>NW_028227264.1:103147305-103747305 GCF_978045245.1 Mus caroli | reverse complement strand
TGTTAAGTAAATATAATCAAGTTATAATCCATTGTCTTAAACTTAAATGAATCTCTAAGATGCATCTAAATAAAAAATCTCTAGGACTTTGGTTTTCTTTCAATTAATTCAAATATAACACCAAAAGTCTCTTCTATAATATTTAAAATTAATAAATTGAGTTTCGTCAAAAAATAATGATAATCTGTACGATAAATTGCCCTTAGCTAGCTGGAAAGATGACTTAGATGTTAAAAGCCCTTTGTTGTCAATCATGAGAGCCAAAGTTTGAATCTCATTAACTTGCCAGTCATCTCCTAGATGCTTAACATCTTGCTTAGGTGGATGAATTTGCATACAAACCTGGATGTGTTTTTTCTATCTCTCTATCTCTCTCTTTTTCTCTCATGAACACACACACACACACACACACACATGTAAACACCTCAAATCCCTGGATCTGAGCTTGGGTGGGAGCAGATGAACTTTCCAGATCTTTCACACCCACACCAACAGTGTCTGGTCTCCAGCACTACCCTGGCTAGTACATTCAGTGTTACAGATGGCAAGGGGGAGGGCCAGTTCTCCTGCTCTCACACCCTAAGGATGGCTAACCTGTGCCATTGCCACCAAAGCCATCACTAGTATGCTGCCCAGGAAATGTACAGGACGAATTCTTCCAAGTGCTGCAGCTGGTGAGGGATAAGACCAGCTCTCCTGCTCTCATGACCCCAGGGCCAGCTCTTTGACCTCTGTAGGTGGTAAGCAGTGAGGGGGACAACTTTCCCATATTGTGGGCAATACAATGGCAAGACCTTCTCTTCTAAGTGACACAGCCAGTGGAGGTGGGGCAGACTCAGCTCTGTGCAGCCCTTGAACTTCAACCTGATCTCAGGTGGCAGCCCAGCCACAGATGTTCTCATGGCCTTTGGTGGTAACATGTGCCATGGGCATTAACACAGATCCCTATAGCTGCATGGTCGCAGACCCGAACATGGCCCTCATCAGTAGCCCAGCATGATGGGCTCATGAGGCAGAGCAGGCTATTCCCATGAAGTTATTAATTTCCACCCTTGCATCTCCAATTTGCCTCTTTATGGCACTCAAATTGTTCTGTTTCTCTTTTTCTCCTCTCTCTCCACCATATGCTTGCAAACCTTGCTGGATCTCACTGTGGGTGGGTCACTGCATTTTGGCAGACAGGCCTCTTGAAAACAATTTTTAATAAAAGAACTATTAAAATAAAAAAAATAAAAGTGAGCAAAACATCTTTTTTGTTTGGTGTTTGATTTCTTTTCCCTTATCCATTAAAAATAGATTTATTTCTCACATAATACATTCTGATTACAGTTTCCCTTTTTTCTATTCCCAGTTCCTCCCCACTTCCAGTCCAGTCTATATCCACTTCCTTTCCGTCTCTCATTAGGAATCAAACAAACAAACAAAAACAGACTCTTAAGATGTAACAACAAAACATAACAAAATAAAGTATATAATAAACTAAAAACAACAACAAAAAAATCTTACCAAAGTTGGACAAGGCAAATCTACAAAAGTAATAGAACCTCAGTAGTAGTCACAAGAATCAGAGATTTAGTCATTCCCAAATGCAGGAGTCCCATAAAACTATTAAACTAAAAGCTATAATATATACACAGAAGATCTGGTACAGACTGTTAGAGGCAATGTGCTTGCTACATTGTGGTCTCTGTGGTTCATAAGGGCTTTGCTCAGTTGATACAGAGGGTCTTGTTTCCCTGTGTCCTCCATTTCCTCTGTCTCTTACACTCTTTCCACTCGTCTTCCATGAGTTCTTCCATGGGTTACATGAGTTCTGGGGGAGGAATTAGAGGTGTATATTAGAAGAACTCCCCGCCCTCTCTCTAATGTGTAGCTGGAGGAGTAAGCGTCTTGGGTGATATATGATATGAATAAGGCACTGATCTATTAGTATAGCAGAATAACATATGAAGTCAGTTTATTGTTACTTACTTTTTTCAGACCAGTCTTATGTGGTATTACCCTTGGTCTCTGGCCTATCTAGTCTCTGGTTCTTAGTAACTCAAGCAGTATTGAGTACAGGTTCCATATAATGGAATGGTCCTTAGTCACACTGCAAATTGATTAGTTACTCCCACAAGTTTGTGCCACCATTTTTCTAGAATTTCTTGCAGGCAGAACAGCATTATAGATCAATAGTTTTGCGATGACTTTGTGTTTGATTCTCTTTTGGTAACATGCATAGTATCTTTCTGTACATTAGAACATCTGGATACAAGCTCTTTGTCGATGCTAGTTCTACTTCTCCATGTTTAATGCATTGTGTAGATACTGTATTTATTTTTCTTCAGTAATCGGCCTTGCATTCAGTTTATAGAGAGCAACCTATGGTCTAGACAACAGCCTGGGTTCTTTGGGGATTTTTAAGAGACCCTTTTGTCCAACAACTCAGTTGGATGTAGCTCAGTTCCTGTACTGAAAGCTAAGTTGGAACTCCATCCCTCTAATTATTTAGAGACTTCATTAGGATTACCTTTATATATTTTAACATATTTCCACTGCACTAGGTTTCCATAGCACCTCTCACATGTTCCCCTCAATTATACCTGTTTCTCCCCAGTTTCCTTTCCTCATCCCCTCTCCCCTCTCTGTTCCTAATACTGCTGTCTCTGCCCATCTCTGCCCCATTCCTCCTATAAAATCACAAAAATTTATTCTGCAGTCACAACAGTAAATCTAGAATTTTGAAACAAAAATCATTTTTATTCAAATTTCCATAAGAATTTTCTACCTGTAGCACTATGAGAAGAATCTGAGACATTGGTGCACTCATTAGTATATACTTTGGCAAGTTCATGAGTTATAAAACTTTGACTATGTATATAGGTACTACTACTTTGACTTTGTATATGTATACATGTTCTACTACTATTAATATATACTTATTGTATTATTAATATAATTATTATAATATTAACATATTATTATTGAAAGTAAGAAAGAAACACTTCAAAATATTTGTCTATACTACCTTGTTGGCATATAAGAAAGGAAACTCAGGGGATGAACAAAATGACCTCAGTGAAGTCATTTCCTGGTGAGATTATCTCATAACAATTATCAATTATGTCCACGTGTTTCATATTAGATAATACAACTAGACTCTTTCTTACATATGCTGGCAATAAATTTTTCTAGCAATTTATCATGGTCTCTCCTGAACCACATCCAGCAGATGTTCGGTGTGGTTGATACAAAAATGTCATATGAGGTGTGCTGTTGCTTCTGTCGAAAAACCATCTTAGTACTTCTGAGAACTCTAGCTTTGTTTTAAATAGCATGAAAACAAACAGGTCTAACAGGGATATTTATTAATTAAGGGATGTCAGTATCTTTTTCAATTCTCAAGGCTGTAGCAAATATATCCATGGAATTTTAATGTGAATCCATTCTCACAAATATACAATGAATTTACAAAATAAAATCCTTGCCTTATCTGTAAATATTTGTCACTATCTCTGTTTGGCTTATACCTCAAAGAAAAAACTATTTTATGTAGTATTTATTTTCATAAATAGTAAAATTTCAAAAATGTTAATTATTTTAAAATTGTATGTGTAAGAGTATTTACCTAGGTATATGTATACTGGCCACATTTCTGGGTAGTACCTAGAGAGAACAAAAGGACATGAATCCCTGGCACCATAGTTGCATGAAGTTGTAAGCCACCATGTGAGTACTGTCTGGAACCTGATAGTAACAACAAGTGCTCTTAACCATGGACTCATCTCTTCAGTGTCCAAAGTAAAATATGTTCTCTCTCTCTCTCTCTCTCTCTCTCTCTCTCTCTCTCTCTCTCTCTCTCTCTCTCTCTCTCTCTCCCTCCCTCCCTCCCTCCCTCCTCATAGGATCATTTCCTCCTCCAATCTGCTCTTCTCCTTTTCCTCTAGGCAGGCAGGTGGGGGTGCCCTTGGATATATTCCATACTCTGGCACTTCATGTTTCTGCAAGGATAGCCACTTGCTCTCTCACTGAAGCCAGACAAGGCAGCCCAGCTAGTAGACCATATTCCACATAAAGTCAACAGCTTTAGCGATAGACTCAGCTCCAGTTGTTCGTGACCCAAATAAAGGTCAAGCTACACATCTGATACATGTGAACAGGGAAGCCTAGAATCATCCCACGTATGTTCTTTGGTTGGTTGTTCAGACTCTGAGAGCACCAAAGGTCCAGTTAGTTGACTCTGTCTTCCTGTATAGACCCTACCCCTTTTAGGCCCCACAATCCTTCCTCCTATCCTTTAATAAGAATCACTAAGCTCTATCGACTGTTTGGCTGTGTGTTTCTGTATCTGTTTGAGTCAGCTGCTGGGTAGAGCCTCTCAGAGGACAACATGTTCCTGTCTATAAGGATAACAGAGTATCATTAATAGTGTTAGAAACTGATGCTTGCCCAATGGATGGGTCTCAAGTTGGGATAGTTATTGGTCAGCCAACCAATAATGACCAACATTCATTCACATGTTCTCTCATGTTCTCTCATGTTCTCTCATGTTCTCTCATGTTCTCTCTCTCTCTCTCTCTCTCTCTCTCTCTCTCTCTCTCTCTCTCAGATATTTTCTTTATTTACATTTCAAATGTTATCCCTTTTCCTGGTTCCCCTATGAAAATATCCTGCCCTATCCCTTCCCCCTGCTTATCAACCTACCCAATTCTGCTTCCTGGCCCTGGCATAGAGCCTTCATAAGACCAAAGGCCTCTCCTCCCACTGATAACTGACTAGGCCATTGTCTGTAACATATGCAGCTGGAGTCATGAGTACTACCATGTGATTCTTTGGTTGCTGGTTTAGTCCCAGGGACCTCTAGGGGTAGTGGTAAGTTCATATTGTTGTTCCTCCTTTGGAGCTGCAACCCCCTTCAACTACTTGGGTCCTTTCTCTAGCTCCTTCATTGGGGACCCTGTATTCAGTCCAATGGATGGCTGTGAGCATCCACTTCTGGTTTGGCAGGGACTGGCAGAGCCTCTCAGGAGACAGCTATATCAGGCTCCTGTCAGCAAACACTTATCAGTGAGTGAATACCATGTGTGTTCTTTTGTGATTGGGTTACCTCACTCAGAATGATATCCTCCAGATCCATCCATTTGTCTAAGAATTTCATAAATTCATTGTCTTTAATAGCTGAGTAGTACTGCATTCTGTAAATGTACCACATTTTCTGTATCCATTCCTCTGTTGAGGGACATCTGGGTTCTTTCCAGCTTCTTGCTATTATAAATAAGGCTACTATTAATATAGTGGACCATGTGTCCTTACAAGTTGGAAAATCTTCTGGGTATATGCCCAGGAGTGGTATTGCTGGGTCCTCAGGTAGTACTATGTCTAATTTTCTGAGGAACTGCCAAACTGATTTCCAAGTGTGGTTGTATCAGCTTGCAATTCCACCAGCATGGAGGAGTGTTCCTCTTTCTCCACATCCTTGCCAGCATGGGCTGTCACCTGAGTTTTGATATTAACTATTCTGATTGGTGTGAGATGGAATCTCAGGGTTGTCTTGATTTGCATTTTCCTGATGACTAAGGATGTTGAACATTTTTTTAGGTGTTTCTCAGCCACTAGGTATTCCTCAGTTGAGAATTCTTTGTTTAGCTCTTTATCCCATTTTAACAAGGTTATTTGTTTCTCTGAAGTCTACCTTCTTGAGTTCTTTGTTTATATTAGATATTAGCCCCTATCAAATGTAGGATTGGTAAAGATCTTTTCCCAATCTGTTGGTTGCCTTTTAGTCTTATTGACAGTGTCCTTTGCCTTTCAGAAGCTTTGCAATTTTATGAGGTTCTTAATACAGCCTTTGGCTCCATTCTCATAGAATTATAGCTTTTAAATATGAAACATACATGTTTATGTGAACATATGTGTATGTGTACTAATAATTAAGAAAACGTGGTGGATCCTCCAGAGGTGGAGTTAAAGGCAGTTGTAAGCTACCTGATCTGCCTACTGAAAATCTAATCAGGTCTTCTACAAGTACAGCAGGCAATACCCAGCCATATCTCCAACACCCTGAGTTTTACTTTTAATCAAACAGAAGATGAAAACTACCTTTTAGTTTTACAATTTAGAGTGTGGCTCACACAACTCCTTTTCTTTGAATAGCAATGTTTTAATGTATAATTTATTTTTAAAATATTTAACTTATTTTTTATTGTATAAGTATCTGATATGCATGTATTTCTATGTGCCCCATGTTTGATTTTTGCCCAAAGTGCCTAGGCAAGTGGTCAGATCAATTAAGACTGGAGTTACAGATGATTGGTAGCTGCTTTGAGATTTGAAAATAAGGCATCTAGTCCTGTGAGCTGCTTATCCATCTCTCCAGCTACAAATTTGTAATTACTAACATATATTATCCTATTGGTACTCAATCAAAATTTTATATTTCCGGAGTCAGCATTAACATATTCCTGTACTAAATTCCATAATTCACAATACGTGAGGGGGCTTCTTGTGCTACCATATGTTATTTTGTATGCTTTGTATCTAGATCATGACCATCCTCATTTTACTACTTGTGTTCTTTCAGAGCAGAAAGAAAGAGCATATTTTTGTTCATATTGCCATGCATGGAGTCTGTCAGTGTATCTTTACACCTAGTGGGTGGTTATAAAGGAAATGTGAGTTAATATGGAAAATGCTAATCTATCAAAATAAAGCTGAAATGGAAACGTTCAAATAGTTGTTCAGCCTCTTCAAAGAGATAGCACTGAATTGCATGAATCACATGTTCCGATTCTCTCAGAAGAAGAATCGCTGTTGGTTCTCAAAGAGAAAATGATCACATTGCTTATAAAAAAAAATACCTAAGTGTGCAGGTAGATAATATTGGCAATGTTAGATTCCGAATCAACCAAAAAAAAAAAAAAAAAAAAAAAAAGCAGCTCCCAGATTTACTGCTAAATGGACACGCTCGTCCTGCATTATGAGATGCTCTGAATTCAGCTGTCTCCTGAAGTTTCATGAGACATTTTACTTCCAAACTGTATTTTGACAAAATACAGTTTGTATGTGTATGAGGGGTTATTGCAATATTTTGCTTTGGGTCATATTTATTTTTAGAAGTGGTAGCTAAACATGTATAAGAATGAAATTTAGAATATAGAATGCAATTATGCTAATCTAACATAATCATTCAGGTGCACTTGATCCTTTTCTAAGGTCTTATGACCTCAGCCCCAGGAACCTGGCTAGGATTCTAGTATCACACATGATTACTCTCCTACTGAGAGATCATTAAGTACAATTAGACAGCTATTGGTTGCTGCTGATATATGAGTGTCACTTCCTGTACTTTATGCATATCTTGCCACACTAGTCATTGTTGTGGTTCATAGGTATCACAGCTGGGTAGGACAATTTAAATATCTCCCTCCACTGGCAGCTTACGTATTGTCTCCTAGAACCACAGAAGCTAGACATCAGGAAAGAAGCTTTCACGTCTGATACAGCTCAGTGTTCATAGGTCGTAGGCCCTGAAGTTGTTATCTTTCATACACTGGGTCCCAATCCCCAAGAGACAATAAAGGATTGCAACTTTAATCTATATTGTTTGGTGAAGCACTTTTATATTTACTTCCTGCATTTTATGTATAGTGAGGCTTAAAAATATATTGTGACATTTCCAACATAAACACCACTGGAAGTAGAATATAGTAAATATTAATGTTCTAACTTCAGGGATGGGGAAAGAATTAAAAATGGAAACTGAAGAAGAGCCTATTGCAGAAAAACCTGGATTTACCATCAAAGGTAAAACATAAAGATTTTTTTTAATTTCATTTGCCTTTTCCATAGTGTTCATACCTGCCATTTTAATTATTTTTTCAAGTATTAGAACAGAAACAGTCTTCTTTACTTCATGTAAGTTCTTTCCAATGGCAATGCTAACACAGAACTGTGTGTTACATGATAAGCACAGTTTCTATTGTCACTTTTCTCTTTGTAGACATTTTATATTTTTCAGGCATGCCTCTGGTTGGCTGAGTAGTTAAGTCAAGTCTAAATAAAAAGTTATGTAAAATTTACTTTTGGCATTATGCCAAATAATTATATTATACATGCATATATATATATATATATATATACATATGTAATGAAATCTATACTTAATATTCATCACAAATGTATACAGAGATAATTGGTTTTATGCTCCTGTGATATATATTGACCTAGCATATAGTGCTATGAACTTAAAGGAACACTTCTTTTGTTTCTTACATTTTATGCATCAAAAGGTGTGTTTTTTTTTTTCCTTCAGAATTGCTCTCCAGTTAAAAAAAATAGACTTCTCTGCTACATATTGATTTTGCTGTCAGTTGATGACAAAAATAATACCTAGAAGAAAAAAAAAAGAGATCCAAGGGGCAGAAAACAATGAGGGTGTACATTGGAGAAAATAGGTTTCAAAGCCATCATAGCTTACTAATTCAGGGCTAGAAATCAATAAAAGCTTAATGTCCTGCAAAGATTCTTCAAATCAGTGTTTACAGATTCAAGACATGCTATTTTTTGGTAGATGACAAAATAACACTATAATTTCTCTTATTAAGAAAAGCAAGAAAATGTGATTGGAAAAGTCAGTGGAAGCAGGGCAAAGCAGGTGCAAAGGACAATTCAATTTGTATCAATAACAATTTTCTTTGTGCCTTTTTGACACTGCTATGGCGATTGCTAAAAGTGAAATGATTAGAATGGGGTGGATACAGAAAGAAACAACTAAAATTAAGGTGAATGTAAAGGGTAGTATGGAAACCCAATTCAGTAAAAAATTTTCTAAAATATATACATATATGCACATGAACTAATTTCAATTGCTAAGTGATGGAGGGCATATTTCTAATTGGCTATCTCTTGGCACCCAATGAAACTTCCACTACCAAGATTGAGTTACATCTACATGAGTTGTTGGCCAAAGGGGCCCCATGGGGATCCCCAAACAACCCAGGTTGTTGGCAAGGAAGTAGTTTGCTCTGCACAAAGTGACAGCAAGGCTCCATTACTGAAGACAGCACCTATATAACTCATTAAAGATGAGTATGGCAAGTCTGGGCCTCAATAGAACCTTTACCCATATGTCTTAGTCACTTTTGTATGAGAACATAAGATGCAAGTTCTCATAAGAGAAACATCAACACCAAGCAAACTACAATCCTCTATCAGCCATGGTGTTTTACCTGCAAGGTAAACTAGGGCAATGGTGGCACAAAGGTCCTGGGAGTAAACCACCAATAACTGATTTGGGCTTACGGCATACTCCAAAGGCTGGAACCCATATTTGCCATTGCTTGGGTTACATGAACTTGAGACTATGTATCCCAGTAACCTAGAGTAAAACAAAATGAGGTTGGTTTGCAGAGGGAAAAATGTACTGATACAACTATTCTTAATGGTATTGTGTTATACTCATAAATCAGTGCCTTTATCAGCTATCAGCGAAACTTTCTCCTGCAGCAGATGGTAACAAACAGGAACACACAGCCAGGCATTATGCAGAGAGTGAAGAGACCTTGGAATACTCCACATTAAATGAGATTACTCCATTAAATCCTTTCTGTCAGAGCTCAGGGAACACTGTGGAAGAAGACACAGAAAGAGTTTAAAATCCAGAGGACATGGAGGTCACCAAGAAAACAAGACTCTCTAAATCAACATAAGCAAAGTCCATAAATTCACAGATACTGAAGAATCAAACACAGGGATTCCACTGTACTATTCTGGACTATGAGGTCTGTCCTGGAGTGGTTGATATTCCCAGTGTCACTTTATTAGAGAAAATTGATTTTTCCTGTCCTAGCAGGTATAAGTGACAAATGCATTGTATATTCAATGGGAATATATAATTAATATATAATAAGACTGGTCTAAAGAATGTATAATATGGCTTATGGTTTAGTGTTTTTATTGGATTCTTCAGTGTGCAAATGAGTGGTTCTCTGAATCTTTTTACTTCTTTATGGCTCCTTTCCTTCTGTTGATGTGTCTTGTCTCACTTCAATATGAAAAGATTTATTTTATATTATTATATTTTATATCATTATATTAAGAAATAATGAATGAAACTGCTGGGACAATGAAAATTACATTTCTCTCACAGAGGGACACTGCATATATATACCACTCTAGGACAGGCCTCATATTCAGGTATAATTAACCAAAATATAATTACAATCTACAGGTAGGTATGTGTGTGTGTGTGTGTGTATGTGTGTGTGTGTGGGTGTGTGTGTGTGTGTGTGTTTGTGTTTGAGAGAGTGTGTGTATCTGTGTGTGTCTCCCTGTGTGTCTTTTTAAAATATGTTTACTGTTTGGTATTTTGTTTCTTTATCTTTTTAGGTGTGTTTTTATTTTCTGTTCTTGGTTTTGGAATGTTTTGTTGTATTTGTGGTTTTTTTTTGTTTTTGTTTTTGTTTTTTTTTTGAAAGAACTCAAATTTGACTAGGTAAAGGAGAGAATCTGGAAAGACATGAAGGAAGAAAATCTCTGATCAAATATATTTAGCTTTAAATTCTTTTAAATAATAAAATGTGTAAGAATGAAGAAAATTAAAGCTAAACTAACAGAGTGAGAGGAAATTTGATTCAGAAGAAAAAGGTGGAAAAAGTAACAGTAATATAGTTGTCTGAATAGCCAAAGTTATAAACAAACAAACAAGAAATGTAGGCTAAGATCCTTGCTCACAAAGAATTTGCTATGTACTTGAAATACTGACCATTTTAATAATGTTAATCATAATAATTAACAGCAATATGTGAAAGGCATTCTGCACAGCAGATCCTAGAGCATGACATCATCAGCTAAAATGGGAAAAGCAAGAGGAAGAAAAGAATTTGAAGAGAGAGTAAAAGCTGTTATTTGGGATGAAGAAATCTACAGTCCTACTATTCATGTTAAGTGTATAGATTTCATCATATGTTCCATACATTAAAATTTAATGAAGTAGATTTGAGAAGTTCTTCACATGTGTGTATCTGCATCTGTATCTATTTATTGCCACATGGCTATAATTTAACATGAGACCACTCAATTAAAAATAAGTACAAGTTGTAACAGATACTTTAAAAATAAACAGAAATGATAAATAAGTATTGATAGATATATTCTGCATCATCTATCCCTGGAGAAACTAAAATAATGCTGTAGTGAGAGGCTATTCTTAAGTTATTTAAATTTCAATACTTCAAACAATCAACATCAAATGCAAAAAAGACAAGGGGTCTTTGAAGATGATATAGTGGCTTGGAAAGTCTACATGCATTCTCAGTATTCAAGGATAGTTTGTCAAATCACTTAAAAATATGTCTACATAAATATCTGTGTGAATCCATGAGCATGGGAGATCTTTCCATCTTCTGAGATCTTCTTTAATTTCTTTCTTCAGGAGTACTACTTAGCTATTAAAAAGAATGAATTTATGAAATTCCTAGGCAAATGGTTGGACCTGGAGGGCATCATCCTGAGTGAGGTAACACAATCACAAAAGAACTCAAATGATATGTACTCACTAATAAGTGGATATTAGTCCAGAAACTTAGTATACCCGAGATATAAGAGACAATTTGTAAAACACATGAAACTGAAGAAGAATGAAGACCAAAGTATGGACACTTTGCCCCTTCTTAGATTTGGAAACAATCACCCATGGAAGGAGTTACAGAGACAAAGTTTGGAGCTGAGACAAAAGGATGGAACATCTAGAGACTGCCATATCCAGGGATCCATCCCATAATTAGCCTCCAAACGATGACACCATTGCATACACTAGCAAGATTTTGCTGAAAGGACCCTGATATAGCTGTCTCTTGTGAGACTAGGCCGGGGCCTAGCAAACACAGAAGTAGATGCTCACAGTCAGCTATTGGATGGATCACAGGGCCCCCAATGGAGGATCTAGAGAAAGTATCCAAGGAGCTATAGAGATCTGCAACACTGTAGGTGCAACAACATTATGAACTAACCAGTACCCCGGTGCTCTTGACTCTAGCTGCATATGTATCAAAAGATGGCCTAGTAGGCCATCACTGGAAAGAGAGGCCCATTGGACATGCAAACTTTATATGCCCCAGTACAGGGGAACGCCAGGGCCAAAAAGTGGGAATCTGTGGGTAGGGAAGTGGGGGGGGGAGGGAATGGTGGACTTTTGGGAAAGCATTGGAAATGTAATTGAGGAAAATACGTAATAAAAAAAATTTTTAAAAAATCTGTGTGAAAACATAACTGTATTCATATTAGTCAAAACTTGAAAGCACCCAAGATTCTGTTGTTAAAGTTAAAGTCTCATTGATAAATCCAGACAATAGAAAATTATACAGATAGGCTAAACTATGGAATCAGAGCAAAATAAAATGGAATTAGTACGCCAGTATCCAACTTTAAATGAATATGAATTACCTGCTTTTATGACTTTATCACCTTTTAGAAGTGTAAGAGCCATGGGGATGATAAGAAGATAAGTTGTTTAGATCCATAATGAACAACACCAAAAGTGAAACCTAAGGCTACTAATGGACTTAGGGTAATAAAAATGCACCTATATAGCCTGTGTACTGTAACAATTGAAGAGCAGGATAATGAGGAAATTTTACATAGATGGTAGCAGAAAAGCCAACCAGAGACTGAGAATTCTGCTCCCTCATTTTTGCTATGGAACATTAAAGTCATTTAAGGAGACGAATGAGTTTTCTTGAATTCCATTTATTCTGCTATCATTAGTTCCTCACGTCAAATGGTATTTCTATACTTGTCAATTCCAAATGCCAATAATTAATAATAATAATAATAATAATAATAAAAATCCTAAATGATTAACATTCAGCTAAAGTACCTATTTCCCACCTGTAAACTTAAGGGGAAACACGTTAATGTTTCAAAATTATCTGAGACCTGTTGTAATAAGTAAGAGAAGGAATATGTCATTTTTTCAGATAGTAAGCAATTTTGCCTATTTTGACATGCTTGTGGAAAGGCTGCATGGATGATTTTTGAAAACATGGTTTGCTTTTGATGAAGGTTATGCTAATTTTGGTGCAATATTGAAAAAATAACCCAATTCTTTAAAACAAAGATAAATATTTAACAAGTTAATGCATGAGATAAAATGCTTTAAAATATCTCTGCTCACAGAATTCTGAATGAAAGTCTTACTTTTTTTATATAATGCGGTTGGTGGCAAAAGTATAGAAGGAGCTCTGAGGGAATAGGTTTCCTAAATGAGATTAAAAAAAAATATGTAGTAGCTTCCAGTTTAATGTAACCTGAACTCTTATAGAAAGTGTTGACTTAGCTTGCAAAGCTGAGACACTTGGCAGATGTAGATATGAATTTTCTTCTAGCCACAATTACCAAGACTGGACAGAAGTAATTCTCTCTTGATATGCTTTGGCTCTACATTCTTTTTTGTACATTCTCTGTTTTTAACTCCCATATCTGTCAATCTCCTACACCCTGCATTTACACATGATTTAACCTCTCTGTTCAAAAAGAAATATAATTGCATCCAGTGAACTTTTACATATAAGTGATAGTAATGTGTGTGTATGTGTGAGTGTGCACATACAAGCATGTGTATCTATCTGTATGTGTGCTGTGCCTCTATTTTAGTTTCCCCATTATCTCCATTTGTAGCCTAGATGTGTCTTGAATGCATGTTCCCCTTGTCTCAATCTCTGAGAACTGAAAACAAACCTGTTAATGTTAATTGTTAACATTTACCCTTTGCTTAAGTAAAAAACTTTAAGTAACATAACCTTTTTTAAGTTAAAACATAAAAGTACGCGTACATCTAATGATAGTTTTTACATTTTAAATTATTGTATCTCTAACAAGTATAGAATAACTTTGATTCATTTTAACAATGGTTGTCTATATTAGGAATAGAGTAACAAAATAATGAGTCATTAATGTTTTATGTTTACTTAAGCATGAAAATAGGTTTTAGTTTAAGGCTTTATCATAATGCTTGTGAGTAAGGCAAAGAATGTGGGATGGCCTTTCTGGACAAAGGTCTTGCTTGTCTAACACAATGAAGAGATACAGATGAGATGAGAGGAAGGAAAATGGGAAGCTTTCAATTAGAGTCTTTATGAATGATGGCAGTCTCTTTCAGGATTAATGGTTTCTTCCACACTCCATTGTTTTGCTCCATTGTGTTTTCTTGGTGAACCTCATCACAGAGATCAGAGTAGCAGTTTATCTAAACCTGCAGCAAAGTTCATGTCAATCCCATGGACTCTAATGAGTGTATCAAGATGGATTTTGTCTCTTAAACATTTTCTGGCGATCAATGGCTACATTAGTTCAGCTCATGTCATTAGAATATTCTCTGGAATTTTTGTATCAACGTCATTTAAATTGAACTCACAACAAAGACAGGATATTTTAAATGAACTTACTACATGATAAATTAAGCTTAACTTTTTAAACTCTAATGTTCAAAGAAAATGTGTTTCACATGGTCATATGTTTAAATTTATGTGTTAAATTTATGTGTTTCTTTTATGTGATATATATATAATACAGATATATTTATCTGTGGCATATATTTATAACTATGACCTATATTTAGAACTATTGCCTGTATTTATAACTATATATAATATCTTCAAATTTACATCAAATTCTTTTGTAACTATGGTAATGTCATATTCATTTTTTCTAATAAATATATTACCATGACACGAGACGTGTCTTTTCTATTTGACTTTAGGGGAAAAATGTAGAACCTCATTAAATTTCTAAATAGTTTATGAAATAGTTTATTTAAATAGCTTTGCAAATTTTCTCACTATGCTTTGCAGTGGATGAATTATAATAAAATTCCCAAACTTTATACAACAATGTTTTCCAATTTCAATAAATATATTGGATTTTATATTTTACTTACACAGTCCTTTTTCCATGAGAACTTTATTCCTAAGGGAAAAAAAGTGATAGAACGTGATTTGAAGAGATGTTCTATGTAACATATTTTTATTTTTTAGTTTTCTCAACATACTTAACTTTTTAACAGCACCTACACTCCTATACATTACGACCATTTGATAATTGTTATAATATCTTTAGGAAGAGAAGATAAATGAACATTAATAAGCATGGGCTACTTTGAAGTCACCGGTACTATCCACAAGTTGGTTTAGGGAAACCATGAAAACCTTTTGAGAGAGAAGAGAGATGGCTCAGTGGTTAAGAAAACTTGCTGCTCTTTCAGAGAAGCCAGGTTTGTCTCCCAGCACAGCTGTATACAACCACAGCTCAAGGGAACCCAAAGAACTCTTCTCACATCTTTGGGAAGTACATGTACTCAAAATACTTACATAATAAGGACTACACACATACATAAATTAAAACTAAGCTTACAAAACCAAGCAGAGCAAGCCAATAAAATCTTTATCACAAATCCACTAGAATCATGAACTTGATGTGGATACTAAATTGTACAGCACGTATTTTACGAGTGTCATCAAAGTATACAAAATTTAGCCAAAATAGTTTGAGGATTAATCATGCTACGTTTCTTGTTCGTGATTCAGCTTAGCTATCACACCTTAAGGGAAACACATTATCATGTTGCCTTTAAAACTAGCTTTGCACACACTAGAAAAGTCTATTTTACTCTTTTACAACATTCCTCATTTATATTATGATGGTGATGATGATCATTATTAGATATAATTACAGTAACATAATCCCACTGAGTAGTTCAGATTGATCTAATCCTCAAACCTAACCAAGAATTAATTGAACTCATATCGATACCCACCCACCTCAACCTGAGTGTTGAGATTACACTTCCATTCTTCAAAACAATAAAATAGTTTATTCCTGTCTTTCCCTTTATATTTGATTTAAAGTAGACTTTACCTTGTTGCTTATTTTTAAGACTAGATTTTGTGCGATAGCCTAAACTGGCATTTGAACAATTTTATTATTATGTATTAATTAATTAATTAATACCCTAAATGCTGCCCCCTCTCCTGGTCCCCATCCCCCTGCAGAGTTTCTTTTCCCATTCTACTTATCCTCAGCTTCTGAGAAGGTAGCCGCATTTTTCCGTTACACCCCACCCTGGTGCATCAAGTCTCTTCAGGATTAAGTGCATGCTCTCCCACTAATGCCATACATAGCAGCCCTGGGGTTGCAGGGGCTCGAACCAGACTGTATATGCTCTTTGGTTGGTGGTTCAGTCTCTGGGATCTCCCAGAGTTTCAGAGTAGTTGACACTGGTGGTCTTCCTGTGGTGTTGACATCTTCTTGAGGGCTATCAATCCTTCTCCTAACTCTTCCATAATGGTCCTCGACATTCTTTCAATGTCTGTCAGTGAGTACCTACATGTATCTTAATCAGCTTCTGGGTTTAGCCTCTCATAAGTCCTGTCTAAAGGAAATACTGGGACAAAGTTGGAGCAAAGACTAAACCAATAGTAGATCAATGACTGTCCCATTTTGAGACCCACCTAATGGGCAGGCACCAATCCCTCAAAGTGTAAATGACACAATGCTGTGCTTGTAGACAGGTAAACTAGCATTTAAAATCTTGATTATCCTGTTTTGCCATACAGAGTGCAGAGAATACAGTCATACACCACAACATCTGGTCCTGTTTATCAATTATTTCATCAAATGCTTCATGAGATCATAGATTTCATAATGGGGTTTGTGTTAAGTATCATATGAGTTTTGTGGAGTATATCTTCTCAAATTCCCATTATCTTTGTGCTACATGGAATGCCAGTTTTAAACACTCCAAACATCAGATAGCTTATGAACATTTTCAGTTGTTATTAATTTTAATAACTAACCACGCAAAACAATTTAGCTAGTTATTGTATCTGTTATGCATTTTTAAACGTTCTATTAAACAATATTTATTTTACTTGAAACTTTTTAAACAATAGTTTAAATTTTGATATGTGAGTACTACATTATCAGTGTAAAATTAACCTTAGATTATTATTAAATAATGTATGTGATTGAATAATGAAAATCTATTGACTATAAATATCTAGGACTGAGTAGATACTTGAAATCTTATCACAGTTAGTTAATTACACATGCACTTGCACATTCTAAAGAGGTAGATCTTATAAAACAAGTGGCCCTTTACACAGTTGACATGTAGATTAGTTTCCAATATGTATATCATGGCTTTAGGTCTGCTAACATAGATAGGAGCTAGAGAGGAATAAAATGTAACATGACACAATGTATGATCTTATTAAAAAAAAGATGAAAGGAAGCATGTGAGGAAAGAAAATATGATGCAGCTTTGAAAAGTGTGAGAGAGCAAAAATCGAGAGGTTGAGCCCCGTGTCTTCTGTTCATTATTGCAAAGTGTGGTACGATTGGTGGATTCTTCTTGTGCAATTTACGGTGATATAATATCCTTATATAATATCATTAATATAGTCTTAAAAACTTCAAAGGCACTTCATATACAATAACTTTGTGTTTCTGAGTCTATAATTCAAGATTTAAAGTATGGTACAAGATGTTCAATACAGAAAGTCATACATAACACAGCAGAACTATTTAATTTGAGTTTGAGGGGACCATAACACACCAGCTGTCTCAGGAAATCACTGAAATTGTAAAAATATATCACTGTTGTCAGAAATAAAATGTAATATAATGTCATGTGTGGAATGTGTTCAAAATGTCAAAATTTAATTTTATATATAGTAAATACAATATTTTT
This sequence comes from Mus caroli, assembly GCF_978045245.1. Taxonomy (NCBI): domain Eukaryota; kingdom Metazoa; phylum Chordata; class Mammalia; order Rodentia; family Muridae; genus Mus; species Mus caroli. Next base: position 103,729,580 of record NW_028227264.1, on the reverse strand, counting down.
ATAAAATCTCATTTTGAGGAGACTGTATCCATCAACAAAAGTAAATTTAAGTAAACACGCAGTGCCACAGTCTTTTTTCTATTGTAATATATGACTAAACACAGTTTGGCAAGGTAAGGTTTTATTCTGTGTATGTGTCCCAGGTTACAGTTCTTCTCTGAGGGAAGGCAAGGTAGGAACTCAAGAAAACAAATTCTGGAGGTGGAACCTGAAGCATAGATCATTGACGAACACTATTTACTGGCCTATCTACATGGCTGGCTCAGCCTGCTTTCTTACATAATCCAGTACTACCTGCCAAAGGCTGACATTCACCACAATGAGCCAGGTTCTTCTACTTCAATTACTGATCAAGACAATACCTCACAGATTTCATGTAGGCCAAACTGAGAGAGGAATTTTCTGAACTGAGGTTCCTTGTGCTCAAATAACACTATTATTTCTGTCACATTGACCAAGACACTTAGATGTCACATCTAGTAAAAGCATGTTGTTATGGGTACTGCAATATCTTTCTTCCTTGAAGTTAGTAAAAACAATGCTATATGATTTCTGTATACGCATCAATATGAAGAGACTCATACACCATTTTTGAGTCCCTGGAATTATATTATGTAAGAAAAACAGTCGACTTTCAGTAAAAGAAAAACAGAAAAATAAATAAATAAAAGGATTGACTTCATGAGAAGAAAATAAACCATCATGAGCACCAAACACAATGGCAGTCTTAAATTGGTTCTTTAGGTAATGAAAAACTTCAATAAGAAGAGAAAAATTCAGAAAAGGTTATTTAATGATAATGTTGAATGTTAATTTATTTCATGTTTTACAAATGTATGAAATAGTACCAGATGACATCATGTCAGCAAAACAACTTGAAGGAGAACACAGGAACAAGATATGTTATCTTAGAAATTTTCTGTAAAACAAAAAGTATTTCACAATAAAACCTTTAGTATTTGAGTAAACATTTGCTTGAAATGAGCAAATCCCTTGGGAGTACTAGAGGTAAATGTTCAAGAACTCTTAACTACAAGAAACTTGTGTGGTCCGTTGAAGTCTGAATTGCCTGGAAAGCATAGCATGCCTTCCTGAAAGGGAGCACTAAGAGAGAAGGCATTGCTCACAGTAAGTTGTGACTGTAGAAACCTCTGAGGACATCTCTAGATTTCCTTGTTGAAGGAGGTATGTCACACTGTGTGGGCTTGAAGATTGAGAAGTCTGTGCCAGTATCAGCTCTCTGTGCCTTGTAGCTAAAAGTCAGGATTTAACTCCTAACCACTGTTCTAGTGCATGCCTACCTGTTTGCTGCCATGTTCCCTGTTATAATGTTAACCACCTCAGCCTCTGAAACTGTAAGCCCCAATAAAGCTCAACCTTCTCTATATTGCATGAATCATGATGTCTTATTACATCAATAGAACAGGAACAAATATGGTACTCCCTCCTCATACTTGCTTATTTATCCTGTCTTTTCTTCCTCCCACCTTCTATAAGCCTTCTTGTTCTACTATTCTCTACCCCCTTTCTATCACTCTATCATTTCTTCCTTGAGAGTTCCCTTCCCCCACTACTCCTAAACTTATTTAACCTCCACATTCTGATTAGATTTTTGTCCCAGGTCACAAGTTTTATCCCGTAGCTGGCACTGTCTTTAGGGTCAGGAACGTGTGTTCAAACATGTCTGAGGTATTAGGGCAGAACATATGACATTAAATATACTTTGCTAAAGGAACATAATATTAACTTATTATTATGCCCATAGAATAGTGCAGGTTTCACCCCTTACCAGAGAGGTTTAAATGTATAGTAAATGATAATTAATAATGACCTACAAGTGGTCATAGTATAGAGATTAGAATATTGCATAAAGCTCAGACCTAAATAGAAATGTTTGAATAGGTAATACCTCCATATACTCATATTTTGAATGGTTAGCCCATAAAGAGTGGCTCTCTTAGGAGGTGTGGCCTTGCTGGAGTAGGTGTGACATTGTTGGAGGGAGTACATCACTATGTAGGCAAACTGAGAGGTCTCATACATGATCAAGCTATGTTCAGTGTGGCACAGAGTCTCCTGCTGCCTCCAGATCAAGATGTAGAGTTCTCAGCTCCCCAAGTACCGTATTTTCCTGGACAATGCAATACTTCCCTCCATAATGGTAATGTACTAAATCTCTAACTGTAAACCAGCCCAAATTAAATGTTTTCCTTTATAAGAATTGCTTTGGTCTGTGAAGAAGGGTTGGCATTTCTTCACAGTAACAGAAACCCTAAGACAGACAGCTATATCATACTCACTTCTCCTAAGTTTCAAGGATCACTGTAAGAGAGGGGGAAGAAAGAGGGAAAGAGTCAGGGGAATTAGAAGTCTACAAGGGAACAGAGTTTTCTTTCTTTTATTTTTATTAGGTATTTTCCTCATTTACATTTCCAGTGCTATCCTAAAGTCACCCATACCCTCCCCCTACCCCCCTACCCACCCACTCCCATTTTTTGGCCCTGGCGTTCCCCTGTACTGGGGCATATAAAGTTTGCAAGTACAATGGGCCTCTCTTTCCAGTGATGGCCGACTAGGCCATCTTTTGATACATATGCAGCTAGAGACAAGAGCTCCGGGGTACTGGTTAGTTCATAATGTTGTTCCACCTATAGGGTTGCAGATCCCTTTAGCTCCTTGGGTCCTTTCTCTAGCTCCTCCATTGGGAGCCCTGTGATCCATCCAATAGCTGACTGTGAGCATTCACTTCTGTGTTTGCTAGGCCCTGGCATAGTCTCACAAGAGACAGCTATATCAGGGTCCTTTCAGCAAAATCTTGCTAGTGTATACAATGGTGTCATCGTTTGGAGGCTAATTATGGGATGGAACAGAGTTTTCTAAACACAGAAGGACACATACATATATATGTATATATATGCATGTATATACGTGTGTATACATATATGTATATATGTATGTATACATCTATATATACATCCTGATGGGAGGCAGTCAGGAAATACAAGCACTAGATACAAGCTATTGGCAATGGATAGCATATTGGAAAGGAAGATGTAGAATTTGTTAAGAGCCTGTCCCTGTTAGATAAAATACATTTGAGTGGATGGCAACACAAATAGAAGTACATAGGCTTCACTGATTGGAATCCAAGGTTTTAAAAACAATAGAGACATTAAGTAGGGTAAGTACAGACAGACCTCAGGAGACTTGTTAATGGATAGTGAATATGATTAAAATGCAGTGTATTGAAATCTCAAGAAATGAATTAAGCATACTTTAAAATTAATATCAATTTCCTTCCAAGAACATCAACTTCTGTGTGTGTGTGTGTGTGTGTGTGTGTGTGTGTGTGTGTGTGAGACTTACAAGTATAGTTTTAGCAATTGATTGATGAAAAGTTTGACTTTGTGAAACTCAAAAAATTAAAATGTTAAAGTGTTATTTCTCTTGTTATCACTCAACAAAATAAAGGGTGATGATCTAGGGCCAGACCTTCTTAGTTCTCCAAAGCTTAATAAGCCTATCTATTTTCCCTATACATTTAATCTTATTTAACATGGTGACAGCTTTAATATAGTGAGTTATTTACTACATACAATTTGACAAAAGTTAGAATTAATGAAGGTTATGAAATTTTGAGTCTGTGTTTGGGGACCTGGCAGTTAAACACCAGCCAGGACATTATTGCTTAGCACACATGCATACATGTACGTGCATGCAAACACACATACCCACCTACCCACCTCTCCACACACCTACACATACACACCTACACACACACACACACACACACACACAAAACAACAACAAAACCCCAACACTGCACGTTTCACTATACTAGGTGATGATCAGTGGTTATGAGCACTGATCTAGGTTCATTTACTGGTAATTTTATGTGGCTCAAAACTATGCCTATCTTCAGTTTCAGGGTATCAAGGCATTTTATTGATGACATACATACAGTACACAAACATCTGTAGGCTTAGTACTCACAAACATTGAATAACTCAAAGAAAGATACTATGATTACTGTCAAGTATGGACAGACAAAATAACCCTAACTTCAAATGTCACACTCGGTTTTGTTTTTGATTTTGTTTTTGTTAATACACAAGTTTGAACTAATACTATTTAAGAGATAAGGAAAACTGAAAGTTTTCTTTAGACATGTCTCATTGCATCTTTCACTGAATTTAAAAATTGTCCAAACTGTCTGCCTGAACAATTCCTCCACTTTGAAGCCCTCAAGAAAAGTTCTTGAAGACATCCTTAAAGAATTAAGAAACGGTTTTGTTATTAGGGTGCCAATATTAAATCACTCAGAAAAATTGATTAATAAGCAAACAAAAGGGTGTTCTGCTAATTAATATGTCCTCCAGGAATGTGGACCTTTATTGTATCATTCCAGGATATCTTGTCCTTATGTTACTGCATGCTCAACCACATCTCTACTCTTTCCGTGATTGAAGGAGTCACTAAGAGCTATTGTGTACACCAATATTCCTTGGAGAAAAGTTTTCCCAGATGCAGATTTAATAAAAGCTACAAGGAGACATTTAATTAGGTACACCTATAGAATTTCCATAATTTATTTTTAAAAGACTATGAATTTCTTAACAAGGAAAATAAAAATTAAAAATGTCCTTCTGCTGTTGCTGCTGACATGGTTTTTCATAATGTAGAGAATTCTACTGAGAGATCAAATTTCCTCAAGGAGGTGTGTTTCTAGAGAATGGAAATCAGTCTGAAACCCTTTTCCAAATTTATACCTACCCTCATAGTAATAATGGGGGAACATATTTTGCATCAAGAAATTTCACATTATTTATATGACATATTTTTTATAATCATAATATATGAAGACTTAAAAATGTAAAAAAGTCCGTTTGGATTCCAGTAGAGCTATCCATTAGAAATAGAACTTCATGGTAAATGCAATATATTCAATTTACTCATGGATTACATATTTAAATTTTACTTTCCTGCAGCTAGAAATATTCATGTCACTTTCATTGTTGTTAACATATTTGAGAAGTTATAAAGAAATTTGAAGTTGCCTGAGACATTTCCTGACATGGAAAAGCTATGTCTTCTTGATACACATCCCATATCACAAATGAGCATTATATTCATAGGTATTCAGTGCAACATTTATTATATTTTATGTGTTCTAGGGGATTTTGCTGCTTAAAATGCAAATGAAGCAATATTTTCTATCTAAGTGTGTCTACTCAGCAGTAAGCAGCTATTAAGTATTCTGTAGAATACAGAATGTATATTTGCTAAATAACCTGCATCCTGGTGTGATTTATAATAACAAAAACGTTCAATGTTAACAAATTGTATATATATATATATATATATACATATATACACACATCTTATATATATGTATAAGTGTGTGTGTGTGTGTGTGTGTGTGTGTGTGTGATTTTAAACAAATGTGTGAAAATGAGGCCATGTCTGCACTAGATGCTGAAGGATTGGATCAGAGGCTTACATACATGTTAGCACATCATTGACATCCCAGGTCCTAAAGAGACAGAGACAGATACAGGAGTATCCCTGGGTTTTTCTGGAGAGTTACTTTATTTTACTTGAAGAATTCCAGGTTACCAGGAGACCCTACCTAAGAAAGCAAGGTGAATGACTCAAAATAAAAGAAACTTTAGTTTTTGCACACACACACACACACACACACACACACACACACACACCATGGTAGATAAAAAAGAGCTTTTAAAACTTGTGCATGCATTTCTTCTCTACAAACAATGATCCACTATCATCTGTGTCATCATTATCACCCTTCATAAAGCATATATTATCACCGTACCCAATAACCTCTCTGATGAATCAGTATCAATATTTCATGTGTTCATACAAAGATATTGGGTGTTATGTGGAATAATTACAAAGCCTGAAGTAAGTGTGGAAAGAGAAAAAAAATTTATTGGTAAGCATTTTCCTATCTTCAACGTCTCAACTTGTTTCTTCTTGATAAGATGTGTAGGTTTATATTTTAAAGAAAAGTATTCAGATATATCAATATTAAAACATTCATTGTATTTCAAAAACACAACGGTAGGTTTAAAATGCATAGATTCTATATAAAATGTACATCACACAGCTTTTTGTCTTCCTAGGTATATAATCTTGGCTTTGAACCATAGAACAGCAAACAGGGTATTTCCTATTTGTTTTCCCTGTTCTACTGTCACCAACTTAATGTTTCTTCCTTGAAATGTTGTTTTCTCCCTAACTGAACAATGTGGATTAAGAACCAGAAAATTAGAGCTGGAGAAATGGCTCAGTGGTTAAGAGCATTGACTGCTTTTCCAGAGGTCCAAAATTCAATTCCCAGCAACCACATGATGGCTCACAACCATCTCTAATGGGATCTGATGCCCTCTTCTGGTGTGTCTGAAGATGGCGGGCAGAAAGGTGACCCTGCACCGCTCTCTTTAGAGAGCCAACTGGGGTGTGTGGTTGTGGCTGATTAACACTTGTTGCTTAACAGCTGAGGCATTAGGTAAAGGATTTATTGCTAGAGCTTCCTTCTAGGCGGCCAAAACCATTCACCCCTGGGCAGGCTTGCTAACTCAGTTAACTCTTTGTAAACCCAAGAGGAAGGAAAGAAAAGGAATAAAAATCCTTTACATAGGAATTTATGCACAGACACAAGTTCATTCATACACACACATACATTCATTTACACATATTCTGGCTGGGTCTAGCCACCTGTCTCAATCAGCTCCACGAGTGTTGATGCATGTTTATAGACATATAGACACATATAAACAAACAAACATATATACATTTGGATGGATGGATCTTTTCTCTGTCTCAGAAAATTATCTTATATACAAAATGTTACACAAAAGAGGAGTTACAAAGTGTCTGGGACCTAGCCTTTCAGATTTCACCCATCTTAATCCATGCAAAAAGGTGGGCCACCTCTAGGAAGGTCACTTGCTATTCTTAGCTGTTTCTAGATGACTCCTGATGGTTATGTGAATAAAACTTTCTCTAAGTTGTTAGAATATCTAAGTATTTTTTAAATGTTGGAGGAAAAATATTATCAGTCATAGAAAAGAACTTATGGTGAATTTGCTGCAGTCAAGGCCATCTTTGTGTTCAGGGAAACAATGAAAACCGTGCCTTCTTCTGAATGTTGGTTCCAAGCTTCAATAGCTATTGTGGGGTCTTTTATTTCATGTTTTTGAAAATGTTCCATACATCTTATATGAAGTGTTTATTTCACAAATTTTTGTTCCTGTGGTGTATATCATTCTCCTTCATGTATCTTTTTCCTCTGAAACATAAATAGTGTAAGTTCCCAGCCCTACTTATAACATTTCCGGTATTTAAAAGTTAGAACATCTAGATGCCATGTAATCAATCCAGTAGGGCCCTCTATTCAAAGATTACTATTGTTTTCTTTCATTTATAATCTTTCAGAGACAATTTACTAAGGTAGATGACTGAATCCAGTTCTTCCTAAGGGCATCCAGTACTGGATTTGTTACAATAGTCCCCTGTAAGCCAGCAGCAAACTCTCTGTGTAAATACAGATCTTACTGTAGGTATTACTGACAGTCTGTCACGACACATCATGCAGTTCTCACTGAATAATTTTAAGGTGTCTCATTCCCAGTCTTTCTGTGTCTGTTTCTATAACCTAAAGGAGCTCATATTTGTTGTGCTAAAACAAACTCATAGCAAAAAGAGAATTTCCCCCATCCTGTCTGAATGTATATCTCTGTTTAGTCATAGGCATATAAAATGGCATGAAGGACTTTAGAAATGAAAAATTCATCATAGTATTTTTCCCTAGCAGCAACTGTTTGGTCCCATGTAGAAAGAGACTGCCTTAAAACACTAACCAACTGTCTACCTGCTCTCAGTTTTATGGAGAATTAAACACATCTGAAACCAATGGAAATTCTCTCCTGCAGGGTTTCTCAGGGTTTGAGTCTCCACAGAAGGACTTTGCCAGGAAATCTCAATTATGGCTTGGGCTCTGTTGAAGGGTGTGATTCCCTGCTAGGAGAATCTCTTGCAGCCTGGCTGAAGACACTCCCTCCTGACTGGTTCTGGAGTAGCTCAGAGGATAAAAATATGACACAGTCTCCAGAGTCCATGTAATGTAGACAAAGGACTTAGCAGCTGTTGCCATCTTTTAATTAGAAACAGGTGGGCTGAACCTTTTCCCAACAACTCAATTTCTGTCCTAGTCAAAGTAATATGTCAGAAAAATCACCATTCTACTATGTGACTCTAACGGAATTCAGGACGTATTTATGGCTATAAAGCTCTATAGGAATACAGCTTTGTATTCAAAACTCTCTATGGGATAGACACACTTTGCGATTCATGTAAGTTATTAATTTTAAAGATAAATAAATTGAATATGATGGTCCTGAACAAGTTCCTAAAAACAACAAACATATTCTAGTCTAAAATAGTCACTACCCAAACTCATTGAATATTCATGAATTAATACTAAAATGTGTTAACTTCTAAAACAATGAAAAATAATAAGATAGATACTGAATCCAGTTCTTCCTAAGGGCATCTTAGATTCTCGAGGATGCTTCTTTGAATGTACTTTGTCACACATCTAAAAGATCTGTGATTGCCTTTAGTTGGGTTTCTGTTTCTGTGCTAAAACATCATGACCAAAAGAAACCTGGGAAGGAGAGAGTTTATGTCATTTTACAGCTGTTCTTCAAGTGAACTGAAGTCAGGGCAGGGATTCAAGACAGGAACCTGGGAACAGTAACTATAGGCGCCATAAAAAGGTGTTTGTAAAGAGCCTGCTTCTTTATGCTTACAAATTTTGCTTTTTTTTTTTATAGCTTCTGTGACCAACTGCCCAGTGGCACCACTGCCAGAAGATCAGGACCTCCTAAATCAATTACCACTCAATAAAATGTCTGTCACACTTGCCTACTGACTATTCTAAGAGATACATTTTACCAACTGGAGTTCCGTCTTTACAGATGACCTTGGCTTGTGTCAAGTGGACAAAAAGAACTAAGAAATACAGTTGACTACTCATGAGTTGCCATACAAAAACATCACTATTGAACTAAAAGGTTCCCTTTTTCATTTGTTCTCAGGGTGTCATGTTGGCATTAATATCACAGGATAAAACATAATATAACTTTAAAAGTCTCACAGTCTTTAAGACAATTTAAACTCTTTATATCGTGAGTCTCTTTTAAATGTCTAAGGACCATTTAAAAGGTCAAAGTTTCCCTAGAACTGAAAAATCTCTTAATTAAACATGTTAAATCCTCTCTTATTCTAAGAAAGAAGAACCGTGGTACAGTCACAATCAAATCAAAGCAAAACCAAAGACCAACAGTATAGTTCAGGGCTTGACATCTGTGACTCACATACAATCCTCTGATTTTCAAAGGGTTTGTTAAAAGCACATCTCCAGTTCTACACTCTATAGTACACAGTAGATCACAGTTTATGTGTGCTGACCCTGAGGAGATAGTTTCAGATTTATGAATCTCAATGAGACTTGCCTCTTCTTAATCACTGCTATTATTTCAGTAAAGCAAAGGTTTCCCGATAATTATTCTGGGTTACTGTTTACCACAGAAAACTCTTCATTTCCAGCTGACCAAACACCACCAGCTCTTAACACAAAATATCAAACAAATGGCCTTTGTTTCCATCTACAACTTCATAATCCAAGTCTCCATAGCCTGTATTTCTCCTCACCCTCTTATCTTCCAGGGTCGCACAGATTAGCCCACTGTGTTCTGGGCACTCAATTGCTTTCCCACCACAATCCTATCATAAAAACATGGTCTGTCTTAGTTATGTTTCTATTGGTGGGATATAACACCATGACCAGAATCAACCTGGGGAGGAGAGGATTTTTTTCAACGTATTGTTGTAGCCCAACATGAAGTGAAGTCAGAGCACAAACTGAAAGGAAGAAATTGGCCTAAGACAGGCTGACTCCTTGACAGACTGCAAACTGGCAGTTCAGGAGATCAGACCTGAGGTTCTATTTCCAAAATCTGGGCAAGTCAGTTACTGGAACAACTTCAGGATAATGTAAAATGGACCCTCCCCAGTATGGAAAAGTTAGCCATGCTTGCAACCAAGAGATCAAGAGCTAACCCTCCTTGGCATGAAGCATGCATAGGCAGTCTGTATCATAGCATCATTCAAACTACCAGAGGTAGAACCCCACCCATCAAGATGTAGGTTACCTGCTCCTCCTAATGTTACTCTTTTTTTTTTTTTTTTTTAACTTTAAAACCGAATCTGTGAATTCAGCTAGAGTCCTTCCATCCAGATGGGATTGGGTCCCTGCTTGCAGGAATAAATGTTCTTTGCTTTTGCATACTATATGAGTCTGGGTTATCATTCTTCAGCAATGCATGGAGTCTAACACAACTCAAAGCAGGAGACCCTGAGGCAGAAGATATGAAGGAATGCTACTCACTGGTTTTCTTCTTGATCCTTGCTCAGTTTTTTGTCTTCTCTACCCATTATCACCTGCCTAGGGGCAACACTGGCCTCAGTAAACTATGACTTTCCACACGAATCACTACTCAAGAAAAATGTTTACACAGACTTATCTACAACCTAATCTAATGGAGGGATTTTCCGATTTAACCAACCTTCTTTCCGTATGAGTCTTTCTTGTGTCTGGTTGAAAAAAAACAAAAAACAAACCAAAACATGAAGCATCACAGTGATTTTGGACATTGCCATCTAATCCCTAAGGGGCTTGGAATACTAATTTACAATTTGGAGATACATTGATGCTACTGTATGAAATTGTTATATCTAAAATGCTCAGAAAACTACATTGCATACAGTGATACAAATTTTGTATTTTAATTTTTATCAGTATTAATGATAGCAACCAGAATGTGGCATGGCTGATAATTTTTGCCTAGGAAAATTTGGAATCCCTACTTTTATTTAGACTCTACCCTACCAAACTTATTGCCTACTGTTTCCATTCTACTTCATGTGTGCTTTGTTTTGTCTCAGTATTTTTTTTTCTGGCTCCTAGCCATCTGATTACAACAGTTCTCCTAACAATTTCTCTTAAAAACTCAAACATTTTTGAGTGTCTCCAAGATCATTCTTTGGGTCTTTCTTCTATCAGCACTTACCACTGCATAATTTTCTGTAAATACTCTTTCTCTTGACATGAGGTAGAGAGAATAATGAGAAAGCAAATAAATTATCCAGATCCATGAACTAGTGAGTCCATTTGAGCTCCTTCTGGGAACATGGGTGCCTTAAATAGTTGCATCACCAAAAAGCATGTGCAACAAGGGAGAGAACTCACAAAGTCTGTATCCCTGACTTGGCCTGCACAACTTGGAGATGGCTATATTGCAAAAGTCTTCTCTCTTCTAGCAGTTGTTTATACTGCTTATATTATGTCAGGAAAAGGTCTGTGTGTCTTGTAAGTTTTGTGATCCTCTTGTGGCTTCCTGTTCCCTCCAGGACAAAATGTTTCAATATAAGGAAAGTTTACATTCACACATGTTGAGACACCTTAAGAAATCAAGAGTTTATATTCCCTCTGCATTCTGAACTCTCTATGATATAAATCATCAATCTAGATCTCTTGCCATTATTCTGAGGCAACTGTTGATTAACCGTTTACACAGGTTAGAGACAGGTCTTATAAAACTTGAAATTATACAATTAAATGAACTTTGAAAAATACAAAATTAATGATGAAGCTTAATTCTTACCAAACATACAGTAGCTCAAAAATCTTGAGAAATGTTCAGACTCTATCTATCTATCTATCTATCTATCTATCTATCTATCTATCTATCTATCTATCTTTACTTTGCCTCTGATCACAGCTTCCCCCTCCTCCTCTCCTCCCAGTCCCTTCTTCTCCCCTCCTCTCTTCACCATCCTCCAGTCTCCAATCTTCCCTTTCTCCTTAGATAAGGGGAGGCCTCCCATGAATATCAACCACCCTTGGCATATCAAGTTGCAGTAGGATCAGACCCATGATCATCAATCAGCTAGACAAGCAGACAACTTACAGGAAATGATCCCAAACCTAGGCAACAGCACCAGAGACAGCCCCTGCCTGCTGTTAAGAATCCCACTGAAGACCAAGCTACACAACTGTTTTATACGTGCAGAGTTTCTGTCCTATGCATGCTCTCTGGGGATACAGTCTATGAGCTCCTACAGGCACAGATTAGTGGATCCTTATAAATATTGCTTCATTTTCTCAGATGAAGTGATGACATGAAAGCCATATCCAAATTGTGCAAATATATGGCTTGGACTGTGATCAGAGTGTTTCCCTCTCTGTACTAACTATCTCTAAGTCTAAGCCTGAGAAATTTCTAATCTCTGTGCAATCTAATTTTCCAAGATGGCTGATTCAATATGGCTTCTCTCAGATTCTGCCTACATTTCCCTGCCTAGCCTCATATTAACTTTGGCAATTTTGTCCTAGCCTTCTGGCTCCTTCTCATTCTCTGGCACATTCTGTCTTTGCCTGTTTCTAGTTTGTTATTTCTGTAACCTGTCTCTATATAACTGCCTCCTCTCCTATTGCATTGCTCTCTCCTAAGTAGACTTCCCAGCATCTCTATTCTCTTGAGAGTTTGGCATATCCTATTCTCTCACATCTTCCTCTGATTCATCAGTTGGTCTTCACTCAATTAGATATCACTGTCAAACATGGTTGCTTCTTTTTATATAAGCCAAATTTACCTGCATTGTTAGGGATTATAGGTGTGTACTAAGGGTATGTCTGTATTCCAATAAGATCACAGTACTGCATTGCCCAGATCACATCTTTGGATCTGAACGCCTGCAAGAGTAGCCATGTTGCTGGATTAAAATTGCTCTACCTCCTCTCCCTTTCTGTTTAAGTTAAAAATTATACATAGTTTAACTTTGACAACAGAAACTATCAATCCCACAATAGTAACAATCCAGATGTCCTCTTAAAGATCCAGTGATGTGGTGATCCTGCATAACTATAGTCCTGATCATCTGTCCTTCAGCCAATGTGCATTTCAGCGTCAGCCGTCCATGACCTCTGCATCAGCTCTTGCCTCCAAGTTCCTACCCTGTGTACATTCCTGTCCTGACTTTGTTTGGTGATGAACAGCAATGGGAAGTGTAAGCTGAATAAACCCTTTCCTACCCAACTTGCCTTTTGGTCATGATGTTTTGTGCAGGAATACAAACCCTGACTAAAACACCTTCTCAGTGAGATTCAAGGGAGTTCCATGTACCCTTCTTGTTACTTACCGTCTTGGAGTCTGTTGATTGTAGTGTGATTATCCTGTGTTTTATGTCTAATATCCACTTACAGGTCAATGCAGGTTTTTGGTTTTTTGTTTGTCTGTTTGTTTGTTTGTTTGTTTGTCCTTTCTGGACCTGGTTTATCTCACTCAGAAAACTACTTTCTAGTTCTATGCATTTTCTTAAGAAATGTCATGATGTAAATTTTTTAAAAGCTGAGTAATATTCCATTGTGTAAATATATCACATTTTTTCTATTCATTCTTCCATTGAGGCACACATATGTTGTTTCTAGTTTCTGACTATTATAATAAATATGAAAAGCTGTGCCACACATCTCCCTGAAATAAAAATCCACACCACCTCCCTTCCCCTCAGCTCTGCCTGCCCCTAAGAGACTTCCATCCAGGATATCCAGGTGGGATATCAACACCCATTTACCCTGACTGCTGGAACCCCAGCAAGACACGGAGGGCAGAGCTTTGCCCAATATGATTGGAATTCTGTCTTCCTTCATGTCCATTCCTTTACTGCAGTTGAGTATCTATACCCTACTCCTCATCCCACAGCTCTGCCTGACACTCTGGAGGCCTGCTTCCATCTGGAACACCTAGGACAACCATCTTCATTTTCTGGTCCATACCTCCACCTGCGGTTGAGTATCTACACTCCAAAACCCAGAGCCCACAGCTCTGCCTGCCTTTTAGGAGGGTGGCCAGGTGACATTTTAGACAACCAGATCCAGAGGTTTGCTATTCCCAGGGATACCAGGCCAGCCAACACCAGAGACAACTAGATTGGAAGAGGCAAGCATAAGAAGATAATCAACAGAAGCCAGTGAAATATGGCACTATCAGAACCCAGCTCTCCTACTGCAGCAAACTGTGGATATCTTAATACATATGAAGAGCAGTACTGTGACCTGAAATTTCATCTAATGAATATTAAAGAATCCATAAAGGTGATATAAATAAATCTGTCAAAGAAACACAACAAAACACTATCAAACAGGTAGAAACACTTGAAAAAGAAACAAATCGATCCCATTAAAAAATACAGGAAAATATAGTCTAACAGATGAAGAAATGAATAAAACAGTCCAGTCCAAGAAATAGAAGCCAAAGGAAAAAAAAACCGAACAAACAACAAACCAAAAAGGAAAACACACACACACACACACACACACACACACACAGAGAGAGAGAGAGAGAGAGAGAGAGAGAGAGAGAGAGAGAGAGAGAGAGAGAGAGAGAGAAACTTGGAGATGGAAAATCTAGGAAAGAGAACAAGAATTACAGACACATATATCACCATCACAATACAAGATAAGGAAGAAAGAATCTCAAGCATAGAAGATACCATAGAAGAATTTGATACATAGTCAAAGAAAATGCCAAATGTAAAATTTTTCTAAATGAAAACATCCAGGAAATTTGGGACATTATAAGAAGACCACTGTGAATAATAGAAATAGTAAAGGGTGAAGATTCCAAGTCCAAAGAGTCAGAAAATATTTTCAATAAAATTATAGAAGAAAATTTTCCTAACCTAAAGAAAGTGATGGCTGTAAAAGTACAAGAAGGGTACAAAACACCAAGTAGATTGGACCAGAAAAGAAATTCCTTCCACCACATAATAATGTTCTGTACACTGAGTGTACAGAAAAAAGAAAGAATATTGAAAGAGGCAATAGGAATAGACCAAGTAACATATAAAGGAAGACCTATCAGAATTACACTTGACTTATCAACAGAGACACTAAAGGTCAGAAAATTCTCTACAGATGTCTTACAGACCCTAAGAGATGACAGATACCAGCCTAGACTTTATTCCTAACAAAACTTTCAACCAGTATAGATGGAGAAACCAAGATATTCCATGACAAAACCAAATTTAAACAATTCTTTTCTACTAATCTAGTCCTATAGAAGATGCTAGAAAGAAAATACAAGAAATAAATCATCTATGTCCCAAATGCAAGTGCAACCTTCTTTGTAAAAGAAATATTCCTAAAACTCAAATCACACCTTGAAAACCAAACAATAATAGTGGGAAATTTCAACATCCACTCTCACCAATGGAAAGGTCATAAAACCAGAACTAAACACACAAGAAATGAAACTAGCAAATGTTATGAATCAAATGGCTTTAAAAGTTTTTCTATGGAACCTTTCACCCAAACACAAAAGAATATTCCTTCTTCTTAGCACCTCAGTGAACCTTCTCCAAAACTAATCATATAATTCTTCCTGAAGACCTAGACACTCTGCTCCTGGGCATATACTCACAAGATCTTCTATCATAACACAAGGACAAGTGCTCTGCTATGTTATATCCAGAGCAACTTTGTTTATAATAGGCAGAAACTCTTAGCAACCCAGATGTCCCTCAACCAAAGAATGGATACAGAAAATGTGGTTCAATTATACAATGTAATACTATTCAGCTATTGAAAAAAAAAGGATATCATGGATTCTGCGGGAAAATGGGGGAACTACAAAGTATCATCCTGAGTGAGGTAACCCAAAAGGATATGCAGATCATTGGCATGTGAATATTAGCCATAACGTATAATATATCCATCAAACACACAACAGACCCAAAGAAGTTACAGAAGGAAGGTCCAAGTGAAAATGTTTAAATCTCAACTAGAAAAGGAAATAAATAGTTACAGGAGGCAGAGGGACGTAGGCATCTGGCTGTGAGTGATGAATGGGAGGACAATAGGGGTTCCAGGTTGATATATGGGGAAAGACAGAAGAGAGCACCAGGACAATAAATGGAAATCTGCAGCTGCTGTGGGTGGGTGGGTGGCTGGGTGGGTGGATAGATGGCTGGGTAGAATCTCTAGGAAGTCACAGAGACCTGGGAGAAGGGAAGCTTCCATGATTCAATGCAAGTGCCAAGTTGCCTAACATCAGGGACATGCAACCTGAAAAGTCCACCTCCTATAGCTAGACAGGATCCCTAGTATATGGATAAGGACACTAAGGTATCCACAAAACATTTGGCCCAAAATTTCTCCTGTCTTAAAAAAGTGCAGGGACAAAGATGGGGCAGATTGGTTGGAATGGCCAACCAATAACAAGCCTAACTAGAGACCCATTCTATGGGCAAGCAACAATCCCAGAAACTGTTAATAATAGTCTATTCTGCTTGAAGACGGGAGTTTACATATCTGTCTTCTGAGAGGCTCCACCCAGCAGCTGACTGAAATAGATACAGATACCCACAGTGAAACACTGGAAAACGGAGGGGCACTCATATGGAAGAGTTGGAGGAATGAGTGAAGGCCCTGAAAGAGATAGGAACTCCATAGGAAGACAAATAAAATCGGCCAACCTGGAACACTGGGGGCTCTCAGAGACTGAGCCACCAACCAAATAGCATGTGTGGACAGGACAGAGGCACCTGGCACATATAGAGCAGATGTGCAACTCAATCCCAACAAGTGGAGCAGGGACTGTCCCTATATCTGTTGCCCAACTGTGGAATCAGTTCCACAAGACTGCTTTGTCTGTCCTCAGTGGAAAAAGATGCACCTAACCATGCAAAGACATGATTGTCAGAGGAGGTGGATACTCAGTGGTTTCCACACTCTCAGAGGAGAAAGAGAAAGGGGATGGGATGAGGGACTTTGTGACAAGGAGGGAAACTGTGAGTGGAGAGCTATGTTTGGGACATACATAAAGTATCATCCTGAGTGAGGTAACCCAAAAGGATATGCAGATCATTGGCATGTGAATATTAGCCATAAAGTATAGAATATCCATCAAACACACAACAGACCCAAAGAAGTTACAGAAGGAAGCTAGTTTCATTTCTTGTATGTTTAGTTCTGGTTTTATGACCTGTCCATTGGTGAGAGTGGGATGTTGAAAATAAATGAATAACAATAAATGAATAAATGAATAACAATAGCAAAAGAAAACCACTATGAACATAGTTGAGCAAGTGCCTCTGGTAATGTGAGGTATCTTCGGGTTATATGCCCAGGAGTGGCATTGCTGGGTCTTAAGATAGACAATTCCCAGTTTTATGGGAAAATGCTGAATTGATTCCCAACGTGGTTGTAAAAGTTTGTACTCCCACCCGCAACTGACAATTATTCCCCTTGCTCCATTTTGTTGCCTGTGCTTGAGCTTTAGATGTTAGCGATTTTGCAGGATCTGAGATGGAATCACAGGACCATTTTCTTTTTCATTTCCCTCATCATTAAGGATATTCCATAGTTCTTTAAGTGCTTTTTTTGGCCATTACAGATTTCTGTGTTGAGAATTCTCTGTTTAGATCTTACCTCATTTTTAAATAGGGTTATTAGGTTATTGGTAATGTTATTTTCCATCTATACTTAGTATATACAATGAAATCCTAACATTTTGTAGATATTTTCTTAATCTGTTACTAAAAAGATGCTGAAGCCTATCCTGTATCTTTAAAGCGTGAATCTGCCTAAGTATTTAGAACACTGGGTAAGTATTTGGAATGCTAATCATGAATTTATTTCTCCCAGTTGTTGGAGAATTTAGAAAAGCAAAAATATATGTTATAGAGATTCCCTTGAAAACAAGTGCACATAAGTTATTTTTGTAATACTTAAATGTACTCTTGCAGTACAGAGAAGAACAAGTATGTAGTTTTCACAAACAAATAATTTTTGTAAGTTTCATGAGTTTTCATGATTTACACCATGGGAGCATAGCATTCTAATGTCCGTTCTCTTAGCTGTGTGTAAATGATAACAACTGTGACATAGACATAAAAGAGAATAGGTTAGCCATGGAGTGCTCCATTTGACAGGAGCTTTGAAAACACCCTTATAATAATCAGTTAGCATCTAAAGACCCTTACACATACCATGCACACAGACACAACTTAGAACAATGCATATAGCAACCTAACAACTCCCCTTTTCATCAAGCTGCTTGCACGTCTCAATGAAAACTAGAATAAGTGTTTCCTGAAATTAATGATGATTGGTCTTATACAAATTCTATTCAGTTTTCCTTCACATATGTCTGGGTACAAGCGCAGTAGAGGGAAACTAGCCCAGGCTCATTTTGAGTACATCCAAAATATATCAAACTGCCAAGTGAACCTTTTAAAAGGATTTCTTATACCTACACATAATTTGACACACACATGATTAGAAAATAAATGCATTATGTGGAAGGACATTCCCAGTAACCAAACATTATATAACTTACTGTCAATCAGAAAATCTAACTACAAAACTGTGCCTCTAATAACCAAACTATTCTTTTTTTATCCTTATGAAAGAAAAAAAAAGCACTCTAAAATAATTGGAGTCCTTAAATACATTCTTATGTATCATGTCAACAGCCAAACTAGATAATTTCTGATCTGTATTGTCATGTTGCTTTGGATACAGTTGCCTTTATCCTTTTGGAAATATATTTGTCTGTTTCAGTCCTTGGAATACAAGATGAAAACAATTAGTCCAGAACCTAAACATGGTAAACAAATGACTTTTTAAAAAGCAATGCACTGTTATTATTTGAGAACTTCATATAATTTATTTTCGTTATGCTCACCTCTCATTTCTCCTCCTAGCTTATCCCAAACCCAATACCTACTCCTTACCCCTCCCAGTTTCATGCTCCTCCTCTTCCACCTCCTCCTCCTCCTCACCTTTTTCCCTTCCTCCTTCTCTCCTTCCTCCTCCGCCTCCTCCTCTCCTTCTACTTCTTTCCATAACAGACTATTTTGAATCAGATACAAACTTTTTGCCCCCTCTTTCTGAGTTTCCCTGAGTTTAGGTGCAATGGTTATATTGTAAATATATCAATTGAGAATAAGCACCATAGTATCAGTAGTTATGTTTATTTTAACCAGCTGTAGCATTTTGTAATGATCTACATCTGCCTCGAGAAGTTTCTTCATGAAAAGTGTGAGGTATACTTATTAGTGAAGATAAGATTATGTATTTGGAATGCAGTTGAAAAATATACTAGTTTTGCACTGTGCTAATAATTGGTTCTCTATGGTCCTTGATGTCACTGGCCAGAGGTAGTGCCCTAAGTTTACAGTTCCAGACATGAATACTCTACTCTTTGGAAGACCATGAGTTCAAGTATGTAGATGTTGGTTACCCCTAAGATGTAAGCGTCACTATTTCACCTTTTAATATATTGCCATACTAGTCACTGTGGTCCATAGACTTTGTAGCTGGATACAACTATTGATAACTTTTTCTCTTTGCAGCTTGTGTTGCTCCTTACAATAGTCTGTGAGACAGTCTATAGGAAGGTGATTTCTCATTTGAAACTACTAAGGAAATCAGTGTGGTAGTTCCACAGGAAGATGGGAATTGATCTACTACAATGTCTTGAATAGTGACTCTTGGGCATGTAATCACAGGGCACTTGAACCCACCACAGAGACACTTACTCAACCATGTTTGTTGCTGCTCTATTCTTAATGGCCAGAAAATGAAAAAAACCTTAAATTTTCCTCAACAGAAGAATGGACAAATAAAGAGTGGCACATTTGCACAGTGGAGTGTTGATCAGCCATCAAAAATAAGAAATTATGAAACTTATAGGTGAATGGATAGGGCCAGAAAAATTATCCTGTGATTAATACATATCCCCCCAAAGGAATATGTTATACACTTCCTTTTATGTAGATATTAGCTGTTCAATCAATAATAACCAAGCTACAATCCATAGACCACAAGGGTTAGGCATAGAGTAACAGGAAGAGAGTACAAATACATATCCCAAGAAAAAAACATAGAATCAATAGTTATGGATGGATGGGGTGTGTGTAATAAGATGATCAAGTGGAGATAGAAAGGAAACACAATGAGGGAGGAAATATAGGCCGAAACAGCTGAAATTCAGGGTCATTCGTATGGTAGTATGGAACCCTAATACATTAGAAACTTCCTACAATATATGCATATATGATGGTAATCTAAATAAAATTATCAAATTACAATGAACACAGAGACCCAAAATGCCACCTTATCTCTAAATGAAACTTCCAGTCCTGGGCTTAGGTTACATCTATTTCACTTGTTGGCCAAATGGATTATATCACAATCCCTGTTCAACCAGGCTGTATCCAAGAGTTTAAGTTGCTCTCCACCAATCAGCTGCAAGACCCCACAGCTGAAGACAACACCTTCACAATTCACAGAGCATCAAGAAATTCAGCTGGTACCTACATACAACCTTCATCTCTATTTGGTAGCATCATTGATTCAGGAAAGCATTTGTCATACAACAAAAGAAAAAGTTAAGCACCAACATATCTACAAAACCTATCAAACCCTATTGTCTACAGTGGTGTCCAGAATGCATGATATGCTAGTGTAATAGTGGCAGAAAAATGACAGCCTTTCATTGAAAGGAATATCTCTCTGTGTACAAGGGATGTAGGATTCAGAGGGAGTCATCAATTTCCTCACTCTGTGCAGCTGGGGAAAACTTCCGTAGTTTTTACTAAAGGTTATCTAATTCCAAAATCTGACTCTAGTTATTAGAAAACTTTAGAGTTCATCAGTGGAATAGAGTATTAGAGTTGGTATGAATTAAAGCAAATGTCAAAATATAATTTCGTCAGCAGCAATAGTAGCTGCCAAGGTCACAAGAAAGAGATATAACTAAAACTTATCTTTTAATATATGATAAGGGCTTGGAATCACTACATGAAACCTCATAATATCCTTGTATTATAATACTATTTTGAATATTTGATATGAGGAAAACATTAAGCTGTATTAAATTTCTCCTTCAAAATACTACTGCCAGTCCTTGATATATGGTTCAGATTCAAAGTGTAGGGGTCTAATTTCAAAACCCCTGTTATTATCCTGGATCCCTGGTTTTTAAATTAAAGAGTATATGTACCAACTAAAATAGCTACACTTTAATATAGAATAAAAAGAAAAAATAAATGGATACAAAAGATTATTCACTGTTGGAAAAAAAAGGGATGATAAAAAGATGTGAATTATCATTGAATGAGATTATTGTAAGGACAATACTTAAAGCAAAATTCCTGAATTATTGCTTATTTTTCTTCTTTGGAACTATTAATACTGATAATAACAATATTATTTATTTGAACTTTATAGAATAACTGAAGAAGTCTTATCAACATGAATATATATTATAATTTCCTTAGACAACAAACCCTTTTAGGGATTTGTGAAGATTAAGTCAAAACTATAGTTAAAGATTTCTACATGTCAATATTCTTGTCCTTAGAAATGAACAGGATAACTGTAATGAAAATTCTTACCCTTGCTGCTGCAAACAGGGAAACATAGAACACAGACTGAACAGACTTAGATAGGCTATGAAAAGAAACATTCTATAGATTTTGAACAACTGAGTGGACTCACGTTTTTTTAAATGTGGACAAAGAAATACCTGTATAGATTTTTTTCCCAATCTGAAACTTTTTTTTCTTTTTTTCCTTGAATTTTTTATTAATTAAATTTTGTACACTCCATATTTTATACCCCCAATCACCCGTCCACCCTCTGACTGTTCCACACCCCATACCTCCTCTCCATTCCCCACCCCACCTGACCTTCAATTTGAAACTTAAAGTAAAATTCATACTTAGATGATTCCATAAAGTTTTTCTCATGAAAATTGTTGAGAAAAGTGGTAATAAATCTTTTGATAGACAGAATAAACACCCATAAACAGTGTTCATTAACATGGGGTGAAAACACCAAAATTTGTAGGGGAAGACAAGGAACGAACCTGATGTTTCATTCCAGTATTTCGATTGTGCAATGTGGCAGACAGTGCTTTCAAGGAGTAATTGGATTTTCATTTTGATTTCCAAACAGACTATTATTATCATTTCAATTTCTAAACATACAGTTTAGACAGTAGATCTTCTATTAGAATAAAAAGAGCCAAACATATTAATTAAAAGAAAGTTGTTTGTATCTGTTGGAGAACTACATCAAAATTGAAGACATCAGGACAGGGAAATTGCTGAGCAGGTAGTGAGTAAAAGCTTTGACATGCAAAATCAAGGAGCAGCACTTGGAATCCAGTGCCTCCCTACACTTCTTCCACAGGAGAGGCAGGGCTAGGGAGTCCCTGGACCAAACTGACTAAGTAGACTACTCATATTGATGAGCCCTGGGTACCACCAACAGACTCTGACTCTGTACATACGTAACATAAAAACCGGCTATCTGCTTCTCTGTTCAAATGTACGTACTTTTGCAAAAACTTTCAGCACCCAGACAGCTGCAGACACATGTAGATACATGGAGGAAGACAGAGCAAACACGTACGGTGTTTTGGTTAATCAATTAACCAGATTTGGTAATATTTCTAAGAGTAAACAAACATTTAACTTACTCACCCATCAGATTTTAGGAAAAAAGATGTCTTTGGAAGTTTCAACATTGTGGATTAATCGCTGAGGGAATCAGGAGAGCAGTGATTGAAATAGCATCCAAGAAAACAAGGGGCAGGCAAGGGGATGCTTAGTTATCATCATTTTGCCTTCACATATGCCATTCATCTTTGCTTTTCATTGGGGAGTAAAGAGAGATCATACTAAAATGAATTTTTATTGATATAACTATACTCATTAAAGTTGATGACTTTTATGAATTTTTCTTTAATTAAATAAAAATGCCCTTATGCTCAAGAACTATGGATTAGTGGCTAGAACAGCAACCTCTGAAATTTAAGAGAAATAACTATGCTTAAATCATTAAAGTTTACTGCACTTTAAAGTTCCTATGATGGTATATGCCAAGTGTTCTCATTACACAAGTGAAGAATGAATGGGTGGAAATGTTAATTGACTTTAATTGGTATAATTATTTCTCAGTGTGCACATATATTATAGCACTGCATTATACATCTTTAACACAACCCATAAACCACTTCATAACATTTTAAGCATAAAAAAATAACACCTAACCTTAAACCCCATAGAAAATTGTATTTTAAAATAAGAAAAACCCAAATTGTGCTAATAAACTGTTATTGTATGTTTAAAACATTACTGACATTTTACAATAATGTTTTACAAAAATGTTTTAAAGATAAAATAATGGTTTGAAGAAAGTTAATTAATATAAGCAACCAAGCATCTAATGAAATGTAAATAAGGTATATAAGGATGCTATACATTTTCATCATTGTTTCTGAAGTGTATCCTTGTCCTCAAGTATACTTAAGTTATTTAGAAAATATTTTACTGAGACATTTGTATGCATTTGGCTTAAGTTGGAGAAATGGTTCTGTGGGTAAAGACTCTTGCTATCAAGACTGATATCCTTAGTTTTATCCTGAAAACCCACAGGGTAGAAGGAATGTTAATTTTTTTAATGAATTAAATTAAATAGGCATTTAGAGTTTTCTTTCCTAACTGCAGTCTTTGTTGGCAAATGAAATCTTTTGAACATTAAATAAATCAAATGGGAGGTGAGATAGGTGTCTTAGTTAGACTTTCCACTGCTGTGGTGTAACATTGTGACAAAGGTAATTTGGAGAGAAAAGGATTTATTTCACCTTACAGCTTATAAATCCATCAGTGAAGAAAGCCAAGGCAGGAACTGGGAAGCACGAACAGAAGCAGAAGCCTCGTCTCTATATGGTCCCTTTTCTAAATGAAACTTAGCCAGCACAACAATAAATTGTCATGGCATCCTATTCAATTTTCCGTGATGTTTGGTACTCCCTTAGAAAAGTAAACTATATATGCCCCTATTGTTTCTTGACATTTGTGTCAAATGTTCCTCTTATTCTTTCAGAGAGAGAAAAAAAAAAAAACCTGTGAATAGCTTCCATAAAGACCAACTTTTATGTTAAAATTCAGTTCATAAAAGAATGTATTACGTAAGAGAAGATTGTAAACTGAGCATCTATTCTTAGGACTATGATAAATTTATCTCAGCATCTGTATACCACATTTTTCCAGCTTATGTTTTTTATTCAGAAATGGTATTTTCTCATGGTGATAAATTTTATAAAGAAAGCTACTCTCTAGAATTTATTATATCCCTACAGTGCATTATTGTCTCCTACAGCACATAGAAATCTGGAAAGCTGTTACCCTGACTCTTTAAATGACTGCTTCATTCTCCTTTCTATTAAACAAAAGAAAAATCTGTGTATCTACTTAAATAAATCACAGAGAACAAATAAAAGTTAGGATGTTTTTAACTTAATGGAATTTAGATTTGGCAATTCTAATTGGCACATTCTTTCCCCCTCCCCTTCTGATATTGTCTGTTACTGGAGTTTTCAGCAATGATATTCACTGCCTATAACTGTATGCTGTAACCCAAATGTTCAGACTTTGTAAATACCAAAACATCACTGCAGTGGCTGCATTAGGCACAGTAGAATCTTTATACATTTGCTAGGTATTTAATTGCAATAGATACCTTTGTCTAAACACAACAGCTTGGAATTTTAAGCATTAATAAAAAAAAAAGAAAAGACAATAAATGAAACATCAAGACACATCTGATGTTGCAGCTTGTTACCACATGTGAATAAGTGTGTTTGTGAAAGTTTGGTGGATTTGAAAAGTGATATCATATCATATAATAACCAAACCAAGCGATACAAGAGGAAGAGAACACAATAATTCCAGACGTAAAATAGCAAACATTGATGCAATTAAAATGAACTTCCAAATACCACACATTTTTTATTTTATAAATCAATTAAACTGAATTTATTTTTAAAAATCATAAATATTATTTACAATGTCACTTATACATTTAATTAGCACTACATATTTGCCTTTCATTTTAACTTCAATCAAACAAGAGTCCAGTAATTTTATCCAAGAGTCATCGGTTCGTACGTACAAGATTTTACAAGGTCACATATAAACTTTATGGAAAGAAAATTACATGCATTGCATCAAGATTTTCTAGTGAGGACTCATAACTCATATTGCAGTCCATTATTCACAGATAAAACTTAAAATAGCAGACCTGATTAACCGTTCAGGAATATACGATGAGGACATTACTCACCCTTCTAGTATAAGAAGTCATAAATGATATTGCCATGCTTTTCTAAAGTCTGACAAGCCAATGGAAGTGAGTCACAGGGAAAATGTATCTGTTAGTGCACATTCAAGTCATCTTTGTGATAGTACAGGACAGTACGACCCATAGAAATTGAAACAGATAAGTGGAAAGGATATAGTGTAGATATCTGATGTTAGAATTCACATAAAGTACAATTTAAGGTGAACAAAAAAATGTAAGTTGACTTCTGTTTCCCTGCTATGAGGATATTAAGAAGCCAAAGCATCTTTGAAACTGGCCTTGCTTCGTTTGCACATGTGAGAAGTTGAATAGGAGTAGTCATGGTGATTGAATAAATAAAAAAGTAATATGGAAAAAGCATGCCTTTGGGATTTGAAATTTTACAGCAGCCAAATATATGTTTTAAGTCAGAAATTGATTCATATCTCAGAAACAAAGACATAAAATCGCAAATGTGAAATTATTAAATTTTGAATGCTTATAGTTAATTTTTGTAAATGCACAATTTTATTTGTATACATATGTATTTATGCAGTTGAAATTTAATTTTCTAGAATCATATAAGTAAATAAGATACATTTAATTCTAAATGGAAACTAGGCAATATTTTGTGTCTAGTGGACATAAATAATTAAAATGAAAGTACTGATTTTACAGAAATATTTTATACCCATCACATTTTAAAGAAGGATCAATTACCAAGTTTAAGTACATATGGAACTGAGAGAGTTTGAGTGTATTGTAAGTATTACCAATTCTATTTCACATGAAGTGAAGCATCATATGGATTTTTCCAAGCAGCTAACTAAAAATGTGAGTAGCTGCTACTTAAGTTATTCTCAATTTTCGACCTCACCACAGATTTCCCTTAAGAAGCTTTCAGTACATTTTGCTACTCTGAGCACTTCTACTAAAATAATAAACTCCTACATTAAACCTATAATTTCAAACACAAAATTAGGATAGCTACATAAGAATAGACTGGCATCAAGAAAAAATTTACCTGTACTTAGAAAAGAACAGTAGAAACAGAATTTAGTGTTTCTGTAGAATAACATACAATAATGATAGTAAATCCACAAGTATCTTAAATTTTCCTAATGTAATGTAAGCTTCACTCCTGAAGGTTGGTGTCTGGTATCCTTTTTCTTCATGAATCTTCAGGTGTTTTACTTTTAGTTATTTGTCATGATAAAACCTTTTTCTTCTGAATAATAGCACATGCACTATAGGGAACACTCAGGTGCAAAATATCCCAAATATGGATTGATAATTGCAGTTCAATTGCTTATTTACTTTTCATTGTTTGGTAGTCAAAGGCTGTCACACAACTGGGAGCAGAAAGAGCAAGCCCCCATACCTTATTAGGTATCAGGTCATAAGGCTCAGGTCAAAAACCTTCATTGATTTCTTTATACAACATATACCATATTTCTGAAACTTTACTTTGCACATTTTGTTGAAGGGAGGGTTGGGGAGCAGGGTGAAGGGAGGGAATAGGGGGCTTTGGGGATAACATTTGAAATGTAAATGAAGAAAATATCTAATAAAAAAGAAAGTCTCCAAAATATAATCCAAATATTGGAGAGAGAGACAGAGAGAGAGAGAGAGACAGACAGAGAGAGAGAGAGAGAGAGAGAGAGACAGAGAGAGAGAGACAGAGAAAGAGAGAGAGAGAGAGAGAGAGAGAGAGAGAGAGAGAGAGAGAGAGAGAGAGAGAGAGAGAGAGAGAGAGAGAGAGAGAGAGAGATTCCATTATTTTTTCTTATGGTCCAAGTTGTACCTATGTCCTAAGTACAACTAACACATGGAGAGAATGTTAATTCTAAATTAATTGGTAGATATTTGAAATATGTGTTTCTGAAGTTACATGCAACAGTTGTTTTAAGTAATAAACAACAGTCATTAACAGTATAACATAGGTGCTATTAAATGGAAATAGAATGAAATTAATGTTACCACAAATTATCAACAACAATAAAAAATAAAACAAGGGAGACAATGCTTAACAGATAGTGGAATAATTCAACATTAATCATACACTTGTGTTATTATAATATGATCCATTCAGTGAAAACCAAATTACCTTAAATGACTTTTTTCTCATAGCCACCTATTCATATAACAATCAGCTATTTATCAATAACTCTACTATGATTCAAGTTCCAAAGTAGGTTGAAAAATTACCTTAAAGGAGATTAGAGTTCAGTGAAAAGAAAGTTATTACCTAGTAACAACAAAGAAATAATAACAATGGAGTTAGGAAGTTGCTATGGAAACAGTCAGTGACATGCTATAAAGCATGAAGAACAAAAGTAATCATTTTTAGGGTGAGATTATTGTCATAGATTAGACTGAAAAGCATAGATCCGTATGTGAGAGGAAACATCTGATTCTTATTATTGATTCTCTGCATGGTTCACAGTGAGAGCACTTTAGATTAGCACATTTCAACTCAATGAGGGTACTTCACAAGCTTGTCTCTAGGTATAAAAGACAGGATGACTGCATTATAACTAGTGACATGTGAACACAATATTGCTTTTGATTTCTTGCTAATATTATGAATAAAGGAGTTCTATTTTTGGTTGGATGTGGAGTAGACATGCAGATCATCAGACAGATATATGTCAGATGTTGGCTGTAGTACTGGTAGTCACCCTCTTTATATACTAGAGCCACATTCTAAATTTCATGTGGAAAAATGCAGGATTGTTTCTTATTAGTTCACAAATCATTAGTTACATATTATATCAACGGTCTGTACAACAGAAAATCAAATTTTAGTTATTCCCCAAATTGATTTTGGGTATATCCTCTATAGACAAAAATATATTCCAGTTATTATGTTAATGAAAAAAGAATAAAAGAATTTCATATAAATGAACTTATTCATACTTTAAATCTTATATGTAGGAATATAGACATTAATATGAACATAAAACTAAGCAAAACATACATAATGTACTCCACTTTGCTATACCTTTTACAATTCAGTGAGAAAAATAAGCACCATATAGCAGTGAGAAAAACGTGCATCTTATAGCAGATGATTTATTAAAACACAACTCTGAAATAAAATAGATTTATACTATATATAAAACTTCAACTGTCATTTACTTTTGATTTTATAATTTTTATCAATTCACTGATAGTTTTGAGGTTCATATGTGTTTTGATCAAATGTATACTCACAACTCTCTTATCCTCTTTCTCTTCCATATCCACTAATTTGAATATTTATTTCTAAGCTTTTAAGATGAATTCATGCTGACCAAATATACTTGGACACATGGTTTTCCACTTTATCATAGATAACTTACCAGTGGCTACACTTTTTGAGAAAATTGTTTTTCCCTCTCTCAAGATCTAACTATTACAAATAGATTCACAGCTGCTGCTGTGATTATTTATTCATTTCCCATCTTCATTTAAATGACAATAGAACCAAAGTGAATTTCAGGAAATTATACTTCAAACTTGAGTAAAAGTTACTTTAAACAATTTGGGAGAAAGATGTTAAAATAATCTTTGAGTAGAATTGTGAATTGCATGTAAATTCAAATAAGCCACGGTGATATAAATTGGTGAGTATGAAATCAAATTGTGGTAAAATTTCATTGGTGGATATGAAAAAAGTTAAATGAATGAATGAATGAATGAATGAATAAATAAATAAATAAATGAATAAATAAATAAATAAAATTATCAGTATATGGATGTAAGAAAGATAGAATAGAACGTAGCGAGTATTATTCATTCTCCAACCATGAGCAAATCACAGAGAAAGCTTTATTTAGAAAGCAAAATGGAGCTGGGCATGGTGGCACACGCCTTTATTCCCAGCACTTGGGAGGCAGACGGATTTCTGAGTTCTAGGCCAGCCTGGTCTACTAAGTGAGTTCCAGGACAGCCAGGGCTATACAGAGAAACCCTGTCTTGAACACCCCCTCCAAAAAAAAGAAAGCAAAATGATTGAAACAAATAAAATATAACTGAATTATTTATAGTCAAGTAGATTAATTAATAATTATTTTACTATGAAATTTTGAGGCATAGAAGACATATATCTCACTGGAGGCAATAACAATAACAAAAAAGTTATTGAGATATTTCAAATATATAATATTACATAGGCAACTAAATTATCATATATGTCAGAGTTTTATAATTATTTTCATTCGATTATCTAATGAAAGTTAACCTTTCTTATTTAATGAATAGGACCACAGGAAAATTATTGATTAGGTAATTGTTTTTAATTTTGAATAGCATTCTTTCTTATCTTGAATTTTCCTCTTCCATTTATTAAAGCAAGCATAACAAAAGTTGGAATACAATAAGCCAATTGTGTACTTTTCCTATTAACTCTGATCATGACATAACAGATATTCATGAAATCATTGAAATTCCTTTATATTACCATTTAAATATTTTTAGATTATGGACAATTTTTCACACACATTACATCTCTTTCAAAAAGGTTGATGGTTATATTTGGTCATAATTTCTTTTTTCTCAGTTGTGCACATATAGATGGTGAGTTGCTTAGGTGGATAAATATCTGCCATAGGGAGTTTTGGGGGGGACCAGGAAAGAGGATAACAATTGAAATGTATATAAAGAAAATATCCAATAAAAATGTTTTGGTTCTGCTTTTTAGATGGAGACTATGATAGAAATGACACCTTAAATGAGCTAAACATATACATGAGAAATAGAAAGCAGTTGCAAGTTGAATAAACAGCAAAGGAATTTTGTTAAATGAAATGCCTCTTTTGAAATGACTTTGTGATAGAGAGTGAGAAAATGTTTAGGGTTGGTATGAATAACTTAAAGAAGTATCTATAGGCAGTTAGACAGAGGAATTGCTTATGAGTCAAATAATAATCAAGAGAAAATAGCAGTTGATGATCAATAGATCTAAGTAACATAGTTGATGAATAATTGACTGCAATAAATCTTAACAGACCACATAGTGTCACATTTAAAGGTGAAAACTAAATATTGCTCTTCTTATTAGTTACAAGGCCTATGGAACTTAAATTCATATCAAATGAATAATAAACCAGGTGACTCAGGGTAAAATATATTTTTCATCTACTCTATTTTTTTTCTCATCTTAGAGGTAAACACAATGAGAACCAGAGAAGTATATGTTGGCATGTCAGGACTTTTCCTCTATGCTGAAAAATCAGAGTATTTTTGCATATGGGTGTTATACTCTGCAAAAATCTAAACTACTTTTCATGGAATAAGAAACCCTGGGACTGAGTTTGATCATCTTGCAAATGGCTTGGAACAATGACATAGGTTTAAATTATTTCCACTATTTCTGCTACTTGAATTGAAAGGAAATGGCATGGCCCCAGACAGATTTCCATAGACACTTTCTTGTCACATTATAAAGGAGGTAGGGAAAATATAAAAAGGAAATTTTAACCTTCCTACTTGGACAAGGAAGCAAACATATGTAAAAAGGTGATTTTTGTCAAATCAGCATTACACCAGCACTATAATACACACTGTCCTCTGTCCAACACACATGTGTGTGAACACACACATACACACACACACACACACACAGAGAGAGAGAGAGAGAGAGAGAGAGAGAGAGAGAGAGAGAGAGAGAGAATAGAGAATAATATGGAAACAAATATATTTCAATAAATAATAAAAAGTTGTTTGCTGAAAGTTTTAAAGTGTGAAACACTTGTTTCTTGGTAGAAAAAGAAATATATGTAGTCATCGTCATCACAACAAAGAAAACAACAAAGTGGGCAGGAGCCTAGCTTCAGTGTCATCAGAGAGGCTTCACCCAGCAGCAGATCAAAACTGATGCAAAGACCCACAGCCAAACATTAAGTGGAAGCTGGGGGAATCCTGTGGAAGAGAGGGAAAAAGGGATGAAGGATCCAGAAGGGTCAAGGACATCACAACAAAAGCTACAGTGTCAACAATCCTGGGCTCATATTGGTTCATAAAGACTGAACCAACTAGAGAGCATGCATAGGAACGACCTAGGCCCTCTGTACATAGGTAACATTTTTCCAGGTGAGCCTTCATGTGGAAGTCCTAAAGCAAGAGCAGGGGCTGTCTCTGACTACACTGCCTGCCTTTGGATCCCTTTTCTAGCTATAGTAGGACACTATGTGCCTAATCACACTACAAATCGATATGGTAAGGCTGGGTGATATTCATGGGAGGCTCCCCCCTTTCTGAGGAGAAGAGAAGGAGGGATGGCCATAGGGAGGGGTGGAGAGATGAGATGGAGGGACTGGGGAGGAGAGGATGGAGGAAAAGCTGTGATACAGATGTTAAGGAAATAAAAATTTAATTAATAATAATAAAATGGAGAAAGTGAAGAAACTGAAAACAAAACTACCTGCCAGCCTATTCTTGCACATATCCAGGAAAGGGAAAAAATGTGCTAAGTTGAATCAGAACAATCATCTCCAGTGTAGAAATGTTCACAGCAACTCAGATAATCATCTTAAGTGTCCATCCCTGGAAAAATGGGGGATACAAACAAATAACCAAAGAAAAACACTATAAAGGAAGAAAATCATGACAGTTCTGACAACAAGCCTTAAGTTGGAAGATTCAATAAGTAAATTCCAACAGAGAAAAGGACTTTAAGTGTTGTTTCTCTGATAAGTGAATTCTAATAGGTGAACTCTTGGAAGGACCATACCTAGGTGCTGATCTGATGCTGTAGCAGGTGAGATGTGGAGTCAACCCAGCACAGAGCACATGTGTGAAGAACAAGGTTTGCAGACCTAATGTAGTGTTACTGATGGTGGGATGGCTGGAAGGCTTCTGTTTCTGTTCCACAAAGTAAGCACATCCCAGATCATTATGTTTTACCTGTTTGGTATGATCACTTTTGATTTGGCAGCTGATCCAGTTTTATAAATACCACAAAGGAACTATAACAAAAGAAATATTCTAGCTAAACAGAGTTGTAAAAACTTTCACAGAACTTAAATCTGTGGTCACCATGTCACCTAGATAGAAAAAGGTTGCAAGGAATTTATTTTTACATGAAATTTAATTATTCTTTAGAATAATTATTATTCTTTTTACTTTGAAGTTTAACACCCAACTTAATTGATTTTATCAAAACAAGATAAAATAGTATTTATTTTTTACATTTAAAATGCCAAATAAAAACATATAATTATCCTAAGAACAGAATTTATGCTCATCTTTTGACAGTTTTTAGTATATGTTAGAAAAGCAAATCTAGCTTGTATAATAAAAAGAAAAATGTTAGTACTCAAAACACAATGAACTATACAACTCACAGACCATAAGATGTGTAAACAAATAGAAAGGCCCAAGTGAGGATGCTTCAATCCCACTTAGAAGGGGGAAGAAAATAATCATGGGAGTCTGAAGGAGGAGGAGACCTTGGTGGGAGAGGGGATGGGGAGGAGGAAATGAGAACAGGATCAAATTTTTTTTGGGGGGGGACAGAATAGAATCTCAGAGGACCAAAAGAACCAATCAAATTATGCAGCCTTGGGGGGGGGAAGGAAATGGCAGGGGTGTGTGCTTTAGAAAGTACCAGAGACCTAAAAGGTGAGTGACTCTCAGGATCCTTAGCCAAAATGCACAACAATGGGGAGAGGTAACTTGAATAGTCTACCTTCAGTAGATAGATAATATCTTAAAAGGGCAGAGTTAATAATTAGAGTCAAAATTTCTGACTCAGAATTGTTCCTGTCTAAAAGAACTGCAGGGACATTAATGGAGCAGAGACAGAAAGAAAGGTGATCCAGTGACTGGCCCAACTTGGGATCCATCTCTTGCGGGTAAGGGGCACCAAGGCCTGACACTATTACTGATGCTATGATGTGATTACAGACAGGAGCCTAGCATGGTTGCCCTCTGAGAGGCCCTACCAGTGGCTAGCTGAGACTGATGCATATACTTACACCCAACCATTGGACTGAAGTAGGAGACCTACAATCATGGAATAAATTGAAGAAGCTGAAGGGGAGGGTGACCCATACGAAGATCAACAGTCTCAACTAACCTGGATCACAGGGAGCTCCCAGAGACTGAGCCACCATCCAGGCAGCCTATACAAGCTGTCCCAAGACCTGACACATATACTGCAGAGGATTGTCTGGTCTGGCCTAAGTTGGAGAAGTTGTGCTTAGTCATTGAAGACTTGGAATGTAAATTAAAAAAAAAATTAAAAAAAAACAACAAATAAATATTTTAAAATATTTATTCATATTATATGTCATTCTGTATTATTCCTGTCTAGATAATAAATACATAGATATTTTCTATTAAGTCTAGGATAATCTTACAAACTGTGGCCTATTACAGTCAGTACCAGCAGCTCATTATACAAACCTGACTTGTGTTGAATGGCCTTAGTTCCAGCACTTTAGAAGAAGCAGCAGGAAGATAATTTGAATGTCAGACCTGCCCATTATAAATAACAATCTCGAGGGCTACATAGTGTCATGTTATTTCAAAAACAGAAACAAAACCAAAAATCAATCAAGTACCCAGCATAGGTACCTTGAATGTTCTATTACCTTAGCTGTTACTAAGCTGAACACATTGTGTGTGGGATAAATGGGGGTCCCAGGTCCAGGCTATACCTCAGAAAGTTTGACTACTGTGCACCTCCATGGACCCGCTCAGAGGGCATCAGAATGTGAGAAGCTGCAGGATATCTGCTGGGGTGGGGGAGG
Organism: Mus caroli; assembly: GCF_978045245.1. Classification (NCBI taxonomy): domain Eukaryota; kingdom Metazoa; phylum Chordata; class Mammalia; order Rodentia; family Muridae; genus Mus; species Mus caroli. The sequence continues at coordinate 103,695,554 of NW_028227264.1, read as the reverse complement.
ATGAGGGAGGTGTAGTCCTCATGGGGTCCCTATGGACCTGCCGTAGTAGGGCTCCATCCAACTCTTGGGCACCACAGAAGCCACTGGGTGTTGGAGAAGAGCCAGTTCTGGAGTCCATGGGCCACACGGAGGCTGGGATGTCAGGTTCTCAGTCTTTGTCATTTCAAAAATCGCTGGATATTGAGGAAGAGTTGAGAACAGAGTGGGGACTTGAGGGTGGACTCTGGCCTGGGGCTGAAGGGAAAAGGTCAGGGAGGAGAGAGCTTCATCTGGTTACCACGGGGATGAGAGTCCTAGCCTTGCTCAGTTGGCAGCTTGGGCTGGCAGAAGCTGTGCATGGCTGGAGGCCTCCTGGAGGGAGGTTAGATGCTGCTTCATTGCTCCAGCATGGTGGATCCTGAGGAGAAGAGGCAGTCTATGGTTTTAAGGCATTTATTGTAGAAAGGCAGAGAGGGGGAGAGAGTAGAGAAGAAAAAGCCAGCCATGGCTACATGGAGAGAGGAGGGTAAGGGGACCAGGGAGAGAGGGGGATCAAGAAGGCAAGAGTAAGAGAGACAGGAGCAAGATAGTAAGAGAGAGAGGAGGAGCAACCGACTCCTTTTATAGTGGGCCTGGCCTACCTGGCTGTTGCCAGGTAACTGTGGGGCTAGAGTGCAGACAGAATACCAGGAACTTGGGGCATTGCCTATGTGACTGATGGCGAGGGTAGAGGGTAGGATGGGAGGCTGTAGGAGGTATCACCGAACACCTGCTGTCCCATGCAGGCAGAAGTCACAGCCCACCAGATCACCGGGGTTTATGGCCTGTGCTCCACCAGGGACCAGGTTGTCTGTGTACAGCTCACTAGCCCACAACATTGCATGATTTATCTCATCACTCTCTGTGTTTTGTGGTAAATGGCTAATGGCTAATAGAAAATGACCAATGACAATGGCAAAGGGCAAATGCTAAAAGTAAATCATGAATGGTAAATGGTAAACGCTAATATTATATTAGTTCTGCCTCAATGTTTGCTGAAATCAACATAAAATTAATAAGATCAAAGCAAGTTATTTAATAAAATAAACCTTGTTTGACTGCTGAGACCAGTATGCAATCTTTTACACATTACACAGAGTAAGAAATCTCAACCATTTTTATCCCTGTAAGTTCCATTGCATAGTGGGTAAATTTTCCCTCCTTGCCAAAGAACAAATCCTGTAGCAAATGGAAGATTGTTCTCTGATGAATTTAGTTGTAAATACACCATATTCCCCTTCTCATTAATAAAACCACTTGAAATTATATATGTGTATTATATGTGTATTATATGTTTTAGAATAGAGCTCTTAAATATCATGAAACCCCTTAAGATAGGGAAGGAGGTAGGCTGACTAAGCTTCTCCTCTCCACCCACTCCTCAAATCCAATACATCATCTCATGCCCAGCTCCTTCGAAGAAACCCGGCTATGACCCCTCTTTCTCCCCTCATTGCTAATGGATCACACAGATATTCTATTCCAAACTTTCTTTCCCCAATCATCCCATTATTTCAATTTCCAACTCAAGCAGACATTCCCTCAGGACCCTGAGACCACTCTAACTAGGAAAGCAGTTAAGTTAACTGCAAACCTCCATACATCCATACTCACCTCCCATCCATTACTCCATCTCATCCTCAGGTCTAGCAGGCTACTGGCTGTTGCCTTTCCCTCCTCTCTGCCCCACCTTTAAGAAATCACAAAGATCTCTCTCCTCTAATCTACCCCCGCACTGATCCTGTTATAATAGCACCAAATGCAGCAGACATTTCTCTGGGAACCTGCCAGGCAACTAGGTGAGAGAAGCAAGTAAACTTCTGATCTTTTGTCTACTCTTATTTGCTGTAGTACATCACTAGTGGGTCTCCTGAATTAGCCCCTAGCTTTACAATAAATCCATGTTTGCTCTATTATCATCTCCTTGGTTCCACTTCTTAGCAATTGTTTTTAATGTAACCCCTATCTATACCTCCTAACACTCTTTTTAGCTTCCAGTGTGGCACTTAAGAGAGAAGAATTTTATTAATGTGGAATTATGCTCATTACTTTCTCTGTGAATAGAATTGTTTAAAGTAATTCTAGTTCTGTATTCTTTCTCATACTTACTAAATATGTATTTTCTGATAGGTAAATTTACTTACAAATTTTATTATAACCAGGTATGGCACATTCGTGTGACTAGAAGTACTCTAAAACAACCTCCAGATTCTAGTAGAAGATTTCAATTAAAGTAATTTCCCATTAAATTCCTCCCATATCTGTCCTTCTCATCTGAAGTCCCATTTCTCTCATAGCTGCAAAATCAACAAGAAAATGTCAAAACAGGGAAGTGTAACTCTGCCATTCCCAATATGTCTTTAAAATCCATATTTCACAAACATTTATTCATGACTTTCTGTCTGCTTTCTGAAGCCTCTTTCTCATCTACTTTCATAAGGACAGTGTGCATATTCATTCCCCAGACTGGTGAGATAATACCCAAATCATCTACTTATGAATCTAAATCAAAAGCCATATTTCTCAGGGACAGAAAGTTACTTCCACTGTATGGCTACGTGAAAGAACTAATCATGTAAATACTCAGAAAATCTACATATCTCAATGTTTTAAATATGAATGGCAGCAAAACAATTTCCCTATAACTTATTACCTCAAATTAACTATACCAACTTCTATTTAAAGTGTTCTAAAAGTTTTATTGTTTAAGCTGCTTTCATTGTTATTCTGATTTTTTAAAGGCCATGTCCATTAAAAACAGGTGTGCTTTAGAAATATGAACCCTGTGAGGATTTTATGCTGTCCCAGGGGAATCAGAATATAACAGAGTAATGGCTCTCAAATGCTGTCCTTCAGTCTTATGACATATATCAACGACTTTATAGATTTTTCTATAACATTTTCTATGAATACTAATTTTAACCAAAGTCTCACATGATTACTATCCAAAATAGAGGTAGATTCTATCTCAGAGTATCTGAAATAAATTATAAACAGGTGCTTAATAACAAAACTTTATTATGTGTTTAATCAACTCATTATTAAACAGTACAGTTTGTAATGCCACCTAGTGGTTTTCTAAGTGAAAAAAACTGTCCCTTGTGTATAACAGATATATAATTAGAAACATGTCCTACAAGAACTAATATAGTTTTATATATTAACATAGTCTCTCTGTGTGTGCATACATATACTTATAAAATATGTGTGTGCTGACATACAAAACTCCAAATGTCTAAAAGCATTCAACTGAACATAAAGAGGAGAAATGAATACCTACTTATTTCTTTTATGGTGCAGGAGATGTATACGGAATCATAGAAAAATGACGATGAAACATAAATCTACAGGAACGATAACTACAAATACCATCACTGGACCTTAGCTTTTATCATTTGCTGTCCTCTTAAAACATGTAATTACTTAAGATCCATAAATTAAGCCTCTTCTGAGTACTTGATTCTTTCTCCAATGCACACATAAAGACACTCACATAAGGTTGACTATGAGATTAAGCCTTACTAATATATCATTAAAACCATTCATTAATTGCATAACCCTAAATCATCTCTTTTCTTCATTCTATAGTGTCTTACAAAACTGATCATGTAAAATAAAATAAAATAAAATAGAGTTTTATATATTAAAGGTAGGCAAAACACACAACAAAAAAGTGGAATGGGATGATGTAGATAACAGATGTAGAAATGTGGTATATCCAAAAACATGATCAATAAAACTGATGAGGTGAATATTCTAAGAATGTGTTAAGAAACTTAAAAATGATGAGTATTTTAATATAGAGCTGACAGTATTCTCTGCAAAATAAAATTGTGAAAACAAAATAAGACAAAGAATTTTAAGTGATAATTGATAAAGAACAGATGATATATAGCTAAACTTGAGAACAGTAGTAAAAATAATCGAATCTCATGAGTAGAAAACAATTTAAAGGACCATTATTGCATTCACATGGAATGGAAGCACAGTATAACTGTGTGTCTAGGAGGGACACAACTGAAATATCGAAACCTGGGTAGTACAATTAAATAGACTTATTGTTGCATGGAAGATCTGAAAATTTGACATTAGCTATAATTATGGTGAAATTAGCTAGTTAATAACGGCTAATAGTAATTCCTTAGTATTTGGTCTTTTATAACCCTTTATGTGTCTGTCACTTTAATTTTAAGGAGTAGTCTTTGGAAAATTGTTCTACCAAAAATTATTTTCATAAAGTTACACATTAATTATCCAATAGAATGTGAAGAGTTTAAGGTCCAGTTATTGCAATACCACCCGCATGCTCTGCTTGTAGAGAAATGAAGTTTGTTTATCTATTGATCTAGAATAAGGAAAACTATATCATCAGCATTAAATAAAAACCATGGGAGAATTTTGAAAAAAAGAAGGGTACCCAACAGACCTGACAAAAAGTTAAATAAATGAGAAGGAAGAATGTGGATCCATACGTTAGAGTGGAACAAAGCAATTCTTATGAGGTTGAGAACAATTTTGAATCCATCCCAATAAAAATAGTGCTTCAGGTCACTTGTCTGGCGTGGATGAGAGCGATGTGTTCCTGTTTCCTTGTCCTCCTCAGGGCAGCTGTGCAGCCAGAAACAATATTGTTAATCCAAACATTAAATGTCACTACTAAATATAGCAAGGACGGATATAAATGAACAAGAGAAACAACAAACCTGCTCAGTATTTGTGTGCACCAAGTTTAACTCCATCCTGTGTTGATTTTATTCTATAACTCCCTACATTTATTAGCTTCATGTGGGTCTCTTTGCATGAAGATGGCATTAGAAATGGTGTTTAATGAAAAGTAGGTATTTGGAAAAACAGATACACTCAACTATAATTTTATACTACCATGTTTCATGTTATCAGTTTCCCATTACATAATATGAACTCTCTAGAAAGAATTTTAGTTAAAAAATAGAACAAATTAATCACTAAAATTTTCTAAATTTATGTAAGTACTTTGAGATTTATTTTGTTGCCTGCGATATTAGGTTTAATCCTGTAGAAAAAGTAAATACAGTCACATATGTGTGCTATGGAGTTGTGAGTTTAATAAACATAAATTAATATTTATAAGTGTAGTTAAGGATAACACATAATCCTTAGAAAACTGAATCTCTCAAAACTAAACCTAACACAATCAATCTAAATGTGAAATTCCTAGAAAGTCTACTTCCCTTGTTATCCTCCACTGAATACGTAATAATAGCCAGTTCACTTGGCATGGAACATATTCCAAGAATAATAACCAGATTTAACTGCCCTTAGATTATTATCAGGTTTCTGGGAATATATAACTTTGAATATCCCTTAATTCTACTTTTGATTGAATCAGTTAAGTGAAATAAATAAATTCATTACACAATGGGCTTTGCTATTGTTCTTAACCAGATCATGTTTACAATCAAATAAGTTGAAAGGTATCATTACTGACAGTAAAGGTGAGAATTCCTGTGATGATATCATATTTGTGAAGACTTGAGCAGAGCAAGTATGTTCTGTAATTCTGGCACTCATGATCCACTCATTTTGGCTATGAGAATTCTATACTCTACTCTTTTTTTCCACTGGACATATGGTCACCTATAGCTATGACTCATGCATCAAAGTCAGTACCAACAGGGAACTCACCTGCTCTTTGTTACAAGTTGGCAAACATAGGTGTTTCCGATTGGCCTAATTTGATTCAGGTGGCCAGCACAGAATCATTCAACCTTAGGAATATGTGACAGATGTGATTGTCTTAGCCTGCCTGAGATACTGTGGCACTTGGGCTAAGGATCTACTGTACTGTAAGCACAGAAAGTGTGTGGCGATGAGGTGAGGGAGATGCTCATGCAGATAGGGGAGGAGGAATCTGATGAGGAACTACGGGAGGGAGGACTAGGCTCTTTTTTTTAAAGACTGGATGGTTAAAATGAGGAGGAGGAGGAGGAGGAGGAGGAGGAAAGTCAAGAGGAACCTGAGGGCATATTATCCAAAAGTAAGAATAGATTTGAACTAGGTACTGCTTGAAATGCCTTCCTCATGTCAGTGGGTACTAACACATATTCTTTTTCCTTCTCCAAACACTTTTTTGATGCTAGGAATAAAAACTATATACTAATGTTCTGACAAAGAGAACTACATTCCTTTGACACATTAACCCAAACAAATTCTGATCTTTTACTTGCCTGGCATAGGTAAGTTGACAAATCCCCAACAAGAGCACATACTGAAAGTTCCATTCTTGGCTAGTATCCAGTTACACCATTTGAGTTAGAGCAGAGTGTCATTTTTCATTTTTGTATAACAAATATATGTACGAGTTCAAGGAAAGGAAATCCATAAATAATGTTCCCTCAACTTTTAGAAGCCCCCGTCTTCCAATTTTCTAACTAAACCAAAAAGCAAATTAGAAAATGATACAACAGAGAGGGGAAACTAAGAGGATAATAAATGTAGTGTGTGTGTGTGTGTGTGTGTGTGTGTGCGTGTGCATGTGTGTCTTATTGTAGAATATTTCTTCCGTTTTCAAAATCATTATTGGGAAAAAATGGACTCTAGTGGGAAAAATATTTTGAAACTCTCTCATGAACTGCCCTTCATGTAATTCCCAGTATATTCTGCATAGTAGATGGTCTAAATGCTTTAACTATGCAAAATTCAGTATGAAATAATAATTATGACAAGCCTTCTGATTTGAACATATTCTTCCTGGACTTCTCAAGGAATCTGCTTCTGTTTATGTTAATTACCAGAAGTGTTTTGAAACATGAAACTTGTCATTTAAGAAAAATATAACAGATACTATTTTCTTGCAGACAAAAGTAACCCTAGGTCTGCAAATAATTATCCCATGGAATCTGTCTGCTGGTGATATACATATTCCATAATATCATTTAACTTTTTTCCATGACACATAGTCGATATTATACAATGCTTTCATTGTTTCTCTCAGTAAAGCACAATGTTTATACAATTTTTCTAATCACAACTGTAGCAACTGAGATTTTAAAGGGTCTAATCTATTAGCCCGTGAATAAGTGTTTCCATGACACCACCAAAACAGTTCTGGAGTGTATTGGGTTCCCAATAAGCCCAATAGTTATCTTGTTGCTTCAAAGAGAGGTCGCAAACTAATCAGAAACCCTGATAAGTTCTTTATAACTGACATAAATTCTGTCATAGCATTTTTGCTGATAAAAATTTAGAAATCCAAAAATCACACATATTTATCTTTTACAGGTTTTAAAATAACTTACTCTGGGGGCAATGCTTCCCTTGGGATCTGCGTTCTTAGAAAACTCTGGGATTTTTCACTGTGGTATTTTAATTTGTCCCAAACATCAAGTAGTACTTCTTAAAGTTATTTTTCTTGCACTTGTTTGCAGGTGTGTGTGTGTGTGTGTGTGTGCATGCATGTTGCATTGGCACAAATGTATGTCCCAGGTGTGTGATATGCATAAGGAGTCCCAAATTCCTATCTGCTATTTTTCATACTATCTCTCTGCTTTGTTTTTGCAAGCAGGATCTCTCAATTGAGTTGAGACTATACCTATAAGTGTATCCAGCTAGCCAGCTTGTTCTGTGGATTCTCATGTTATTGTTTCCAGGGATATTCTTACTTAAATTACAAAGGGACCATTGGATATTCCTGGATAGTTTTATTAATTAATTATTCTATTCATTTACATCCCAAATGGTGCTCCCTCCAACCTCCCCTGAAGAGTCCCTCCCACCGTCCCCTGCTCCCTTTTGCCTCTGAGAGGTCACCCCCTCCCCCCGGTATCCCCCTAACCCGGGTCACCAAGTCTTCACTGGGTTCAGTACTACCTTTCCCACTGAGGCCAGTCAAGGCAACCAACCCCCTGCCACATATGTTCCAGAGTCCCTGGACCAGCCTGTGTATGGTCCTTGGCTATCCCCCTCAGTTTCTTCAATCTGTCTCCTAACTTTTCTTTAGGAGTTCCCAATCTCTGCCCATTGCTTGACTGTGGGTATTTGCATCAGTCTCAGTAAGCTGTTGGGTAGAGCCTCTCAGAGGGCAGCCATGCTGTGCTCCTGTGTGCAAGCAAGACATAGCATTAGCAATAGTGTCAGTGATTAGTGCCCAGCCATGGGATGGATCCTAAATTGGGCCGATTACCGGTAGGTCGCGGTCGGCCCTTCCTTCAGTCTCTGCTTCATTTTCTACATTTTTGTCCCTTCAATTCTTTTTAGATAGGAGCCATTTCATGTGTGCTCTCATTTTCATAGCAGCCAGCACCTTATTCATAATAGCAAGAAACTGGAAGCAACCCAGATTTCCGTCAACTGATAAATGGATACAGAAAATATGGTTCATCTCCAGAATGGAATACTATTCAGCTACTAAAAACAAGGACATCATGAATTTTGCAGGCAAATCGGTGGAAATATAAAATATCGTCCTGAGTGAGGTAACCCAGATCAAAGTACATACACGCTATATACTCACTGATTAAATGGATATTAGCCAAAAAATACAGAATACCCATGATACACCAAGAGACCTGTTCCTGGTTTTTTTAAACGTGTTCTGGGAACCTGAACTTTGGCAAGTCCTTTTTCCACTGGTCCATCTCTATATTTTAAATGTCTTAATTATGAATTTATTTAAGTTTTCAAAGTCTAATGTCCCAACCTCTAGTTTCAATTAAAAAAATGTCTTTAATCTCTTAGAAGACCTCTGCCTTAACATCATGATTCATAGGAAAAGGTACGCAGACTTGAGAGTAAAAAAGGTAGTCTAGCTTTAGCTGCATTTTAAACCAATGCTGTGCCATTTTTGTCATACCTGGTCTGATAAATAAGAATTTTAATTGTATTTTCGTATTTCTATATGCAGCATTTGAATATAACACTACACATATAGGACAGTAAGAAGAAAATAACTCACTATGAATACTCCCTCAATATTTTGTTATTTCTTAATAGGCATTCTAAAATTATTTAATATATTATGATATATGTGTTGTCTAAAATTATTTTGCATATAAATCATGTTTCAAAATTAAATTTTTTATTCAGTATGCATTCTCAAGTTTTTAAAAATGCATGAATTATCAGGCATTCAATTCACTCAAATAAACCATCATAGGAGGTCCTGTATTTCAAATCCAAATGATCCCTGAATCTTCTAAAATACAAGAGAAACCAGCACCCCCCCACACAAAAAAAAAAAATCAGAGTGAAGAGAAAACAAAGAGAACTCCTGGTGGCTATTTTCCTCAAATTAATATATTCTTGAAGTACTCATGAAAAAATGTAAACAAAAACATTTGAGAAATATCTGCTGAATATTTTCAACTTAAGTATTGATTTTTATTTGATAATGTGAAGTAAAAAGGTGAAACTGAGACTTGCTACCTGAAAATCAGCAGTTAGGTAAAAACAAAACATTCTTCATCAAATTTAAATGTACCATGTGGTTTTCTTTAAGAAACCTACATGCAGTTGGTTGCTCTCCACTGTAAAACTACTGAGATAGGCTTGTGGCTGAACTGTGTCTTTAATTCTCCCCAACCAGAAAACTACCCTTAGAGACCCACCTTCCTACTCCTGTGACCTTCTGTCTTTCACAGACTTTTCTGAGGTTTTACGAGAGACGTGTATGCATGTTGTGATGCTAACGTGTACGTTTTATTAAATTGTACTCTAAAATAAGGACTTCAAGATGTACAGAATAAATTGAGAAAGATATATCTATTCATTTTTTTCATAGTACACATACACTATTAACTCAATAAAGATTTGTAAATAGGAAAAAGAGTTAGAGGCTATTCACTGCTCTTAAATATGTTTTTATGAAACTAAAAAAAAAATAAGTTGTTCTAGAATTGACAAAACAGTATAGTTACATCCGTTTCTGTGGGAATATGAATGAACTAAACATTTCCTCCCTAAAGGGAACTAGATGAGAAGATTATTTTTCCCACTTCAATTATTTCCTTACTAAGTTCAATAACAAACCCTCAATTATTATTTTTCAAAGTGAGTTATGACCAATGATATTTTAATATGTGCCCAAAAGTCCCAGGATGTTTATCATTATAAAGATTATTTTTACTGTTTTATTCCATGTTGTTTGGGAGGTGTGATTTGATATCAGGGCCCAATTGCCAACAAATAGGAGTTCTTCACCATGAGACTTGTGTACTTGTGAAAGACCAGTCACGATCAGTGTCCTTAGGGACAGTCAAGCCCTACGGTAAACTGCTGTTTATATTATAACTCTTCATGTTTCTATGTGCAGAAATTTGTTAGAAAAACACCTCAGGGCTCTGTTCTCCACATGTCATCCACTTTTTCCTATGGGTAGAGAAGTGAGATTTCTGATTAGAGAAGAAGGGCAGGGGTGGGGGTGGAGGTGTGGGGGAGGGTAGGAAGCCAGACATTGAACTTAGCTCTTTCTCCTTTGGAATCCATGTTATAAATTACACATGGATAGGTTCAGTAGAGGAAGCTTGTGGTTTTCCAGCTCTGCCTGTACCTGGGTGAATAAGAGACATTCTTTGATGCAGTGTTAGCAAGTGCTGTCTTCCATGGTACCTTTTGTCATAAATAACAGTAATGTATGTATTTCCTTCTGTTAGACTCCTGCTTCGAAGCCTCTCTTCTCATGTTGCACTTTATATTTATTGATGAAGGCTCTCCTTTAGCCTACTGAAATTTGACTTCATCCAGCTCTTTCACATGACTTTCAGTTTCATTATTGGCAGGAAATGTCAATTCCACTGCCATGTTTGAATTGATTAACAGGATTAAATGTAGGAAATAGCCAAATAATGTTTTGGACTAAATTAATTAAAAGTACAGAAAGGATTCCATAGGAAAAATATTGCCTAGTATAAACATTATATGCCTTAATGATACAGTAATGCTATTCAGAAAGTATGTTCCTGTTTATTGGAATGCTAAATCTAAAGTTAATGTCAGTTCTTTCAGAGAACTAACTTCAACCCATAGCCTTCTGGAATTAGAATAATTAGGGAGATATTTTAGGCAATTAAACACCAAGTGAATATATGACCTTTTTTTTCAATCAGACAGTTCATCTCTATGTCTGTCTGTGGTCCTTTGTACCATTCTTCTACCTAGGACAAGTGAGAGATATAGTTTTATTGATAGTAAAAGAGTCCCACTGGGACCAAGAAAAAGAAAAGAAACCCTTTCCAAACACATACATTCTTCTAGCACAGCAGTGTTTGTGTTTGAAAATAATTGTTAGATTCCCCAGAGTTCTGTTATATACCCTATGTGAACTTTGAAAATACATATATGGACATATTATACAAATTAAGCATGTGCGTTTATGTATATAAGCATCTATCTGTGTATGTGCTTTCACAGACATAGTCCAGTAAATGTTTTAAATAATTTTAAGATTAAAATAAAAATTGAAATCATAAAGTGTCGATTACCATTATAGATTTAAAAGACATACCTACCGTATGGAGACTAAAATATCAAAATATTATCAACATTTATTTTCTGAAGCATTGTAAATAGTCAGCCAATACTTTATATATAATAAAAATAGTTATTGTAGGTCATCCTATAATATCTGAGAAACTAAGCAATGGTGTTTTTATGTCTTATCTGAATAAATAAAAACAACAATAATGCATGCTTGTTGAACTTCCCCTGAGATTTGGAAAAATATTATGTAAAGTTCAACGAGCACATTGCTTTGTTTTTCCTGCTCTGAACTGAGAATGACCTTATTCCATATTCCATCTTCCTTCTCAAAATTGAGAAATTAGTGATTTATGGCACCCTGTCACTTTGGGAGGAAGAATCCTACCGAAAATGATGTTGCACTTTGTTCCGGCATGCAGAGTGTTGAACAAATATTTCTCTTTCCTTACCTCTTTCTGTATTGTTTCTTCACTGGTATTCCTAAGAGATACCAGCTCAACATGAAACTTTCTGGCACCGAGGTCTTGAAATGAGTTGGAATACCCAACTTCACTTTTGTTTTAAGATCAGTGCTCCCGATCAAATCCCTCAAGCCTACAGGAAGAAGCTATTAAAATAGATTCCCTACATGTTCATTTTAAGTGGGTCAGAAGGTTACACAACAATATGAAATAGCACACTAGAGCTCTAAAAATGATTTATATTTTCTTACATTTATTAATACTAATAATTCTGAAAGCTTTATAGAAGGAGAAATAGTCTTGAAAAAATATCATGTCCATCTGTGGCCATATGGGGTTTGTAAAAATCCCTTACACTCAGTTTTATATTCCCATTTCTAAATCTATAGGAAGTTTAGTTTTCTGTCTGGAACAAACATTTCTTCTCTAGCTCAGATAAACGTTATTCTTTACATTGGCAAATAAAATGTTAGATTTCAGTGAATCAATGATATATAACCAAGAAAAGAGACACAGCATGGAGAGCTAATTTAAAATGAGTTTAGAGGGATTATTTGTAATCAAGTTAAAGCAAATGGTTAACACTAAAAGTTTTTGTTAACAATTCTTGTTGGGATGAGACAAGTGCATAGTGTGTACCTTTAATGAGAATATGGCATACCTTCTTTGCACAGACTAAACAAAACAAATGCATGGTTGTGGGCTGTTTAGCACAAAGAGAACAAAGCATGGGGCCTTGATCTCATGCTTGTATGAGCAGTGTATTGGAGAAGGGATATGACAATGTGCAGCAGGGCAGCTATAACTTCAATAATTGGTCATGTATATGGAACTTTCAACAGTCTGGATAAGAAGTTAGTCAGCTAACTTGAGTTCATACTGATGTGAAGTATTGTCAAATAAAACCAACAACAATAAAGCATTCTCGTTGGACAAACTTCTCACTTCTAGCAGCTGGATAAGCAGAGGGTGTACCTTTTACTTCATGTCACGATATTCAGAAATTATTCATGGAAATAAAAAAATATGGTAAAGATTTTAGAATTTAAGATTGCTATCACACTTAAGTGAGGAAAACAATTTCCCAAGGTTTTAATAATCTATAAGTTAAAAGATAGTGCACAAATACTTTTTCATGTCATTGAACTTTTGATATATCTACTAATTAAAAACATTTCAAAGTTAAAAATTCCTTGCTTCCAATATTAAATTTTTAAACCTTACTTCCATATCTCCTTTTAAAGAAAGATATTTTCATTGAAAGTTAAAAATTCTGAATTTTATTTATATTTCCAAAACACCTAGAGTTCACATATTTTCCTTTCCAATAATGTGCCGAAAGCACATGCTCCAAAAAAAAAAAAAAAAAATCCCAGCAGGATATACCTTGGAAAACATTGAAATCTTTGTCTATATAGTGTTACTCTTTCAGGAATATAAGAAAAAAATCCCAGAGGCTAGAATAAAAAATCATATAAAAAAACCTGCAAGCTGTCTCAAGCTATAGACATAGTAGGACACTTACTAGTTATGTTCATAACAGCACTAGACTTCGAGGCTAGGTCATGCCACTGCTACTGGCTACCAGTAAAATATCGAAAAGAGTTTCTTTGCTATCCAGGTAGCTGAAAAGATATATTAGTGGAGGAAGGTCTGATTTTACGCTTTTGCCATGCCAAAGACCATGGCTAAACACCATTTAAGGGAGGAAGGGTTTATTCTGGCTTACACATAGTCTTATGTTGGGGAAAGGCTGGACAGAAACTCAAGGCAGAACTTGGAATAGAAACTAGGTGGAGATACTTCTTGCTGGCTAGCTAAAATGCTTATCTCTGTCTTTTTGTTTTTCATTCTTCTTCCTTCATTCATTTCTTCCATTATTCCTTCCTTTCTTGTTTTTTTTTCTTTTACTTTTATATCATTTGGAATGCCATGCATGAGTACTGCATAAAAATCATTCCTGAGCCCCCTCCCCTCTTCCAACTCCTTCCATGTCCTCCTTTTTTTTTTTCTCCCAAACTCTTGATCTCTTCCTGAATTATTATTGTTAGAAATGCTTATTCTTAAAATACACCATACTGAGTATATCTAGTGTTGCTCACATGCACAGGTGTCCAGGACTGACCTTTAATTGCAAAAACTGTTAGTGAGCTCATTCCATATGAAATTTTCTCTACACACTTTCAGAAGACATTGGTTATCAGTACTCAGTATACATTAGTGGGCGCACATGAATTTCCCCCTTTTCCAGTTATGCCTGTTAACTTGGGGTCTTCTTAACTAGCATTTACAGTACTGAGTTGTTTTCCAAGGAAATGGTAAGGGCCACAGTGGACAAGCTCCTCGTATATCAATTAAAAAATCAAAGTAACAACATGCCCACAGGTCAACCTAACTTGGAAATCCATCATACAAACTGCCCTCTCAGATGGTTTTAGGTTACCTCAAGTTGTAATTAAAGCCAGGTAGGACAGAAAGGCATTTGGATTGCGGTAAAGAAACAGTGCGCTGAGAAAATAGCATTAACTAGACTCAATCCTGCCTACTGCCAAGTGTAAGAGACAAAACCTTATAAACAAAACCTTAAAAATGATACTGAAATGATTCAAAACTGAACATATCTAAGGAAACAATAAATGTACGTTTAGTGATTTTCATTCGTAAAATATGGAATATAGTAACATGCAAAGTGAGCTTTTGTAATCTTGCGTCTTACTCTCTTGAATTCAATTTCAGGATGATTAAAGTAATATCAAAGACAGGAAAATAAAATTGAGTACCTTGAATCTCTGCAGTGAAATCGTGATTTAAATACCAAATTTATATTAGTGCTCTTTTGCATATTACATCCTGCCACAAAATCCCATGTGGAGGTCCCAATCCTAGCACCTCATGGTGTGACTTACTGAGACTAAGTCTTATCAAGGGCAATGAAGTTCAAAGGAAGTCACTAAGGTAGGTTTAAACCTAGTATGATGCATGTCTACAGAAATGAGACTTTTTCTTTTTCTTTTTAATGATATTTCCAAAACACTTAAGAGTACACGGATTTTCTTTCCAATAACATAACAAAAGCAAATGCTCCAGGAAAAAAAAATCCCAACAGAACATACCTTGAAAAACATAGAAAGCTTTGTGTATATAATGTTACTCTTGTAGGAGTACAAGAAAAGGGAAATTCCTGTGAACCTATCAATGCACAAAGAGTATGGCTAGTCAATGGTTTCTGAAAGTATTTCTTGGTTCATCTGGCAAAAAGAACCACCACCTTACTGCAACTTTGTTTCTTTCTGAGCCTCTAGCTTAAGAATTACATCCTAATAAACTCTATTGTGGGACTTTGCCACAGCAGTACTGGCAAAAAATTGCAGTAGTGCAAAACATAAATAGGAAGGCTGTAAACAATAAAAAAAAGTCTCTTTACAACAACACTACATCTTTGGCAAAGTTACAAACTAGATTGATTTTTTTTCATACATGTTTCAAAGTAGTTATTAATCAAAGGATCACACTATTGTGGTAAAGGCAGAGCTACAGTGCCCCAGTGGAAAATCTAGGGCTCAAACCTATAATCTAACAGGACTCTACTCTGGCCAAGAGAGGCTTCATCTGTTTGTTGTTTGTAGGGTTTAATATTTGTGACACCCATATAACTTTGAAAGATATCAGAAGCTAGTTAAACAGATCCAAGCTAAGGAGCTTTATTTTGTCAATCTGTCATAGTTTGGCTAAGTTGTTTATATTCATCTGATAGTTAATTGATAGTTAGCTTGCACCATGCCACAAAAACATGTAAACTCATTAACAGAAAGTTTAAAGGAGGCACATCTCTCCTTTGAATGAGTTGATTTATGTCTACATTCTTGCATAGAGAAATCAAAATAATCAAGTGCCAAACTGCCACAGAATGAGCAAATGTGCTTCTTGTATGCAGTATCATTCCTCTATGTGGATATTGGAGTATATGATTTATTTCTCGAAAACTACAGCACAGTTAAAAGCAACATCCGTTTTCAAATGCTCAAGTAAAATAAAACAAATTTACTGATGGTAGGTAGGGTCTAAGCGTTAGCTCTCAATCTTAGACAAGGCTGAAGACAGCATAGTTTGTGGCTACTGATCTGGTTGATGGCTGGTGTGTATTATGTTTGTTCCAACTAATCAGGAAATAGTCCAGATGAGTAGTCAGATCAAGAAAAGAATCAAGCCAAAGCCCTCTTTTTAACAGCTATTTTTAAATGTATAGGTTACCACAACAAACAAACAAACAAAAACAAACAAACAAAAAACAAAATTTCTCTTTGGGGAAGTAGCTTAGTGTTGGTTCAGTTGCCTGTTATGTTATAAGAGCATCTGTCTTAAACCCAATACCACAACATTCTTCTAAGTAACAAGTTCAATTCCTTGAGAGGCCAGAAAACATTGTTCATAACACATATTCAAATGTATTCCAACTCTCTTATGTAAAACTGGTAAGCTTTCATCAGATTCTTGAAAACAATAACTCTCTAATTACATGGTTTGGGTGGGCCTTGGACTCCATTTGGTTCTGTAAGTTCTAGAATAGGAGACTTTTCCTCCAAGGTCTCAATACTGTGAGCCATTCTTCATTTAAGTTTATCTTACAGCCCTCTTCCCTCTATTTCCAAGACACAATATTTCTTATCCATCACTATCTTATTCCCAGCAATGTGGATACTTTTGTGGTTTTATTTAAATATTCATTTTTCATAATTTTGAAATTTTCATACAATATATTTGATTATATTTTTCTTTTCCCCACTCTAACCATATCCTGACCCTACCCTACCCAATCTATGACATGTTTTTATTCTCTTTTAACAAACCACCACCACCACCAACAACAACAACAAGAAACAACAAAACAGCACAAAGCAAGCACAACAAAGTCATGGGGTCTGATTTGTACTGGTCAGCTGGTCGTGAAGATGAGGCCGTCCCTGGAGTATGACTGATATACTCATGTCTCTTCTTTGCTCTCCCAACAGCAATTATTTTCAAATCTACACACTCTAGGTCACAGCAAATCTCATGATTGATGTTCCCAGTTATTTGAACAGGAATAAAGAGACTCATTCACCTTGGATGGGATATATTACATTTCAGGAAAGGTCTGTATGAATTAAGAAATACACTTAAGATTCAGTCTTAAGATCATATTTCAGTAAAAATCACTGCCATTTTGCCCACTTTGTACCAATGCAGTAAGATATATCTCTATTCCTGGTGAGTATTCTGTTTAAAGGTATTTAATGCTCTTATTTTCTGGAACCTTGAGCAAGTCTTGCAATATTATGAGGTTTTTCTACCCCATCTCAAATAAAAAGAAAATTTTGTTTTTATGTTTTTAGTCCCAGAGAATAATTATCTGGTATATAAACACTAATTCAACTTTTAGGCAGAATTATCAAAGGGCCAAATATTTATAACATTTACCAATGGGTTTTATACTTAAAACTAAAACTTGCTTATTTGACAGTCAAATATACAGAAAAGAAACTTTCACTTGAGTTGGCATGTTAAGTAACTCTGTGGATACTATTACACATGAAAAAATCCAATTATTTTCAAAAATCACAAAGTTCAGACACTAATTTTTGTTTTCCTATTTAAAATGATAGTTTTATAAAGCAGTTGGATATTTTAAATAATGCAACTCTATTTAAAACTAGTATAAATGATTATTATTTATGTCATTAATATCCATGACTGTCTCACTTTCTTTTTTTATGCTGAGTCATTTTTATTGGGAATTTTATCTATTGACTTTCAAACGTTATCCCCTTTCCCGATTCCCCACCCCCCAAGAAACTCCTTTCCCATCCCCCATGGTGTGCCTCCATCCACTCCTGCCTCCCTGCCCTCACATTCCCCTCCACTGTGGCACCAAGGACTAAGGGCCTCCCCTCCCATTGGTCCCCAACAAAGCCATCCTCTGCTACATATGCAGCTGGAGCCATGGGTACTCTTTGGTTGCTGGTTTAGTCCCTAGGAGTTCTGGTTGGTTGATACTCTTGTTCTTCCTATGGGGATGCAAACCTCTTCAGCTCCTCCAGTCCTTTCTCTAACTCCTCCATTGGGATTCAGATTATTCTCAGCTGTGAATTTTTACACTGAAACAGTAACTGCCTACAAAGTTGTCAGCTTCCAAACTGGGAGGAGAAGAGATCCCCTCTGCTACTTTGTCTCTGTTCAGTCCTTTGTTTCTCTTTGTTAGAAATTAAACCTGTCATTCTGGAGCCAAACAAGAGAACATACACATAACCAAAGTCTGTGCACACAGGAGTTAGGAAGAAAACACTGAAATATCCTTTGTGTTAATGAAGCTTTTATAGATTTTCTGTTTTATCCACAAAGATGCAAAGGCAGGAAGGCAAATGTCTATGCAAGGAAAGCTACAAGCCTTGAGAAGCTTGCATTTTTCATTTTATGGCATAAACCATTCTGTCACCACAACATATAACCGAAAGGACTGAATTTAAATACTTTTAATGCAGATGAAATTTCTTTGGCCTACGTGACTCTGTGTGTGTGTGTGTGTGTGTGTGTGTGTGTCTCCAGGGGTAAGTGTACACATGTAGATATCAATGGGGAGGACAAAAGTTAATCTTAGGCTTCATTCTGTAGGGGCTGTCCACCTTATTACCCTATTGTCTCTCACTATGAAAGGAGATTTGATGATTTTGCTAGTCTTGCTGGTCAGAAAGTCTCAGAGATATGCTATCTCTAACTCTCCACCAATGTTACATCTAAAAGATTTTGACATACAAAAGACTAGAGAAGGAACTAAGTTGTGAATAATATTATTCACCATCAACAAATATGTGCTGCTGTGCTGTGTCCTGGACCTGACTTCAGAAGAGACAGTATCTTGTCTGCTTAGTAAGCACAAATCCTCAGGGTTGGGAGCAGAGTTTGTTGAGTTAAAGTCTTAGATATGTTTGTTCAGAAACCATGCGGTTGTGAGTACGTGCGTGTATGTAGGTTAAAAGCCTAGCTATGTTAGAGGTTAATATCCATATTTTTCTCAGTTTTGTTTTATGTTATTTTTTTTCTTCAGACAGAAACTTTCACTGAACCTGAAGCCCACTGATCTAGCTACATTACCTTGGAAGCAACATCCAGGAATCTTCATGTCTCTACTTTCCCAGTGATATGATTACAGATTTATTTTTTTACATGAATAATGGAGATCTGACCTCAGGTCCTTATATACATGTCATGGCAAACATTTTACTAATTGACTCATCTTCATAGCCCCAATTACCAGTACAGTTATATACTCTGTTAAAATTTTTATCTGTAATTGAGAAATATGAGACTATGTTCTATAGTTATGGTAATTTTTAAATTTAAATATATATATGTATATATATATATATATATGCACACATATGCATTCAATTTAACCCCTTAAAGATTAAGATTTTCAAAAATTATATCTGTATAGAAAACAGACAGATATTACTCTTGTTATTATTACTAAATGATGGGGTATAACATTACAAAGCATTTACATCGTATTAGATATAAGAATTAATCTGAAGGTTATTGTATGGAGGTTATGTACAAATACTACAGAAGTGTATATAAAAAGATGTGTATAATTTTGAAATCATAGTGACAGGTATTTTAAATCATTCCCCATAAATACCAGGAGATGGTAGGTAGGTGGTTGATGATAGTTAAATAGATAGATAGAGCTGGATAGATAGATGGATAGACAGATAGACAGACAGATACAGATGAGCAGACAAACAGACAGACAGTTTGGTGGTAGATAGATGACAGATAATAGATGATGAAGGATAAATATATGATAGATTGATAGATTAATAATGATAGCTAACTAGAGAGATGATCTACAAATATAGATAGAGAGAGAGAAAGAGAGAGGGAGAGAGAAGTAGAGAAACAAATCAATGATATACAAAATGTAGATGGTGATAGATAAATATATGATAGTTTGATACTGAAATAAATGATAGGTAATATACAGATAGAAAGACTAACAGAGAAATAGATGATAGAGATAAATGATGGAGACCTAGGTAAACTAAAAGTTTTACCCAGAAAATATTCATAAATATATTCTTTATGTTATTGTTTACTATCTCATGGGGTATTAAAATCTGTAATACCCTATCTCCATAAAATAAAAACTCTAACTGACTCATCTGTTTAGTATTATCATTTATTAGACAGCTACCACTCTATTATGTTTACATATATATATATATGTAAACACAGTATTCACAGTAGAGATTAATTAGTGGATTTTAAATTAAAAATTTTCATTAAAATTCAGAATGCCTTTCTCAGAGAAAATTAGTGACATAAGGTAATCTGAGAACCAACAATATCCCCTGATTATCTTCTTATATATCTGGTGATCCTTTTCTTATAATGGGCAACCAGAATAGAAAGTATTAAAAGAGGAAAAATAAATTGAACCGATGTTAGCACCAACTCTTAAATTAATAATTCCTGCAATGTCTTTTCTCTTCACAATAAAATTATTTATAATTATAAAACAAACACATTTACTTTGCATAATACACTACTTTCTACAAAATATCAAATAAACATAAAATATCAGTGATACAAGTGTGCTAATTATCTAAACGTATTTTATTTTTTTATTGGCTATTTTCTTTATTTACATTTCAAATGTTATCCCCTTTCCCGGTTCACCCCCCTTCCAGAAACCCCCTACCCCATCCCCAAACATATTTTCAAAAATCAACCACTTGTTTTAAAAATATTCAGTTGTCCTATCAAATAATGCATACATCACATTGATTGACAGATTTACAGAGCAAAGCAGCTACCCTGAAATAAAGGCAAGAGGTTAGCTATTCACTAACCTTGAGGCAAAGTACTCAAGGTTCATCAACAACTATATGAAGTGGTCGGTATTTGATATTGTTTTGGCCTTTAAGAAAATGGCATCACAACCATTAGACTGAACTTAGGGACCCCAAAGGAAGAGTTAGGAAGGACCTGAAGGAGATTGGAACCCCATAGGAAGAGCAACAATATCAACTAACCTGAACACCCAGAGATCTCAGGGACTAAGTCACCAAAAGAGTAGAAGAACTGATGGCTCCAGCTACATATATAGCAGAGGATTGCCTTATCTGGCATCAATGGGAAGGGAAGCCCTTAGTTCTGTAGAGGGTTGATATCCCAGTGTAAGGGGACTCTAGAGTGGTGAAGCAAGAATGGGGGAATGGGGGGAGGCTGGTAGGAAAGCATCCTTATAGAGATAAACAGGAGGGGGAGATGGGGTTTGTGGACAGGAAACAGGGAAGTGGGACATTTGAAAAGTAAATAAATAAAATAACAGAAAGAAAAGAAAAGAAAAGAGAAGGGAAGGGAAGGGGAGGGGAGGGGAGGGGAGGGGAGGGGAGGGGAGGGGAGGGGAGGGGAGAGGAGGAGAGGGGAGGGGAGGGGAGGGGAGGGGAGGGGAGGGGAGAGGAGAGGAGGGGAGGGGAGGGGAGAGAAGAGAAGAGAAGAGAAGAGAAGAGAAGAGAAGAGAAGAGAAGAGAAGAGAAGAGAAGAGAAGAGAAGAGAAGAGAAGAGAAGAGAAGAGAAGAGAAGAGAAGGGCATTGCCAATCCATTGTTCTATGAAAAGGTCTTCCATATTTTGTTTTGAGATAACTGATGTTATATACAAATTGTGAGAATTCCTGTTATCTATAGTGCCCATCAAAATAACTCAAATTTGTATGAATATATTCTTTATGTTATTGTTTACTATCTCATGGGGTATTAAAATCTATAATATCCTATCTCCATAAAATAAAAACTCCGACTCATCTGTTTAGTATTATCATTTATTAGACAGATGATTTTCTCCAGAGACAATAGAGGATGAATCTTTTATTTTGTTTTATACATACATACACACACACACACACACACACACACACACACACACACACACACATATATACCTATATATCTTATTACATAATTTTAATTTACATTTCAAATGTTATCCCCTTTCCTAGTTTCACCTCCGAAAATCCCCTATCCCCTACCCCATCCCCCTGCTCTCCAACCCACCTACTCCTGATTCCTCACCCTGGCAATCCCCTATACTGGGGCATAGAAGCTTCACAGGACCAAGGGCTTCTTTTCCCATTGATGACCGACTAAGCCATCTTCTGCTACAACCACAAGTTCCACCATGTGTTTTCTTTGATTGGTGGTTTAGTCCCAGGGAGCTCTGGGGGTACTGGTTAATTCATATTGTTGTTCCTCCTATCAGGATGCAAACCCCTTCAGTTGCTTGGGTACTTTCTCTGGCTCCTTCATTGGGGACCCTGGGCTCCATCCAGTGGATGGCTGTGAGCATCCACTTCTGTATTTGCCAGGCACTGGCAGAGCCTCTCAGGAGACAACTATATCAGGCTCCTGTCAGCTAAATCTTGTTGGCATCCTCAATAGTGTCTGGGTTTGGTGGTTGTTTATGGGATGGATCCCCAGGTGGGGCAGTCACAGGATGGTCGTTCCTTCAGTCTCTGCTCCGAACTTCGTCTCTGTAACTCCTTCCATGTATATTTTGTTCCCCCTTCTAAGAAGGATTGAAGTACTCACACTTTGGTCTTCCCTCTCCTTGAGTTTCATGTGTTTTGCAAATTATATCTTGGGTATTCTGAGTTTCTGGGCTAATATCCACTTATCAGTGAGTGCATATCATGTGTGCTCTTTTGTGATTGGGTTACCTCTCTCAGGGTGATATATTCCAGATCCTTCCCTTTGCCTAAGAATTTCATAAATTCATTGTTTTTAATAGTTGCATCGTACTCCATTATGTAAATGTACCACATTTTTCTGTATCCATTCCTCTCTTGAAGGACACCTAGGTTCTTTTCAGCTCCTTTCTATTATAAATAAGGCTGCTGTTAATATAGTGGAGCATGTGTCCTTATTACAAGTTGGAGCATCTTCTGGGTATATGCCCAGGAGTGGTATTACTGGGTCTTCCAGTAGTACTATGTCCAATTTTCTGAGGAATCCTCAAACTCTTCCAGAATGGTTGTAACAGCTTGCAATACCAGCAAAGGAAAAAATATTCCTAAAAGAGCATGAATCTTAAATTAGTGTAATTAGGACTAGTAGCTTTTATTAAAATTTTAACTTTGTATTATACAGATATCAAAAAGAAAATAGAAGAAATTTATAGAGTAAATCCTTAAAATAAGACTTATTTTGATAGTCAATAATGACTTTGAACCACAGCAAATAATACATACAAAAACACATATTCAGAGATTTTTCAATATTTGTTTTATATATGAGTAGCATACAAGTTTTCCATCTATTAATAATCACCTCAGTTTGTTTTTCCAAACACAATAAAATTTATATATGAGCAAAGTGATTTTCTAGGTGTTTCATATATTTACTATTTTACTACCAATATTATAAAAGAAAATACAATTTAATATACCAATATATTATTTTAAATAAATTTATATGTCTACTTGCTTAACTATTAATGAATGGTAATAAAATTAATGACAGTTGATGAAGAAGTCTAGTTTTTAAATTTTGTCTTCTTTATTGGAATTTTTTTACCAAACGATGTGAAGCGTCAGCCTACAGAGTAAAATTAACTTTATGTGGTGCTTGAGTCACTTTGCTTACATCAATCTCCTTGTAAGACTACATGACCAGAAATCGGGTGAGAACGGGAAAAGATTTACTGAATTGTTTTCGAATTACTCTCCTGTGCAATGTTAGCACTTGTTCAATATATAATAATAAAATCTAAGTTCACACTAAGCTTACACTCTAAATAACTCAAATCCCACAGAGTATGATATAGTCAAGGACAAGTGTTCCCAGAATCCCAGGAACTAATCTGTTTTCCTAAGATTCTCACAGACACTTTGAATCCATCTTCTGGATTTTAAGAAAGAAGTGGATCCTTACAACTTATAATTCAGAGTTTCATTTTTGACAAAATATGAGTTAATTATAAAATAGCATCATCATTGTCATTATATGATTACTTCAATAGACTTAAAAAATTTTTAAAAGAGTTTTACATTATAGAAAGAACAAATATTTAACTACTTGTTATTTGCTACCATGTAGAAAAGATAGACTTTGTGCTATGATTCTTTGAATTAGCCACCAAACTACATATTGAAATCCTAATCTTCCATGGGATTGGATAAGCAGTTAGAGAGTTGAGGGGCACGACTTTCATTTTCATTTTCATTTACCTTACTTAGAGGACTTGTAGCAGCTATGGGGAAGGAATGAGTACCTTTCACGTGGAGGCAAAAGATGTCTCCCAATACCAACAAGGGCCAGAAATCTATGATATGAATATTTGTATATTCAAACTTTATGATATTCATGATGATAGTATTTGGAGGTAGGGCCCATGGAGAAGTCAGTAGATCATAAAACAACTTATTTTTCATTTTGCAGAAAGTATCAATTGCCAATTTGTTCTTAGGGACCCCATTTCGACTTTGTCCTCTCAGTTTTGAGACCTTATTTGATGTGAATTTATATAGATTCTATGCATTGTGCCATGGTCTATATGATTATACCAGTTCTGTTGTGACTGAAAACTCTCCTATAAATTAGTGCCTCTTTCAGTGCTATCAGAGAAGTTTCTTCTTGCAGTAGATGGGAAACCCACTGCTTGACCATTTGCCAAGAGTGAGAGACTTTGGTGCACTTAGTGCTAAATGGGATGTCTTCATCAAATCCTGCAAGGCTTAGGGATTTTAGAATTAGACAGGGGAAAGGATTTTATGCATAGGGATAATCGATGGCTCCATTTATTA
Organism: Mus caroli; assembly: GCF_978045245.1. Lineage (NCBI taxonomy): Eukaryota > Metazoa > Chordata > Mammalia > Rodentia > Muridae > Mus > Mus caroli. Next base: position 103,670,781 of record NW_028227264.1, on the reverse strand, counting down.
CATTTCCATTAGGATTAATGCACTTGATTTAGAGTAACTATGTATATAAAGACATAGCCGAATAACTGTCTTAGCTTTAACATCTCTGAGTAATACTTGATTTTACTATTCGACACCCATGCTTGATTAATAACTTTAAGTGCTGTATCTTAACTTCCTTTCTGTTGCAATGACAAAATAGTTTCACAGATTCATTTAAGAGAAAGAACTATGGCTCAGAGTTTCAGATCGTAGATTAAGACCAAGAGGGCTTAACATAGCTGGCTACATTACATTCAAGGTTGAAAAGCAGAATGTGATGAAGTCACTTGAGTTCTTAGCTTACTTTCTCTATTCCATACAGGCTGCTATTCCATACCCAGGGAATTGTCCTACACAACATTTAGATGGTTTTACCATGTTAACTATCAAAATAAGATAATCCCACCATTGTTTGAGGAACCTGACTTAAGCTAGATTATACTCCAAGGTATGCCAGACAGCTATTTTCTACTTAATTCTAGAGTTACCAAGTGGACTCTTAATATTAACCATTATAGCGTCCATTTAATGCTTAAATAATTGGAATCCTTTCCTCTAAAAATATTTTCATAAATAAGAAAAATGCATGTAATGAAGGTACAAATGTAATTTTGTGATATAACATAATTATTTTCCATTAAATAAATGTCGCATTATTTTGACTCCACTGTAGCCTCAATTGGGAGCTTCAATAAATACTAACATTGTAAAATGCCTCACATTTGATGTCTATTTATGGTTACAAAACATGGATAACACATACTAAACTAGGGTAAAGTAAAACCACGATTCTTTTAGAAAATTTCAAATGGTCATGCCAATTACAGAAAGGCAAATAGTCAGGAGATCATTGATGGTTTTCTTGCAAAGTTATTATGAGCCTTTTGTGAGGTGATGCCTATAGTAGGAAGATTGTATGCAATAAGTTATGCATGCAAGTTTTGTAGCCCATAAAATTTCATTAAAAGATACAACAAAACACTATAACACATTCAAGTAATGAAAAACAATGATAAGCATTCTTATTTAATATATCTTTGATTTATTGTTCAGTGGTAATCAAATATGTAACCTCAAACTAAATGGAACAGTATTTCACTTCATATTTCAAAATGATGCTTATTTACATAATAGAGTAGGTTTATGAAAAGTAAATTAAGTAGAAATCATTTCACTAATATTTTAAGGAACTTTTACTTGAACAATCAATTTCCCATACAATAATCTTGAGTTTATTGTATTACTTCATAGCCTTTAAGCTGAGCAAAACTAGGAAAGATGCCTGCACAAAACATTTTCTTAAAGAACAAAATGCCATTATAATAACTAATGTGCTTATAAAAATTATAAATAAAGAAAGGTTAGGTTAAATTTCCAGGAAATAAAATGAAAAGTGCCAAAAACAATATGTAAAAAGATACAAATAAGTAACATGTGTGTGTATGGGAATACATTACTTTCTAAGTATTCTTCTTTTGTGTGTTTGCTGATATTTAATCTCTTCTCTATTTTTATACTGTCCAGATTTAAGTAGTGTAATTATGTAACAGTACTGGGAGACATCGGACACCCCACAGTCCAGTGCTGGAGAAACACTTGTCTGTTACAAGGAAGACTAAATAGAAGCGTGGATAGTTCCTAAACACTGATAATATTGACGTTCACCTATGCTCTGAGATCTTCATTAGAAATAGGTTGCCCTCCATCTACTATGCTTTAGAAAGGGCCTTATTGAGATGCCTACAGGTCCCCACATGACTTAGCCTCATCTTCTAGTGTTCTTTTAATCGTTGTCAGACATATGGTTGAATACTTATTTACCTTTGACTACATTAAAACCAGGTCTCTCCTTATTTGTGTGAATTTGACTAAATTATACAGTCCAATTACAGTCAGCCTTCTTACTCTCCAGCGTGATGAGCTAAACTCATCCCTCTAAAATTATTAGACGTGGAAATGAACATTTTCTGTCTAGCTGACAAAGACATCCCTTAATGGCAAAATCAATTCTTACTGTAAATCATACCAACTATCGCATGTCTGCCGCATTTTATAAAAGTTTAAAGTAATAGCATCCTGCCAAGACACCCTTTAGAGCAGGATGCAGCCTGGATAAGTAAAATTCCTTACGTACTCCTGACTTTCAGAAAGGAAATATAAAAATGTGTATTCTATGAAGAGATGAGAACACTTCTTTTACAAGGCATTCAAAAGCATAACATTTTTAATATACAAATTCCAACAGTAGACCCCATAAACTTAAATTTATGCTGAATTGCTTCAGTTAAAAAATTAATCTGAATTTAATACAACTTACTGGTGGAATTATTAAAATTAAATGAACACACATATACACAAACATCTCACATACACACACACACACACACACATTTTCTATTGGCATACACCACAGAGAACTATGTAGTGTACAGAGGAAGCATTTTTAGAAATGTAATGATGTCTGGTACTATTGTTGTTGTTGTGGGTTTTCAGTGTTTGCTATTCAAATTATCATTTAATTTTTTGATCTTTTTTTTGTTTTTGTTGTCTTTAGTTTAAGAACATATAAAAATGTAAAAACATTAAGTTTGGGAAAATGCATCCTACTGAGCTAGCTCGATAACAGCATTGCGCATAAGTTCTAGTGAGTGATGGGAATTTCTCTAAAGAAATATCCAGAAAAACAATTTATGTAAATTAAGGTAAGTTGCCAGAGTAAAATGGAAAATTTCTCCAAACTGTGAGCCTAGGTCTACATTGTAAGGATTGTGAATTGTTGTACAGAGTTACAACCTTGTGGATTTTTTTTTTTGTTGTAGTGTAGATCATGGCTACACTACCACACAAGCCTGATTGAAAAGGCTAATTCATCGGATATGGATAAGTATACTGTAAGAAAGACAAATCTAGTATTCACTGATTTATTTACTCATTTGAACAATTACTTGTGAAAATCCACGAAGACTAGACAGGTTTCCATTGATTGATTATTTTGTTTTTGAAAGTTTAATAAGTAAGTAAATAGTATCTGATCTCAAGAAATCTTCATCAAATCTGGATAATAAGCAAGGATAAAAGTGAATAAATTATGTTATTATGGATATTAAATGCAAGACATGCTTTTCGTAGCCTGACAGCATACTTGACAACTAAACAAATGGAAATGAAGGAAATGAAGGGAAAGTTGGTTGTTATTCATGGTTTGAGGAGACATTCATTTCTGGAGAGAAAGGTACTGTGGCAGGAGCCTGAGATGCCTGGAAGTGTTGTGTTCAGTCAGGAGAGAGAGAGAGAGAGAGAGAGAGAGAGAGAGAGAGAGAGAGAGAGAGAGAGAGAGAGAGAGAGAGATTGGTGTTCAGGCTTTCCTCATTTTTTCTCTCTATTAAAACTTAACTTTTTTTTAAGTCCTTCTCCTCAGAGCGGATGGCCAACCTGGGTATTCTCTGTACCATGGCACTTCAAGTCTCTGCAAGGCTAGGTGCTCCCTCTCCCACTGAGGCCAGCAAGGCAGCCGAGCTAGAAGAACATATCATACATGCATGAATCATCTTTTGTGATAACAAAAATATGGAACACTTCACGAATTTGCATGTCATCCTTGCTCAGGGACAATGCTAATCTTCTCTGTATCATTCCAATTTGAATATATATTTGCTGTAGAAGAGGGCACACTTTATTTTCTCCTATACATTTTACCTTTTCTACATCTCCATGAGATAGAGCTCTCCACATTCAGAGTGGGTATTGAAATCTGTCAGGAATATATATGTGTGTATATATATATATATATATATACATACACATATTATATATATATGTATATGTATGTATCTATATATGTATATATATACATATATAGGTATACACACACACACATATATATCTATATCTATATATATATCTTTCTCTTTGTTTCCTGACTGTAAACACAATGTATCCAACTACCTAAGATTATAGACCAAAATATTTACAAAAATGCTCATGAATCTTAAAGAAAATGAAAGACAATAGCAATTATTTGAATATTGAGTGGCTCTAATAATTATATAAAATAGCTATTAGACAATAAAAGAGTTCAAAGTTTATTTCATCTATAGTCATCAAAAATTGACTGTGTTGTATACCTTTAATTAGTCTTAGGTAATGTCAATTTTTAGAAAACATACTGTAAGCATTTTTAATTTTACTGTAATTGAAATAAACATCTCTATGCCAATTTTTCATCAATTTTACAAACATTATACACATAAGACTTGGTATCATTAATTTAAGGACTAGTATTCTAAATCCTACTTTTAATGAGAGAATTGTGATAATTCATAGGCCAATCTTATGCCAGTGAGAACCTTTTAAAGGATGTATACGTGATATAGAGATGATATTAAAATGATTAATTTCTGCAAATTAAGGTATGTAGAACCTGAACCCAAGAAACCAAACAATGCAGACTAAGAATTTGGCTTTAACTAACAAATGTTTTTTAAACTAGTATGACAGAGTTTCTTTGTGTGGCAAAAGTTTGTAGACTATTTACTAAACTACAGGGAAAACTGACTATTTAAAAGTTTTAGTTAAAAACACTATTACACTTAAATCTTTCAAGTTTGATGAGTCATATTTTATTGTAGAAAGATAAATCTTGTGCAATTCAGATAGAAACTTAAAGTTATCCAGAAGGAGGAATGAGCATGCTAGAAGCACTGCACTGGCTTCGGGAACAGGAATCCTGTGCTGCAATGCTGCTGCACTCACAAACTTATCTTCTTTGTAAATTCCTTCTAGCTATCATGGCTGACTGTATGATTCTGCATTTCATCCAAAGAGATTACTTTATGTATAAATGACAGAAAATAAAATAAGCTAACCCCCATTGCACCTGCACCCTGGACGTTGCTTCTTCAACTGCTGTATAGATGTAGGTGTTTCTGACAAGTCCCAGCTTTTGCTTGTGGGAATGAAAAGTCACAGGGCACTTGGAGACTTGAGGTTGAGACAAGTTCAATCAAACAACTTGGAGAAAGCCTGAGTGTAAATGTGAAAAACAGCAGGGATTGTGTATTACAGTGCAGACAGCTTTCATAAAGAGATTCCCATCTCTCTCTCTCTTTTTAAATGAACCAATGCAAATGGCATTTAAATGGTAAGACTGTAGTGAATCCACTCAAATGTACTTTCTCCTCAGTAATGGTTGTGCATTAGAACACAGAGATATTTAAACAATCACACCTGGTGAATATACTCCAATGCTTTTAGAAGAGAAACAGCCATGGTGGAAGCTTAATTTTTAACCTTGGCTAAAATTCTAGCTTATTAATATTTGTCTTCTTACAGTGTTAAATTTAAAATAAATTCTTAGAGCCCTACCTATTATTCTTAAAGCTTTAATAAAATCTTCAAGATATATGAATAATATTTGAAAAACCATTAGCCAATTGTTAATTATCTATTTAAATGTTCTATCTAATGTCAACTAGGATGCAAAATATTATTAGTTCCCAATCATATGGATGAAGAAATAGTAATGTGGATTAAAGGCATCTGGTTATTAAGTGGCTTTTAGTAAAATCTAGAATTAATAATATCAAAGTCCATTGCAAGTTTCTTAATAATGTTTGAAACATAGTTTGTTTGGGGAAATTTTAAATCACTTTTAAAAATCATATATATTTTGTCATTTCTAATAGTATGATTTCTCCCACAATAAACATGTTCATTGAAAGGAGTATTCTGATTAGTCATATGCTCTAAAGTAAATTATTATGAAGTTTTCTAAGTGTCATTGATAAAAAAAACCCACCTAGACATGATCATATGAAAAACTGAAAGTCCAGGGAGCCTGGGAAGATTTGTAAGTGAAATATTGCTTATTTCATAAAATAGAAGTCTCTAATTTCACAAATTGAATCAATTTTCTAGGAGTTATTAAAATAGTATATTATAGGATATATAATTCTGAAAATTCTCCTATTTAATATATTTTTGTAGCTAAAACTTCTATAATTATCAATTTAGAAAGAACAGTTTTAGATAGATCATAATGTACAAAACTGTATATGCATAAAGCACTTATTAAACTTGATTTAAAGAATATATAATATAAAATATGTCATGGTGAGTTTGAGTGTGCCTTCATATGTGTTTGCTTATGTGTTTTTAGAGGCACATGAGGAGATCCAAGGACAGTTCATCTTTTCATCTTTATGTGTCGTATACATTTTTGCCTGTGTAAACAACTTGTCACATTGTTTTGGAACTCACAATTTTGTTTAAACTAGTTGTGTAACAAGTCTCAAAGATCCACCTGTCCCTGCATCCACAGAATTATAAGTGTACAAAGATTATACAAGCATGCTTTTTATGGCTTCCGGTTTTCCTCAAGGCATGATATTGGGTGGAAGATGGTTTTATATGCAGAAGAAGAGTATAAGAAGAGAGAGAGAGAGAGAGAGAGAGAGAGGGAGAGAGAGAGAGAGAGAGAGAGAGAGAGAGAGAGAGAGAGAGAGAGAGAAAGAGAGAATGAATTATGGATATGGGTTCACATAACTACAGAGGCTAAACATTCCCACATACTGAAATCACATGAAGAAATCCAGTGGTATGATTGCATTTGATTTGAAAGCCTGATAATCGGTGAGCCAATAGTAAAACTGCCAGCCAGTCTGGTTAAAAGAACTAGTCAAAAGACAAAAGAACTGAGAGTTGGGAAAGCAGAAGAATTTAGATGTCCCAGCTCAAGATATTAACCCTGCTTTAACTTGTTCTGCTCAAGTACTCAATAGATTAGATATTATGGGTGAGAATAATTACAGCATCTTATGCATTTGGAATGTTCATCTCACCTAGAAATTCTCTAAAAGACCCACTAAAGAGCCAGAAATAATGCTCCTTTGTTTGATACTAGGATGTCTTCTGCTCTAGTCAAATTGTCATATAATGTTAACAATCAGATCTTTTAGTCTTTTAATATCCCATTACAAGAATCTCCTTTACATATGCACGAAAATGATTGGGCTGCATTTTCTTTATTCAAAAATTATATATTTGCTATACAAATTAGAGAGAGAGAGAGAGACATACACACATATATACTCTTTCATACAGCATGAATTTCTAAAGCTTAACGTGTTATATAACATTGGTATTTCTATGCAGTTTCCAATTTCTTAAGTTTAATATATATATATATATATATATATATATGTATATATATATTCATCCATTCACCTCCTGACAGACATATGGAATATTTCCAGTCTAGACTGTTATGAATAAAGCTGCTGTGAATATTCTTATACAAGTATTTTATAGACATATGTTTTCATTGTTCTTATGTAAATACTCATGATTGGAGTGGTAGGCTCCTGGGAAAGGTATAGACATAATTATATAAGTACGTTTTAGACACTTTTCCAAAGTGATTCTAACACTGTATATTGCCAACAACCAAGTGAGTGTATTTTCCCACAATCTTCTTTTTATTTTTTCTTTGAGATATTGCATTTGGCTTTGATTTGTATTCATATTATGAATCATAATTATGACAGCATCTTCAAGTGCTTTCCTGTTCATGGACTATTTCAGTGAGTTATCTAAGTTCTTTGCCTTTTTTTTAATCTGTCTTTTCTTTTTTCTTTTTTCTTTTCTTTTTTTTTTCCCGAGGGGGAGAGAGAGAGAGAGAGAGAGAGAGAGAGAGAGAGAGAGAGAGAGAGAGAGAGAGAGAGAGTAGCTTTGTCTGCCATCCTTTGTTTCCTAACTGCCAGTTTCTGCCAGGAAAGAGGTCTGGTTATGAGTCAATTGCCTCTTTGTAATCTCAGCAGATGTTCATTGAAACTTCACAAGATTCTCAGGACATACCTGCTTCATTATTTCGTCACTATATCTAGAACAGTTTTTAGTTAATATTTGTTCGTTCCGGTTTATTTTGTTGGGGATGGAATGACTGGCTCTCAGTAAGTTTTCCATTGAAAGCAAAGGTGAAAGTGTCACTAAAAAATGTCCATAGAATGAATAGATTTTTATTATATAGCTTACAAACTACTAGATGTCTGGCTTATTTCTTTCCTCCTAAGTGATTCTTCCTTGTCTGGCCTTTTGTCCACACTTATTTCAGTTCAGTGACCAGACCTCATACAGCTATTGTGGGGAAATTTGGGTTTTGCTTTATGCCACTTCCATTTGAAAATCTCATTCCCTGTGTATTTTTGTTATTGTTTCTTTTTCATCATTCCTACATCAATTCACAGAAAGGAGATACAACTCCCTAAGAATCTGGTCCGAACAATAAAAAGAAAATGGTTCATCAGAAGTATATGAGAATTTAGCGAATATGTTCCAGCTTTAGAAATAAATTAACTAAGCCAGGCAGTGGTGGTGCATGACATTCATCCCAGCACTTGGGAGGCAGAGGCAGGTGGATTTCTGAGCTTGAGGCCAACCTGGTCTACAGAGTGAATTCCAGGAGAGTCAGGGCTACACAAAGAAACCATGTCTTATAAAAAAGAAAGAAAGAAAGAAAGAAAGAAAGAAAGAAAGAAAGAAAGAAAGAAAGAAAGAAAGAAAGAAGGAAAGAAGGAAAGAAGGAAAGAAGGAAAGACTGTGTGATAACATATCTAAAAACTATTTTAGCAAAGTCAGGATTCCTGCACATTGAGAAATAACCTGTTTGGGAAGAATATGTAATCACAGATAAGAATCACTTTTCATATGAAAATACATGTTATCTCTGCTGCCTATATCAAACATTAAGTCTTCTCATTTAAGTGAATTTATCAAGTTCTTCCAGATAAAAAGAAACAATTGTATAGAAAGGTATATGAGGAGAGGGAAAAAAGAATAAAAGATAGATTAGATATGGGAGATATAAGACCATATTTATTATGAGAATATGCTCTTGATTATAGAATTTGAGAGATTCCATGATGTGACATTTTAGATTGGAATTCAAGAAAAAACAAAACAAAACTGAAGCTTAGCTCAGTCTAAGCCCAACCGTTTGATAATTTGGAAAGGAGAGAACTGGTACCAATCCCTGAGTCTAAAGTGCAAGAACTTGTAGCTCCAAATCCAAAAGCAAGAGACTACAAGTTTTTCAGCTCCAGAACAGAAGTCCTGTGTTCACCATTCTATGATTTTTTTTTTCCTTTCCATGTGGTCCTTCAGTATAGCCAATGGCAACCATTCACAAGAGATAGATATGGGCTCAGTTGGTAGATACTTAGAGTAGTGTTTCAAATGTCAGTTTGTTCCTGGTACATCTTTAATGTCATACTCAGATATGAGCTCTCCATCCTTCTTTATCCATGTTTAATTAAACACACACACCCACATGTGCATGTGTGTGTTAATCTTTATATATGTGTATGGATAGACAGATGATAGATAGATAGATAGATAGATAGATAGATAGATAGATAGATAGATAGATAGATAGATTATAGATACATAGATAGATTAGATACATAGATAGATAGGCAAGCAGGCAGACTATGTATGCTAGTAGTAAACTAACAGTACTGTTTGTACTGCTCTCACTTTCAAGCTGTGCAATATTATTGTTTTAAAACATTTTCATACTTATAATCTAAAACAGCTAATCATGAATCATGAGACAAGGGACAAAAATCAATGAAAATGTTTGCGATTTCAGGGGAAAGTCATTTGGAAGACTGTAAAGTACTCGGTGAAAATTTCCAACTACGTAGAATGCAATTAAAGGAAACATGTTGTACCTAAATGTTATGATGTTGAATAAATGCTTCAGGATAGAAAGTTTACAGCTATTTATAGCACTTTATTAGAAAGGGGACAAGATAGATGTAACGCTAGTGGGGAATTAGATAAAACAACTGGAATGTGAAAGAACAACCTATTTCTTAATCACTAATATAATAATGAGTAAAGTTGATGTATTTTTAGCAACTTTTAGACCTTTTGGAAACTATAATGCTGCCTGATTGACAACTTCTGAGAGAAGCATATGATATGGGCTCAAAAAGCTAATGTAGGCACATAAGAGTGGAAATTATTATCCAATCTGGTCACTTAGAGAGACTGAGCAACACATCCTTGTGTGTGCCTCAAAGAAGATAGGATGAATGCATCTATACTTAACCTTCCTAAAAGACATGCAAAAAGATATATGTATGCTAATAGAAAAGACTATTCAAAATATTATTTTTAAAAAGGTAAACACTATAGCAAGAGTATAGGATCTGGAACCAAAATTGAGAGTGAAATTTTGTTCACAGAAAGTCAAAATCTCAACCTCAAGATTTAAAACATATAACTAGAGTTCACTAACCTGGTAATCAATACACATTCACTATATATTCATAATAAGGCTTTAAAAACAACTCATGTGAAACCAAACAACCCCAGTGTTGTGTTTATAAGCCAGTTATGTCCTGATCTGGAGACATGTCTGCACTGTTAAGAGCTCTGACTGCTTTGCCAGAGAATTGATTCCCTACACCCTCATGGTGGCTTTCAACCATTGATTGTTACTGTCCCAAGGTATCTAATACCTCATTTTGGCCATCATGGGCACTGAACATTATGGTGTACAAATATTCATACAAACCTAACATTCATACATATAAAATTAAAAAGAATAAAATTGGAAATTTTTCTATTTTCTAGCATATTTCTTATTTGTTATTGTTTTGTTGTTATTGTTGTTGTTGTTGTTGTTTTTTCTTAGACAGGATTTCTCTGTGTAGCCCTGGCTGTCCTGGAACTCACTCTGTAGACCTGGTTGGCCTCTAACTCAGAATTTCACCTGCCTTGCCTCCCAAGTGCTTGGATTAAAGGCATGCACCACCACTGCCCAACTCTAGCATATTTCTTATAGCAATTGATCAACTTTGGAAGAAAACACTTTGAAATATCAATGACCTAGAGAATAGAAGCTAAGGTTTTAGAACTAGCTTAGAGTCTATAATAACAGCATGTAGAAGTACAGGGAAGAAAAACCTGAGACTATTGTACATCTTTTGCAAACTCTTACAGGGAGGAGTGTCCTTAAAGATTTCATAGTCTCTTCCATTTGTTAAGTTTTGTGGTTTTTCAACCCCACCCTCAGGAGTTCCTTGAAAGTGATGGAGAAAAGTTTCTGTAAATTCAGAAGTTCTCTGTAATAAGTCCTACAATGGACGTAAGATAAGACTTTACTGTTGAAGTTTCTCTGTCCTTAGTCTGTTGTTTGGCAAGAAATTTAGGATACTCACATGGTGTATGTCACAGAATAGAGAAAAGGAACAAATCATAGGAAAATGTAAAGTATGGGCAATTTCAGAGGAGGTCTGGAAACCAGCTCCTTCAACTGGCTTAAGGTTTCTTGGGCAAACTGCCATTGGCACAGCAACACTCAGCCCCCTGAACTTAGCAGCTTTGGAGGAAATGAATTACAAATAACAACAAAATAAAACAATGTATTAGTCTGTGATTTCAAGCAAAAGGCATGGTGTGTGTAGCTACACCAGAAAGATGAAATGATGTTTAAAGAAAGCTGTTTTAACTGGGCTTTGAGTGTAGTATATAGTCAACAAAAAGAAATGATCCTTACATAAAAACACACTTTGACTTAAACAAAAGCAAAATACTCATGACACAACCTTAAAATGAATCAATATTACTCCATACCTAGAATTAAAAAATAACTGACCAACCAAACAAATAAACACCCCACAACTTTAAGTTACAAGATATAAGGAAATTATTAGATCCAAACTGAGAATTTTATATTACATGTTAGGTTAGAGAAAGTATCCAAAACACAACAAAACAAAAGATGTGGCTATCATTGTTCCAGAGAGAAAGAAAGAAAGAAAGAAAGAAAGAAAGAAAGAAAGAAAGAAAGAAAGAAAGAAAGAAGGAGAGAGAGAAAAGAAAATATATGTATATGTATATATATATATATATATATATATATATATATATATATATATATAGAGCCAAGAAACTGTGAAGTTTCAAGTTCCAAATAGGAAAAATACAAGGACTTACATCCAGCCAGAGGAGATTTTTTTAACTGCTTAAAATTGATAATTTAGAAAGTACTTGGCCAGGGCTTACATATGTAATACAGGAAAATACAAACAGAGGGATTTATAATTGTTAATTATTTTCTTGAGTTTGAGAGGAATATTAAATTACCCATCATTCGTGGAAAGTTGTATTATGGGCTATTTAAATGCTTCTTTTTATTAGTTACATATTAATATTTCTTTTAACACTAACCCTTAATAGAAAGAGATGGGGAAACACTAGATTTTGTAAGATCATCTAGTCTGCATAGCAAGTTCCAGGACAGTCAGAGCTACCTAGGGAGATCTTATCTAACAAAAAGTATTATATATACTAATGTCTCACATAATGACACAGAAAAAGAATTACTTCTTAGTAAATGAAAATACATCTAAAACTGTGCTTATGGATTCGCCATGGATTCCTTAGAGTCTAGCGGAAGAACTCTCCTTCAGTATCTGGTACACTGAAATAGGTTTATTTATTTAATTGTTTGCTTATGTATTTATTGCTTATTGTCTTAAAATACCTTATTCAGAGCCAATCTTTCTATTTTTTATTAGATGGTTTATTTACATTTCAAATTTTATCCCCTTTTCCCATTTCCCCTCTAAAACACCCCCATATCCCCTGTGCCCCCCCCTGCCCACTAACCCACCCACTCCTGCCCCCTGTCCTGGGATTCCCCTACGCTGGGGCATCGCGAGGGACTCATGGCTCCAGCCACATATGAAGGAGAGGATGGGCTTGTGAACCCAATCTTTCTTAATTGTCTTTAGATTGTATGAAGCTGTGATTTTCATTGCTTTTCACATTTTATTTCTCAGGTCACTTTTTTCTCCTATTTTTTTCTGGTAGCTTAGTTTGTATCAACTTTCCCTTTTCTTTTTATTTCCAATCCTCTCTGTGATATCTGAACCTCCATGTTTCTGTCTCTCTCCATCTCTTACTCTCTCTGTTTCTCTTTCTCTCTCTTCATCCTCTTTTTCTCTTTTCATGATTTTGCTCTCTATTAGTACCCAACAGAGGTTACGTCAAGCTATTTTCCTTATTAAATATTCATTGTTCAGTGGATATTATATTGACAATTTTAAGAAGCAGAATATAGTATTAGAGAGTAATACCACAGGAATTAAAACTGACACTCAGTATGCTATGTGTTAATAAAATAAGTTATTATTCAAGGATATTGTATTATGAAAATGGTCACTTTTAATCAACATTTCCTAGGCATTACAGGATTAATTAAATTTCTACAAATATTATTTAATCTAAAACTAGTAAGCCATTTTCATTTAAATATTAATTGCATCCATTTATAACAATTATATATTATAATATATTTTAACAAAAATAAAAATATTATTATTTTAACAAAAATCCAGGGGCACCACTCAGATTTCTCTTCATATGCTTTACTTAATAAAAATTACATTAAACCTAATTTAAGTTGGCCAGACATTTATAATTATCTTTCTACCTCAGAGGGGACTCATCCACAGGAAGCTGAATTCATAAATACAATTTTAGTTTTATAAAAATTCTGCCAAGTGCTACTGTCAGAATGTTCATACAAATATAACTATGCACAACTGTGAGAATCGGTAGACATTTAATGTACAAAAACATGTTTTCAATTCAACCCCACATTTGTTTTTGTTCTTGTTTTAACACCAAAGAAGCCAGGTTGAATAAGGAAAGGCATGTCTTATCTCCAAATTCAAAGCCTCAACTGTAATAGTCTTAATGCATGCTTGCTGAATGAGGCTCCTCAATGTAAGCCTTATAATTTTGCATAAAATATTTGCTGTCTGCAGTATTATTTGTTTGCAAATATAGTCCTCCTTTATTTTATCCAGGTTGTAGTGCTGAGGTGTGTTTAGTGAGCAGTTGGGAGGATATGATACTGTTCAAGACTTCTTTACTATTATCTACAACTAAACTATTTATTCTATCTGTCTCACTCTTCCTTTGCTAAAACAATTTCAAGACTTTTATTTGAAATAGAAATGAACTTGGTTTTAGCTTTATACATGTGCATGGTTACATACAGAAAGACATACAGATTTAAATCTCATGGGTTATTACTAATAGTCTCAATATTACCTTGGCATAGAATCACCGCAGAATGGCAAACATAATAAATCTCAAGAGTTTCCTTTCTAAAGGACTCAGGTTCAATAACAGGACTCAGGTTTCTCAGATGAATGAAAGCATGATTTGTGACTATAGGATAAAAATAAGGAAAAATAGTGAGGATCATCTGACACTACTACAGAGTAAGAAGGGCTTCCTAAAAACTTAAAAAATATATATATTTAAATTTTAAAAATTCTATTTGCAGTCCACAGAACACAAAAAGTTCAATAAGCTGTGAAGGGCCCAAGTGAGGGCACAGTCACACTTGGGAGGGAGAAGAAAGCAATCACAACTGGGGAGGGAGGGAGGGACCTAGGAGGGAAAGTGTAGAGGTGTGGGGAGGAAGAGGGAACCATGATATGGTATTGGGTAAGGGAAAAGGACTGAAGCCCTGAGGGCCAGCAGAAAGAATGAAAACAGGCAACCTCGGGAAGTAGGAAGTTGGGGAGACCCTCCAGAATACACCAGAGACCTGGGAAGTAAGAGACTCTCAGGATTCAAAGGGAGGGACCTTAGATGAAATGCCAGACAATAGGGAGAGGGAACTTACAGAACCTACCTCTAGAAGGAAGACAGGGCATCAAGTGAGGGATGGGGTTCCATAGCACAGTCAAAACTATGACGCATATTTGTTCCTGTCAGAAAGAACTACAGGGATGCAAAAGGAGAGGAGATTGAGGAAAGACCCAGAGACAGGCCCAAATTGGGATCCAGCTTAAGGGGATATCTCAAGGCCCAACATTATTAGTAAGGCTATTGAGTACTCACAAAAAGGGACCTATCCTGACTGTACTCTGGAAGACCCAACAAGCAACTGAAAGCATCAGAGGCATATATTTACACCCAACCAATGGACAAAAGCTGCTGACCCCTGTGGCTGAATTAGGAAAAGGCTGGAAGAAGCTGAGGAGAGCGACACTGTAGGAGGACCAACAGTCTAAATTAACCTGGGCCCCCAAGATCTCTCAAACATTGGACCACCAACCCGATAGCATACACCAGCTTATATGAGACCCCTAACACATAATGCAGCAGAGGACTTCCAGGTCTGGCTTCAGTGAGAGAAGAAGTGCCTAACCTTCAAGAGACTGGGGGCTCCAGGGAGTTTAGAGGTCTGTTTGGGTGGGGGATAGGGGTGGGACATCCTTGTGGAGACTAGGAGTTGGCAGGAGGTATTGGATGTGGGACAGTCGAAGGGTGGAAAAGTCAGGAGTGATAAAATCCAGAGTGTAAATAAATAAATAAGGACAAAAAATAGATTCTCAAATAAAATTGAAGGAATAAAATCACAGCTATAAAGCTGGGCATATAGAAGAGAGCAAAGACAGCTGAATTACTGAGATTATTATAGAAAATCACAACTTATCAAAATGCAGGGTTATATGGCTTAATCCCAGTGGATAGCTATACCAAACCTTTTAGCACTTAAGTCTCAGGAAAGACCACAGAAGAGGGGTGGGAAGACTGTTTCAGAGGATCCAGGAGTTTGTTGTGAGATTATGTCTCTTAGTAATGTCAGAAGCTACAAGCAGAAAGGCTCACCATTTGTGAGCTGAACAAGAATCATACCGATGAACAGACTAAATTGGATAGGGAAAAGCCTAAGGAACTTCAACCATACAGGAGGAACTATAGGCAACACAGAAAATCTGAGAATGGGAGAGTTAGTTTTCCCTGGCAAAGAACACACCGTTTTGTTGTTTAGTGCCAAATCCTAAGACCTGAAAACATACGTGGAGATAGCATTTTATAGTCTGAGCTGGTTTTTATTATTTAGAAATGTGTGTGTGTGTGTGTGTGTGTGTGTGTGTGTGTGCATGTGTGTGTGTGTGTGTGTGTGTGTTTGTATTGTTCTAGTTAATATTCTACTGTGAAGAGACATCATGACCATGACAACTCTTATAAAGGAATACGTTTCATTGGGACTTTCATATAGTTTCTGAGTTTCATACAGTTCCTTATTAGCATGGCAGGAGGCATGGTGTCACAGAGGAAGATACGATGTTGCAGAAGGAGCTGAGAATTCTACACCAAGATATGCAGTCAGTGGGAAGGAAGAGACACTGGTCCAGCTTCGGATTTTGAGACTCCAAAGGCCACTTGCAATGATACACCTCCTACAAAAAAGTCATATCACCTACTATAATTATGGCCATACCTCCTAATCATTTCAAATAGTGTCAATCCCAAACACACAAACAAGCATGGATATAAAATATACATACAAGTAAGTATGTGAAGTATAAGACCATCTGAGGGTTATTCTTAAACCACCACACATATACATATGTGTGTGCAATAAGAATTAGTTTTAAAAATAGATTATGAATTTAAAGCAGAGCATGGAGGAGCATACGGAAGGGTTTGGCAGGGAAAGGGGATTGGGGGAAATGGTATAATAAAATTATACTCTCAGGGGAATAAAGTAGAATTTGGTTCCCTCTTCCTTCAGTTTTGGCTAGAAGTAATTACTGAGTTATAAGGAATTGGGCATGGGACTTCTAATTTATTAATTTTCAGTGACAAAGTCTGATAAGAACAAAATGTTTCAGCTAACATTATCAGAAAATATTTATGCGATTTTCTTCGAAGAACAACTTTGCTTCTATGTGATCATTTTCTGAAATTTCCAACTCCAGATTTTTAAAGAAAGAAAATCAGTTATTGATGAACTTATGTAAAGATTTAGGTTCAGATACCGCAACAGAATAACTGCATAACTCAAAAATGTTAAAAATCCAAATAAATCTCACCCATGTGTGAATACCATTGCATTGACATGAATTTCTCAGTGTTTGCATATGTACCAGAATTACTTAAGCCATGGGCAAAAATGAGAAACAAGATGAATGTCATGTGACAACTTTATGCTTACTTAACAACTTATCATCTGAAAATTATACTTTAAACAAAATGACAGATTTCAAAAATAAATCATAGGAAAATTCAATGAGACAAATTGTCGATTAAGACAATTCAATCAATTACTGTAAGATAGAATATCCTGACACAAAATCAAAGAAGCTATAACTTAAGCATTGCTTAAATCATAAAACAGTTTTTTGAAACCCAGCTGGTAAATATTGAAAAAGGTAGAGGTTCTTGGGGAAATTGCCAGGATTTATCAATCTGAAAAGAGTTGTTTCAATAATCTATCATTTCTACCTTCAGGTAAAGTGTTCAATCAAAATTTCACTAACAAGTATCAGAATAAGCAAAAGCAATAACCTGCTAGTATTCTTACTGCTAATAACAATACCAAGCAAAAAAAAAAAAAAAAACAAACAAACAAAAAACAAAAACAAAACACATTGATAGCAAGAGAGAGAAAATGTAAGTTGGCCAAAAAAATGAACAAGCATACAAGTAAGTCCATTCAAGCCACATAGACTTGTCATTGGAGTGTTAACGTTGGGTGAAAATTAAACAAAAAATGTTATAGTTTGGGTTGATCATATTAATCATAATGAATCATATTTTTGTAAAAATTAGATGTGTAGTTAGCAAAAGTGTGAAAAAAACTAAGAAATAATAATTGGAGGGTAAAATCATAATAAAATTGTAATTGTTTTTTTTGTTTTGTTTTGTTTTTTTTTCATATAAAATTATTTTTAGTACATCTTTTCCTCAATTACATTTCCAATGCTATCCCAAAAGTCCCCCATACCCTCCCCCCTACTTCCCTACCCACCCTTTCCCATTTTTTGGCCCTGGCGTTCCCCTGTTCATAGCAGCCTTATTTATAATAGCCAGAAGCTGGAAAGAACCCAGATGCCCCTCAACAGAGGAATGGATACAGAAAATGTGGTACATTTACACAATGGAGTACTACTCAGCTATTAAAAAGAATGAATTTATGAAATTCCTAGCCAAATGGATGGACCTGGAGGGCATCATCTTGAGTGAGTAACACAATCACAAAGGAACTCACACAATATGTATTCACTGATAAGTGGATATTAGCCCAAAACTTAGGATACCCAAGATATAAGATACAGTTTGCTAAACACATGAAACTCAAGAAGAATGAAGACTGAAGTGTGGACACTATGCCCCTCCTTAGAATTGGGAACAGAACACCCATAGAAGGAGTTACAGAGACAAAGTTTGGAGCTGTGATGAAAGGATGGACCATCTAGAGACTGCCATATCCAGAGATCCATCCCATGATCAGCATCCAAACGCTGACACCATTGCATACACTAGCAAGGTTGTGCTGATAGGACCCTGATATAGCAGTCTCCTGTTAGACTACTCCAGGGTCTAGCAAACACAGATGTGGATGCTCACAGTCAGCTATTGGATGGATCACAGGGCCCCCAATGGAGGAGCTAGACAAAATACCCAAGGAGCTAAAGGGATCTGCAACCCTATAGGTGGAACAACATTATGAACTAACCAGTACCCAGGAGCTCTTGTCTCTACCTGCATATGTATCAAAAATGGCCTAGTCGTCCATCACTGGAAAGAGAGGCTCATTGGACTTGCAAACTTTATATGCCCTAGTACTGGGGTATGCCAGGGCCAAAAAGTGGGAATGGGTGGGTAGGGGATTGGGGGGGAGGGTATGGGGGACTTTTGGAATAGCATTGGACATGTAATTGAGGAAAATACGTTAATAAAAAAAGAAAATTAGTCATGGAATAGTCTTCATTAATGCAGATCACATTTTTCCTTGTATTCAGTTATATAGGATCTTGAATTTAACTGAAACTAGGAATAGTGGCTTGGCTGAACATCTAGTCTAAATATTCAAAATTACTGCCATCCTGAGAGGTGTAATATAATGCACTCCTACTAAACTAATACCTTAAAAAGTAAAAACCAATTATCAGGACACAATAAAATCATAGGGAGGCAGAAAATAAGTAACATAATATTACTCACTTCAGTTTTTTTTCTTTTTCAACAGTTTATTGTTTAAGCAAATCATTATAGCAGAAAGTTTATACCCTTTCTTGGCTATCTTCAACAATCTAAATAAAATATCTGACTCCTTCATGGAATAGGTTGCATTGCTCATTTTGAGAGCTAGTCTCTCAGTAGATTGCTCCAATCGCCCAAACAACCTTAACTCATTTACTTGCTCATTGTGGAGCTTACCTTATTGTTAGCAGTTCCTCTTTTATCTGCTGCCATTTCTTCATGTTCAATTGTTTACTGATAAGAGGTTAAGTACACCCAAACCAGGAAAAGCTATTTTCATCTCTTTCATCTTTTTTCTGATTATGTTGTCGTTGGATTTTTTTCACCATATATTTTGCAAGAATAGCTTCCATTTCATTGAATAACTCTTTTCTCACATTTTTCTTTTTACTGCCAACACTATTTCACTGTTTTTAGCTTTCCTAGTCATTGCAGTCAGACGAATAAGAACACACACTTACTTTCCTAACAACTCTTTCTACACCATTTATGAGCTCTAAAAGAAAAAGATGCATCTATCACAGTCAGGTTTTTAATCACGTAAGACTTTTCTGCTCATTTGAATGGACTTATGCTAAACCCCTTTGCAGCTGACAAATTCTCTTCTCTGAAGGCTGAATAATGGGAGCATATAGTTACTCCCATTTTACATGAAGAAAGAACACTTCTCATAAGTGTATGTGAGAAAAATGCATACTTTAACTGCATTCTATAGAATAACTTTTATGTACATAGTATCTATAGATGATTACAGAGTTAAGAGTGTATATGCAAATTGCCTGAGACCAAGTAGTACCTCTCCATGTTTTATATTATAGAAGTTATTGACTTTTATTCATATCCTTTGTATCTCACCCCAAATTATTTTTATGAAATATATCTTCTAGCCAATTAATTACATCTATAAAATCACATTATCATTAAGAGACCCCTAGATATTGTGTAATGGAAATAACAACTCAAAAATATATGCTGGTGTTGAGGAGGGATAGAAAATTCACAACAAAGAGGTGTTTCCAATTATAAAACTTTAGTTTCAATTTATTTCTACATATGTCTACTATATAAAGAATAAATTGCTACATTTTAAATATAAACTTTATGTAATTTTATTCTATTTTGGCTAGGAATTCCTAAATTATAGTTTTAATATAAATAGTCCTTATTAATAGAAACAAAATAAAATTTATAATATAACCAGGATGAATAACATGGCTTTTCTAATAATTGAGAGTCTTAGAAGATAGCACAATTTTTTGATTTTCAGGGTTTTTTTTTATTATTACAAATTGAAATTCGAATCTGTAGCCAAGACTTTGCACAAAACTTTATATACTCAATTTTCATAAATCATTTATTTATAGACTTTTTTATCATAATTCATATTTCCAGTTGATATTCTGAAAAGAAACAAATTAAAGATCCAGCAGTGTGTGCTAGTCTGTGGATTCTGCAGGAGATTAATAACTTCTGTCATTGGAAACCTTGCTGAAGCCTAATTTCAAATGACTGTCATCACAAACCCTGTTATTGACCTGGGAAATTACTGTCTATATAAAAAGAAAGATGCATGTTTTAGGACATTATCATTTTCTTGCCTCAGATTAATCTTTCTACTCTTTTATTCTAGTGCTGGTTGCTAATGCTTTGCCTGACCATAAGCATGTTGCCTCTAAGTTACCACAAGCAGCACAGGAAGCTAAGCTGGAAAATCCCCAGAGAGGTCAGGGGACACATACTCAATAGCTATCCAGTAACTGCTTACATTTGGTATTTTAATATGAATATCCACAAATATTTAATTTTATTTAGAATTATATTCTGCTTGTATGTGCACCAAATATCATATGAATATATTTATTAAAAAGTGAAAATATAAAACATAATGTCACAGAAAGAATACTTTGGGCACCATGCTGAATGTACTTACATGCTCAGTTTCTTAGCATACGGTCACTGAACTAGTCCCTTGAAGACTTGGCTGAACATACAGATAAATCGACTTTCTCAGAATATCACATGAACTTGACTAAAACTGATGAAGAGGCATGTTCTCTAAACAGGCTCTCTGGTTCAGTTTGCTATAGCTCTTGAAATCTTTTAAAGAAAAAAATACATGTTTTCTTTAGATAAAATATTTGAAGGATTCAGAAGTTTAAAAAATAAATGTTATTGTGATTCTGTCACCATGTGAGAATATGATTCAAGTCTGCTTACCTGCTTTTTAAATTCTTTAAACTCTGAATGTATTGTGTCCTGTGGAATTGAAACCATGAAAAGGTTCGCATTAAGGTAAATATAATCGCTATACAGTTTACAGGATATAACTTTCTTAATGTTAAACATTAAGAAGATGCCTGCTGCTTCGTTAACTATGACATTTGAAGATGCCACCTGAGGCAGAGAGATTACATTTATCTTTACTACGATAGACTTTAGATGCCAAAAATTTAAGTCACCTGGTATTTAACTCTTGGTATTCAAACCTAAAGCAAGCAGTCATGAATGACAAGAAAATGCATTATAAATTCTCTGAAGAAAGCCAACAGACAAGAGCAGCACTCTGGCCCATGGTGAACAGGACCTTGCAATTTGGATGGTTTCCTCTTCCATTTGCATGCGATGAGACAGCTCACTATATTTGTCAGTCTGTAAGTTTCTGGAGAAAGTAGTTTGTAGCCAAACGAGCAAACACTCACCAACCTCCTTTGCTTGAACTGTGAGGATATATGTATTGTGTACATTGTATATGTATGTCTGCATTGACTGAAGGGGAAGCATAAACAAGGTAAAGATAGAAGAAATTATCAAGGAGCAGTGGAAGCTGTGAACAGATAGTGACATAGGCACAAAAACAAAACTGCTTTCTGACAGTGCCCCTCCCGGTCCTCACTGAGATCAAGCAGGGATTGAGGAGTCAATGAGACAGAAAATAAAGCAGGCATTGATCACTCTGAACCAATCAAATAAAACATGGCTTTAATTGGCAGAGTGGAAAATAAATTTTGGTTTATAAATAGCCATAGAAATCTAATATTTAATGTCTTTTTTTGGTTGTTGTTGTTGTTGCTATTTTATTACTAAAGTAAATGGTAATAGGAATGTATCCTTGTAAGAGAGCAATGGAAAAAATTTAAATTATCACAATTAAATATCTGCACATAATGATAGAAATACGGCATTGAGAATACGTTTTATTTTAAAAAAATATTTCAAAATCTTTAAAGTTTAAAAGAAATTTAAAAATCAAAGTAAAGGATGGTGATTCCCCCCAGCTGTTATTTTATTGTTAAGAATTGTTTTCTCTATTCTGTTTTTTGTTTGTTTGTTTGTTTGTTATTTTTGTTTTTTGGGTTTTTTTGTGGTTTTGTTTTTGTTTTGTTTTGTTGTTTGTTTGTTTTGGTTTTGGTTTTGTTTTGCCTTTCCACATGAATTTGAGAATTGCTCCTACCTTGTCTTTGAAGAATTGGGTTGGGATTTTCAGGGGAGTTGCATTGAATCAGTATATTGCCTTTGGTAGGATAGCCATTTTTACTACTTTAACTCTGCCAGTCCATAAGCATGGTAGATTTTCCATTTTCTGAGATCTTCAATTTCTTTCTAAAGAGACTTGAAGTTATTATCATACAGGTCTTTCATTTGTTTGTTTAGAGTTACCCCAAGATATTTTATATTATTTGTAACTATTGTGAAGGGAGTTGTTTCCCTAATTTCTTTCTCAGTCTGTTTATCCTTTGTATAAAAGAAGGTTACTGGTTTATTTGAGTTAATTTTATATCCTTCCACTTTGCTGAAGTTGGTTATCAGCTGGAGAACTTCTCTAGTAGAACTTTTGGGGCCGTTTGTATAACTATCATATCATCTGCAATTAGTGATACTTATTTCTTTTTTATCAATTTGTATCCCCTTGATCTCTTTTTCTTGTCTTATTGTTCTAGCTAACACTTCAAGTACTTTATTAAATAGAAATGGGGAGAGTGAACATTCTTGTCTTGTCTCGGATTTCAGTGGGATTGCTTCAAGTATGTCTCCATTTAATTTGATATTGGCTATTGGTTTGCAGTAAATTGCTCTTATGTTTAGGTATGGGTCTTGAATTCCTGATCTCTCCAATACTTTTAACGTGAAGGGGTGTTGTATTTTGTCAAATGCTTTTTCTGTATCTAAGGGGATGATCATGCAATTTTTTTTCATGAGTTTGTTTATATAGTGGATTATATTAATGAATTTTTGTATATTAAACCAACCTTGCATCCCTGGGATGAAACCAACTTGGTCATGGTGAATGATGGTTTTAATGTGTTCTTGTATTTGGTTTGCAAGAATTTTATTGAGTATTTTTGCATCAATATTCATAAGCGACTTTGGTCTGAAGTTCTCTTTCTTGGTTGGGTCCTGTGGCCATCATATTCTTTGGTTTTAAATTTAAGACCCCTCATAGGTAACACCATTCCTTTTTCTAAAGCTTAGAAACATCTTACATAGATGTTTGACAAAATGTGCTAACAGTTATCAGGGAAACTGTAGGAAAAGGTACAAGAGATAAATCCCTGTTTTATTTATATTTTTGTGTTTTGTTTTGTTTTTTTTATTTTTAATATTTTTTATTACATATTTTCCTCAATTACATTTCCAATGCTATCCCAAAAGTCCCCCATATCCCCCCACTTCCCTACCCACCCATTCCCATTCTTTTGGCCCTGGCATTCCCCTATATTGGGGCATATAAAGTTTGCAAGTCCAATGGGCCTCTCTTTCCAGTGATGGCCGACTAGGCCATCTTTCGATACATATGTAGCTAGAGACAAGAGCTCCGGGGTACTGGTTAGTTCATCATGTTGTTCCAACTATAGGGTTGCAGATCTCTTTAGCTCCTTGGGTACTTTCTCTAGCTTCTCCATTGGGAGCCCTGTGATACATCCAATAGCTGACTGTGAGCATCCACTTCTGTGTTTGCTAGGCCCCGGCATAGTCTCACAAGAGACAGCTATATTTGGGTCCTTTCAGCAAAATCTTGCTAGTGTATGCAATGGTGTCAGCGTTTGGAAGCTGATTATGGGATGGATCCCTGGATATGGCAGTCTCTAGATGGTCCATCCTTTCATCACAAATCCCTGTTTTATTTAATGCAAATCATCTGTTGCTTTAATTTGATATTGGTTTGATAATGATTATCTTAATCATATATCAGTTTAGCAGTAGCTGTTGTGTGATGCTAGACAACAGAATCTGAGAGGATTATTTTGACTACAGTTCACAAGGTCTCCTCTAAGATAGAAAGACCTGGTGTCATCTCAGTATACACCAGTAGATTCAAACTGAAAACTATGTTTCATTAATGTAGATGTTCATAGGACAATAATATGCCTACTGATCTCAAAACTGCATCCTCTAGATTCACTTTCAGGTATAAGATTCATTGTTTACAGCATTAAGAAAAACATGGATAGCTCTTCAATGATCTATTTTGCTTCACATTAATAGTGATAATGAATAAACACTAAATCTTGACAGTAAAAATATTGTCATGGTTTTGTTTGTTAATATTTGTAAAATATTTCTTTCATAGTAAAAGAGTAATTATATTTTAAAAATACTGAAGAAAAACTTGCTGGAAATAAAATGACAATTTTCTCTTCTATAGATTAGGATGTCATTCCTATGCACTGCTGTACATGGCCTCTACGAAGAAGGCACTACCTTGCTAGAAATGTCTTCTGATCTTAGTTATTTACACACTAACCCCTGACACACACCAAAAAAAAAAGTGGAATTCCTAAAGTTTTCTTACTTTATAGTACATACCTCCCCATTTCCCCAAGTGACAATTCATTTTATGTGTCGGTTTGGCAGAGCCTTAGAGCCTTCATAAACTTGTGAATGTTTACAGTGTAGTACGACAAGGAAGCTGTAGGACAGGTTTCAGATGGGGGACATGTCAGGGGAAGTATGTGCACATCGTATAATTTTTGTCTTGACATCAGCAGGAGTAGGAATGCTCCCTTCCAATGGCCTGCTTGTCCTATGCACATAACCCTGTGCCCCCTACCTTTTCCCCAGTAGTGGAGGATACTTAGCCCAGAAGCCAAGTTAAATTTCCTTTCCTCTCATAAGACACTGTCCAACAGGACCAGCAATTCTTCCTTAGACAAATGAAGCATCCCCAGCAGCCTGGCCCTGGCCAATGATGTATGCTCATCCCACAAAGGTTTGAATAGCCTTTCTTTTTTTTTCCAAATTAAAGAGCTGTCTCACTGAAGCCTGGCTCCCAAGAGTCTTTCCTCTGAATGCTCAATCTCTGCCTGAGGTCTCCTATCCTCCTGCCTTGCTTCTTTGCTCCAGATCCAGTCATGCCATCAGGATCCAATTAGGAAGCAAAGTCTGAAGTAGAGGGTGTGAATGAATTGATTATCTTGCTCTTGACAACAGGGGTTGACCTAGTCTAATTACAGGAGGGCATTGATAGAGCAGAAAGGCTCAGTACTTCCTGCTGAAGAGATCTGTAGAAGATAGGTTTTCCAAACTTACCTAGAGCACCTGCACTCCTGAATTATGTAGCTTCCTATCTTTACACATCATCTGTAACCTCCTGAACACTCTTTCCTCCTGAGTTCCACAGTATTCTATGTGCACATTTCTTCCAACATTTGTCATCCTGAATTCTAAATGTGCTTATGTGCACATTTCCTCCAGTATCTACCTTCATGAATGCTGCGCAAAGCTACTTTGGGACATAACCTTCAGCACTATACCTCTTCTTGTGCTTTTGCTTGCATGCTACCCTCAAGTGTTTGGATCCCTAGGCTCTATCACTCTGTGAACATCATGTTCTGCATAAATAAATGCAAGTCTCTCTGCACCACACACCATATTAATTGTCTCTAAAACACTTGTCCAGAATTTCATTTATCTTCATTTAATTTTACTGAAGATCTCAGAAAAGTTTTTTTCTGTGCAACTTTTACAAGTCATATGGTTCAGGATGGACCAGAATTCATGGTAATCTTCCTGCTTTGGTTTCCCAAGTGCTGGAATTAGACATTCCTTGTGATCTTATTCCACCTTTTCTAAAGCATTCCCCTCTGCTCATTGGAATATCATTTCAGAATAAAAGTAATTCAGGAGAAAAGTGTAACTGCTCTTTCTGCCCAGCTTGAGTGGATACATCAATATATTTACAAAATTTAAAAAAACAAAATAATCACAAATTCTGTTGATTTCTGAGAGAACCAATCTTTTCAAAACAAACAAGTAAGTTTTCAAGTGAACAAGTCTTAGTGGTGAACACTTCTGTGGCAAACAGACCTTGCAGATTAAATGTTCTCCTAAAGGGTTTTCTCCATTCAAACAGAACACCGGCAGGAAGTGTCTGGAGAGAGAGCTTTTTTGCATGGACAACCTTATATATGTTTAGATAGGGTCCATTCTTTCACCTTCCACCCATTCAAACTTCACCTCTACCAAACTTCCAGGACGCCTGCATATTCTACATAAAAAAATAATAATTTAGATGAGTTCAAGGCTTTTCTATTTTCCTACATGCAAGTATTTATCACATGTAGATGTGTACCATGTACACATAGACCATATAATGTTCATTCTTAGTGTGTGAATATCCTTTACCCAGTGTTTAAACATTCACCACACTTCATGGCTGTGGGGAGGGAGTCATTGGATTCCCTTGCCCTCTTTTCATTGTTTCCCCATTGAATCAATGTCCTTTTTCTGCCTTTACTTTTAGTTTGTCTCTTTTATGTGGCTTATTGAGACCAAGAGGTCAACCTGACTTTGGGCATATGTTGTGACCATAAACTGGTAACACATTTTTTTTTCTAGAAAATAATAATACATATACCCTTCCCAGTAGCAAAAGAAACAGAATACTGGAAAATGCAATTCTTAATCCATAACCTTTTTTATATTCTTCTCACATACAATATTTCTCCTTTCTTTCCTTTCAACCCCCCCTCCCCCAGCCTCTCATGTGTCAGATTCATTGGTCTTGTTTTCCTTCAAAAAAGTGCAAGGCAAAAAAATAACTGACACCCATTCTCACTGTTCTGAGTCCAACAACAACAACAACAAGCTAAACAACCACAGCATGTATGCAGACAGCCTAATGCAGACCCATGAAGGCTCTATGGTTGACATTTAAGTCCCTGCAAACCCCTATAATGCTTGCTTAGCTGAACTGAATCTGTAATCTTACCTTGGTTGGCTTAGCAATGAATCTCCTTCTGAGGCTATGAAGGAGCCCTGTTAAGGTCACTGCACTAGAACAAAAGAAGCAAGTGATTATCTTATAGCTTGTTTCAAACAATTTACTTGCTCTTCTGTTTGCAAAGATTTAGTAGTTCTATCTCAGGAACTGGGACAGATGTAAAATATACTCATCCATAGACCCACAGACAGACAGACAGACAGAAGGTAGATGTAAATGATAGATAGAGATAGATAGATAGATAGATAGATAGATAGATAGATAGATAGATAGATAGATGAATATAATACAATAGCACAGTGGGAAATGGGTTCATAGTAAAAAGGAGGTATTTAGATCCTAGCCAGAAGTCTGGCAATCTGTCAGAGCCTAGTCAGAGACAAGGGTATCTATGTTGTATAAGGTTATTACAACAAATTGTTTATGTATGAGTGATGGTGGAGGTAATTCTGATACATAAATGCATTGTGTGGAGTCAGCCAGGAGTCTCACTGTCTAAGGAAGTGTCACAAATAAAACAAAGGATGAAGGCAAGTAAACCTTGTAGATTTGGAATGGCATTGGTGGGAACAATGTCGAGTTATGATTTTCAATATAAATGTAAATATCTAGAGAAATAAATATAGTTTGGTCCATCTAGTCTCAAGCTTCATCCACAGGGAGATGAAGATTGATGAGCGCACTATAGAAATCAGTTCTATGTAAGAATCTGTGTGGAATATGAGCTGGGTTTCCAGGGAGAAAAGCTTGATTCCAGCCTGGAATAGAAATACATAAGAAATAGGCACTGAGAATCTTCTTTGACAGAATTTTAACTGTCATTGCATAAAAATTGAAAGAGCCATGTCACAGAGACTTAAAATTGTCATTATCTAAAATACTCTAAAAGAACCACTGTTGTACATGCAGTTTCTCTTTCAGAACACCATTAGGTGTTTAATAACTTGGAGTATAAATGTCTATTAACTTTACAAAGTGATTTATAACATTTCTGCTTTCCTATAAGAATTGCTGGATATCCATGCTATTAACTTTTATCTTACATAGTTTTTATATTATCTGATATTTCCAAAGCCATTATAACTTCTATCCATATATCCATATATATGTGTGTGTGTTTACATATATTATATAATGTATATAATATAGATACATTTAGAAATTTGATCATAAATGTATTTTATAGGAGGTAATTGGAAAGTTAGAATGTTCTAGAACAGTAGATGAAGTTGCAGAGTGCTATATAGAGGGACCAATGTCTCCAGCTGCATATGTAGCAGAGGATGGTCTTGTTGGACATCAAAGGGAGGAGAGACCCTTGGCCCTGTGAAGACTCGATGCCCCAGTGTTAGGGAATGTCGGAGAAGTAAGGTGGAAGTGGGTGTGTTGGTGGGGGGTCACCCTCATTAGAAACAGGGGGAGGGGGTATGGGATAGGGAAACCCAGGAAACTGGTTTTGCAGTGGGGAAACCAGGAAAGTGGATAACATTTGAAATGTAAATAAATAAAATATCAAGAAATAAAAACAAAACAAAACAAAAACAAAAAACAAAAACCTAAAACCAAAAGCTGATTGAAATATAAAGTAAAGAAATAAAAAGGAAACTTAAATGAAAATGTTGAGAAAAACTCGCTGGAGATTTCAAGTAAAAATATAAATGATCACATTATTTTAAATAGTTTGAATACCTCTTTAAATATAAATATTGATGCAATGACTATATCATCTTACATGTTGTTAATAAAGTTTCAGTTTGAATAAAAATATACATAAAAATAAAACGTGTGAATTAAAATCTAATCAAAAAGAAACAGACACTGGGCTTAAAAATATCAGATAAAGGATGATCCCAACAGTAAAATTTCTCAGAAATAAGTAGTAATTTAAATTCTGGAATTTAATTCACCAAAATGATATAACATCCCTAAATGGTTTTCTTAGTGAATGAAGCAGTTGATTGTATTTCAGAAAACACCAGAAGTACAGTCTGTGAGTTTTCTTGTCACTGGTAGTTGGCTAGGTTTCAATACTAGGTATGTTTTCCTTCCTATGGAGGGGACCATATGTGAAAGAAACAACTGCTGAGTACCCTAGGGATAACGGTAGTACTGTCACAGTGTTGCAGACATCTTGCTCCTCTGGTTGGTTTTTGTGCTTCTTGGGCTTCCACATGGGTAGCGCTGTTAATATTTTTTCCCTTAATAGCTTGCATAGATGGCACCTTTCATTATTATGAGGAGATGTTGTGGATAGCCTTGGGGCTAATTATATTTGATGTTCTCCTGTGAGGAGCTTTGAACAAGGAATGAGTCAGCACTCAGGTGATGTCCTGTAAACCTGCTTCCCAACTTAATTTGTAAAATAAAGGAGAATTGATTAGGCACATAAAGAGAAGGTGGAGTGGAAGGTGAAGATGGAGAAGAAGGAGAAAAATGGAAGAGGGAGAGGATGAAGAAGGGAGGAATAAGAAAGGGGGAGGAGAAGCACAAGGCCTGGAGAAACTGCAACTCCTAAGGGGTCTCATAGCTGTGGAAGATGGTGGTGTGGAGGTAGATCTGCCCAATCTAGGTGCACAGCATGAATTCCTATTAATTGAGTTGTGTTTTCATAGCTGGCACATATTTGGGTTGGGGATTTACCTCAACAAGGATAATTATTACTCAGGGTAGAAGCTTCGAAGTCAGTTCTAGTTGGAATCCTCCAAGTAGCCAAGAGCAAGGTTCATGGTACATTCTATAGGTTTTATTTCTTGTTCTAGGAAGGAAATAAGTACTAGGAGAATGTATTGGTATGGAAGTCCCTTGGACATGCCCTGTTCAATGTATTCTAAACACTTACCATCAAGCCCACAGACACGGGTGGCTGTTCCTTCTCATCAAAGAAGATACAACCCACAGATCTTAAGAAGTTTAATAAGCAGAAAGGACCAAGTGACAATGCTTTAATCACATTTAGAAAGGGAACAAAATAATCACAGGAGGCAGAGGGAGGGAGGTATTTGGGTGGGAGAGGGGAGGGGGAAGGGAAAGGGGAACAGGATCAGGTATGGGCATGGACAGGGCCAGGAAAGAAGCCCAGAGGGCCTGGAGAATGAATAGAAATATGCAGACTCTGGGGGTGGGAGGTGGAGTACCCTCTAGAAAGTAGCAGAGACCTGGGAGGTGAGAAAGTCTCAGGACTCAGTGGGGATGACCTTAATCAAAATGACCAACAGTGGGGAGAGGGACTTTGAGGAGTCCAAATCCGATAGACACAGCCTCAAGTGGAGGGCAGGGTTACCAACCCACAGTCAAAATTTCTGACCCAGAATTGTTCATGTCTAAAAAAACTACAGGGACAAAATTGGAGACTGAAGGAAAAGTAGTTCAATGGCCTGGTTAACTTGGGATCCATATCATGGGGGTTGGGAGGAGGCACCAAGGCTTGAGACTATTTCTGCAGTTGTAATGTGCTTACAGACAGGAGGAGCCTAGCATAGCTGTCCTCTGAGATGCCCTACTAGTAGCTGATTGAGACAGACACAGATACTTACACCCAAACATTGGACTGAAGTCGAGGGGATCCCTATGGTTGAATTAGGTGAATGATTGAAGAAGCTGAAGGGGAGGGCAACCCCATAAGAAGACCAGTAGTCTCAACTAACCAGCACATTGGGACCTCCCAGAGACTGAGCTACCAACCAGCCTGCATACATGGGGGTTGGGGGCTGGGGAGGGTGAAGGGAAAGAAGGAGAGCTGCCTCTTGGAGGCAAGGGAAAGGAGGAGTAGGATGAGGGACTGTGGGAGGGAGAATCTGGGCAGGGGAGAGCAATGGCTGGAACGTAAATAAATAAAATAATAAAAAAGAAAGAAAAAAACAACAGATCAATTCTATATACAGATCCACAACCTGTCAAAATGCAGAGACTAAGTGAACATGCATATAGTAGTGCCTAAGCCCAATCTATAATGCAAACTCTACATATATATCTCATGGAGAAAGAGAGGGCAGAAAGATCATAAGGATAAAAGTCCAGATACCGTCTTCCAGAAACTACAGGGATGATGACTTTGTGAAATCTCAGATATATGGTAGCCTAAACAAGACAAACACAGTGACGTCATTCAAGATACCAGTGTGGTAAGGGGAACTCAGAAGATATCACCCCTAGATTAAGAATTTAGTACATACATAACTGCTAAGAGAGGGAGGGAGAATTTTTCTTTGTTGGAAACCAGCACTCTTAGAGTTTATCTAATCCCAAGTGCTCTGCCTTAAACATATATGCATATAACAGGCAATGACCTCAGTGCTTCTCTCCTGCCCTCCCCCACCTCTGTGTGTGTGTGTGTGTGTTAATAATATATAGCACAAATTTTAGAGGGAATGTTAGAGTGTGTGGGAGGCTTTGAGAGGAATTTGAAGATAGAATGGAAGTGGTGTGACTAAAATAGCCATAGATTTCTAAAAGAAAAATCAAGTAAAAATAATTAAAAAGAGAAAATTCTTGAAGAAATAGTCATGAAACAGCAAGAAAAATGAAAAGTATTCAATGCTAAAAGTAAATGGGAAATTAAAAGTTGCCTTTTCAGTAATTGAATAGGAATGAAGAACAGCACAGTTGATATGGAAAACTCATCAAATATTCCCTATTGAGCCTATTTTACAATGTGGAACAGCAAATTCAGAGAATAATCCTCTATTTACACATAGATCCGGAGAGATAGCATTTTGTTATAAATAAGACAAACCTCAGAGTATAATGGCATTAAGAACATTGGGGATTGGCATAGCAATAAAGTGCTTACCTTGCAACACAAGAACCCATGTAAAAATGCCATGGAGGGGTGTATTTACCTAAGATCCAGGGAGAGAGAAACAGGACCTCACTGGCAGTTGATAGTTGCCAAAACTGATCATAGCCTAACTGATGGTTTAGGACAGGTAGACACATTGTCTCAAAGGAAAAGGACAGTGGTCCTGAGGGTCACTCTGGCTTCTGAGGGTTCTTCTCTGGCATCAACACCTGGGCACACACAAGTTCCCCTTCCAACAGAAACCCCATATACTCATATATTCACATACATGAATTTTCATTTAATTTCAATACTTCAAGCGTATTGAAATGGAATAACACTACACAATAGCATAAGTGAAAAAGCAGGAGTAGCTTTAAATATTTGATGTTTGGACATCAGACAGAATAGCCATAGACTGAATACATACAAAAGGGATGTTAAAACATATTCATATACACTGAAAAGCAAAGGTGCAATAAATGAATTTGTCAGACAAAGACAGCACCATATATGCTATAAATGTGTTTTATTAAAGATTTACCTGACTTTTCCTATGCCGAAAAGATGAGTCAGAAAATATTAGAGACATAAGCTTTATTTTCCAAAGAATTTTTAAACTAAAAGATGAACATTCTAACTGGTGCCCATCTGTAAATGTTGACTGAATTCTTCTGCACAGCTGGAAATATTGAGCAATCTATTTGCTGCAAGAATATCAGCTAGATGACTGTTCAGCATGTGGAATTTTGACTAATAATCAATACAGTATTACTTTTCCTTGTGCTTTCTGCTGTTCTGTGTATTTATAGAATGTATATTAATAATATTGCTCTCAAGTTTTTTGAACACTGGGTACAATCTCAGTTATTGATACCAGACAGTTTGCATTATAACTTTTTAAAGTAACTTATGACTTCTTGTTTTTAAAACATAAGGGTAGGTTTTTAGTTATGAAGTCATTTGCCTTGACGTTGAGCCTTTCTTTAGCTTGTGATATTTCAGCTTCTTCAAGAAATGGAAAGGAAAAGTTCCTATAATAGTAACTACCAGATGTATTTGCTGAACTCAATACATGTTGCCTTAAATATGTCTCAATCAATCTTTTTGCATTTTGTAGTTAAGAAAACTTGAACCCACTACCACAAATATTTTGGATTACAGCTAGAACTTAATACAAAACCTGTAAGATTGCATGAAAATTTTCCCACCACTGCCAGGTATCAACCTTAAGTTGATGTTCAGCTATTTGCCAGAAATGAAGACCAATACTGTCTTAGTCAGGGTTTTTATTCCTGCAAAAACATCATAACCAAGAAACAAGTTAGGGAGGAAAGGGTTTATTTGGCTTACACTTTCCACATTGCTGTTCATCACCAAAGGATATCAGGACTGGAACTCAAGCAGGTCAGAAAGCAGGAGCTGATGCAGAGGCCATGGAGGGATGTTACTGGTTTACTTACCCTGGCTTGCGCAGCTTGCTTTCTTATAGAACCCAATATTACCAGCCCAGGGATGTCACCACCCACAATAGGCCCTCCCACCTTGATCACCAATCTAGAAAATGCCCCTCAGCTGGATCTCATGGAGGAACTTCCCCAAATGAAGCTCCTTTCTCTGTGATAACTGCAGCAAGTTGACACACAAAGTAGATACCTCTTTATCCCACTTTTACTTTACTTTTACACACAAAAGAACATTTATTCACTAAAGTATTAGTTATGAAGTTGTCTTTTATCTGAATATATTACTTCCTGACTCTAATGCTGTCTAATACACCATACTTAATAGCTATTGAGTAATCTCATGTTATATTAACACAGTAGACTTTAAAGAGTCTGTTACACTCTCCCATCCTTCACAGGAGATTAATGCCATTTTAATTTCCTTTCTTCCTGTTTCTTATTTATTTTATTTTTTAATTAGATATTTTCTTTATTTATATTTCAAATGTTATCTCCTCCCCCCCCCTTCCAGAAACCCTCATCCCATCCTCCCTCCCACTATTTCTATGAGGGTGTTCCTCCACTCACCCACCCACTCCCACCTCCCTGCCCTTGACTCCCCTCCACTGGGGCATCTATCGAGTATTCATAGGCCAAGGACCTCTCCTCCAATTGATGCTTAACAAGGCCATCATCTGCTACATATAAAGCTGGAGCCATGTGTACTCCTTGGTTGTTGGCTTAGTCTGGGAGCTTTGGGGGGTCTGGTAGGTTGATATTGTTGTTCTTCCTGTGAGGTTGCAAAAACCCTTCAACTCCTTCAGTCCCTTCTCTAACTCCTCTACTGGGGACCCTCGCTCAATCCAATGGTTGTCTGCAATCGTCTGCCTCTGAATTTATAAGGCTCTGTGAGGGCCTCTCAGGAGACAGCTCTATCAGGCTCCTGTCAGCATGCACTTCTATCATCCACAATAATGTCTAGGTTTGGTAACTATATAAGGGATGAATCCCCAGGTGGGAGATTCTCTGGATGGCCTTTCCATCAGGCTCTGCTCTAAACTTTATCTCCATATTTGCTCCTGTGAGTATTTTGTTTTCTTTCTAAGAAGGACCCAAGCACCCACACTTTGGCCTTCCTTCATTTTGAGCTTCATGTAATATGTGAATTATATCTTGGGTATTAGGAGCTTTGGGGCTAATATCCACATATCAGTGAGTGCGTACAATGTGTGTTCTTTTTGTTTCTCTTTGTGTGTCTGATCGGGTTACCTCACACAGGATGATATTTTCTGGTTCCATCCATTTTCCTAAGAATTTCATGAATTCATTGTTTTTAATAGCTGAGGAGTACTTCATTGTGTAAATGTACCACATTATCTGTATCCATTCCTCTGTTGAAGGACATCTGGGTTATTTTCAGCTTCTGGCTATTATAAATAAGGCTGCTATGAACATAGTGGAGCATGTGTCCTAATTATATGTTGGAGCATCTTCTGGGTATATGCCCAGGAATTGCTGGGTCCTCAGGTAGTAATATGTCCAATTTTCTGAGGAATTGCCAAACTGATTTTCAGAGTGGTTGTTCCAGCTTAAAATCCTACCAGCAATGGAGGAGTGTTCCTCTTTCTCAACATCCTAGCCAGCATCTGCTATCATCTTAGTTTTTGATTTTAGCCATTCTGACTGGTGTGAGGTGGAATCTCAGGGTTGGTTTGATTTTCATTTCTCTGATGACTAAGGATGTTGAACATTTCTTTAAGTGCTTCTCAATGGTTCCATATTCCTTAGTTGAAAGTTTTGTTTATCTCTTTATCCCATTTTTACTTTAGGTCTTCTTAAAATTCTGGTAGAATTCTCCACTAAACCCATCTGTACCTGGGCTTTTCTTTTTTGTTGGTAGACAATTAATGACTGCTTCTATTTCTTTAGGGGTTATGGGACTGTTTAGATAGTTTATCTGATCCTGATTTAACCGTGGCACCTGGTCGTATGTGTCTAGAAAATTATCCATTTCCTCCAGGTTTTCCAATTTTGTTGAGTATAAGATTTTGTAGTAGGATAAGATGATTTTTTGAATATTCATGATTTCTGTTGTTATGTCTCCCTTCTCATTTCTGATTTTCTTAACTTGAATACTGTCTCTGTGTCCTCTGGTTAATCTGGCTAAGGGTTTATCTATCTTGTTGATTTTCTCAAATAACTAGCTTCTGGTTTTATTGAATCTTTGTGTAGTTCTTTTTGTTTCTATTTGGCTGATTTCAGCCCTGAGTTTGATTATTTCCTGCAGTCTACTCCTCTTGGGTGTATTTGCTTCTTTTTGTTCTAGAGCTTTCAGGTGTGCAATCATGCTGTTAGTGTAAGCTCTCTCCAGTTTCTTTTTGGAGGCACTTAGAGCTATGAGTTTTCCTCTTACCACTGATTTCATTGTGTTCCCAAAGTTTTGGTGTAATGTGTCTTCATTTTCATTAAATTCTAAAAAGCCTTTTATTTCTTTCTTTATTTCTTCCTTAACCAAGTTATCATTGAGTAGAGCGTTATTCAGCTTCCATATGTATGTGTGTTTTCCATTGTTTTTCTTGGAATTTAAGACCAGCCTTAGTTCCTGGTGATCTGATAGGGTGCATGAGTTTGTTTCAAACTTCTTGTATCTGTTGAGGCCTGTTTTGTGACCGATTATATGGTCAGTTTTGGAGAAGGTACCATGAGGGTTTGAGAAGAAGGTATATCTTTTTACTTTAGGATGAGAGGTTCTACAAATATCTGTTAGATTCATTTGCTTCATAACTTCTATTAGTTTCACTGTTTCTCTGTTTAGTTTCTGTTTCCATGGTCTTCCCAGTGCTGGTAGTGGGGTATTAAAGTCATCCACAATTATTGAGTGAGGTGCGATATGTACTTTTTTTATAAAATTTCTCTTATGAAAGTGGGTGCCTTTGCATTTGGAGCATAGATGTTCAGAATTGATAGTTCATCTTGGTAGATTTTTCCTTTGACCTGTATGAAGTGTCCTTCTGTATCCTTTTAAATAACTTTTTTTTGAATGTAGGCAGCCGGCACTGTAAACAACCCCACTGTGCAGGCTCTAGCCCGAATCTGGCGCCAACCCCTCCTGAGCGGGTGCATACAAATTAAAGTGCCAGCAGACTGACCAATCCCAGGAGGATACATAGCCCTCCCCAGTGCTGGGGTATATTTAAGCAGTCCTCCCTGGGTTCCCGGAGTTCCCATAGCATCAAGGTGTTCCTGCAATAAAGCTGTTGAGAAGAATCCGACCATGTTGCGTTTTTCCTTGCCGGACGAGGTGAGTGCAGCAGTTGAAAGTCTATTTTATTCAATATTAGAATGGTTACTACAGCTTCTTCCTTGGAACCATTTGCTTAGAAAATTGTTTTACATCCTTTTAATCTGAGGTATTGCCTGTCTTTGTCACTGAGGTTCATTCCCTGTATGCAGCAAAATGCTGGGTCCTGTTTATGTATCTAGTCTGTTAATTTATGTCTTTTTATTGGGGAACTGAGTCCATTGATATTAAGAGATATTAAGAAAAAGCAATTGTTACTTCCTGTTTTTTGTTGTTAGAGGTGGAATTATGTTTATTTGGCTATCTTCTTTTGGGTTTGTTGAAAGATTACTTTTGTGGTTTTTCTAGGGTGTGGTTTCCCTCCTTGTGTTGGTGTTTTCTATCTATTATCCTTTGTAGGGCTAGATTTGTGGAAAGATATTGTGTAAATTTGGTATTGTCATGGAATATCTTGGTTTCTCCATCTATGGTAATTGAGAGTTTTGCTGGTATAGTAGCCTGGGCTGGCATTTATGTTCTCTTAGGGTCTGTATGACATCTGCCCAGAATCTTCTGGCTTTCATAGTCTCTGGCGAAAAGTCTGGTGTAATTCTGATACATCTGCCTTTATAGGTTCCCTGACCTTTTTCCCTTACTGCTTTTAATATTCCTTCTTTGTTGAGTGAATTTTGTTTTGATTATTATGTAACAAAAGGAATTTCTTTTCTAGTCCAGTCTATTTGGAGCCCTTTAGGCTTCGTGTATGTTCATGGGTATCTCTTTCTTTAGGTTATGGAAGTTTTCTTCTATTATTTTGTTGAAGGTATTTACTGGCCCTTTAAATTGGGAATCTTTGCTCTCTTCTATTCCTTTTATCCATAGGTTTCATCTTCTTATTGTGTCCTGGGTAATCTGGATGTTTTGGGTTAGGAGCTTTTCACTTTTTGCATTTTCTTTGACTATTGTGTCAATGTTTTCTATGGTATCTTCTGCACCTGAGATTCTCTCTTCTATCTCTTGTATTCTGTTGCTGATACTCACATCTATGACTCCTGATCTCTTTTCTAGGTTTTCTAACTTCACAGTTTTCTCCCTTTGCAATTTCATTATTGTTTCTATTCCTGTTTTTAGATCTTGGATGGTTTTGTTCATTTTCTTTGCCTCTTTGATTATGTTTTCCTGAAATTCTTTAAGTCATTTTTGTGTTTTCTCTTTAAGGGCTTCTAGCTGTTTACCTGTGCTTTCTTGTATTTGTTTACAGGATTTATTTATGTCCTTCATAAAGTCCTCTATCATTTCCATGAGAAGTGATTTTAGACCCAAATCTTGCTTTTCTGGTGTGACAGTTTATACGGGACTTGCTATGGTGGGAGAATTGGATTCTGATGATGCCAAATAACCTTGGTTTCTATTGCTTATATTCTTATGCTTGCCTTCTGCCATCTGATTATCTCTATTGCTACCTGTCCTTGCTCTATCTGACTGGAGCCTGTACTTCCTGTGATCCTGGTTGTGTCAGAACTCCTCAGAGTCCAGCTGTCTCTTTGATCCTGTGATTCTGGTGTTATGTGATTCTGAGATCCTGAGTGTGTCAGAGTTCCTGGAAGTCAAGCTGCATTTGGGTCTTTAAGATCCTGGTGTGACCAAACTCCTTGGATCCTCGGTTCCTATTTTTTCTGTGATCCTATGTGTGTTAGAGTAACTGAGAGTGGAGCTTCCTCTGGGTGTTGTGGGACTGACTGCAGAGTTTGTGCCTAAGGTAAACTGGTGCAGACAAGAAGGAACCTGTTATGTACTTTTATGTTTAAGTCTGTAAAATCAGATATGTTTTTATAGAAACCTACACTTTTACTCTACATATAGCTACATGATTTAGTAAATACAAGTTTTAAATTAATTATAAAATAAACTTAGTTCCTGTTTAACAATAAGCATTAAAATTTAAACATGAAAAGGGGAAATGTATAATGGAAATAATATTTGTGTTCTAGCACAGCTTATATACTATTTTATTAAGAAAACAACTTTTTAGTAAAAAGAAAATCTAAACTTTAAACTGTTTGTACAAAAACCATAGCTCCCAACTGAAAAAATAAGATAGAATTACTTCTGGAGTAAACTTTGAATAACCAAGGACCAGGAAAACACAATATAGGTTACTTTTATACTATATATCCAATATGGAATTAGCTTAATGGAGTTGATGGAGTTGTATAGTAACATAACAAAAGAAGTTATAAATCAAGGCATTTTGAAAATATAAGCATTAAGTAGGCAGGTGGAATGTAGCATAGAGAATTCTCAGCTACAGGCCTCAGATGTTATCAGCTAAAATTCTTAATTATACATGTAGCAAGTTAATACATGTGAAGAAATTTTCAGCTCTTGTGAGAATGTTATGTCCATCCACAGGGCTATTGGATTTGGGTACGAGGAATATCTATGTAACAGACTAAAGATCACCTGAGATGTATTTCAATTAGGTTTTCAAACTGCACATATCCAATCTTTCAATACCTTTCATGTTTCAGTCATGAGACTCTGCAATTAAGGCTTTTATTATTTTTTAGGAATTTTCCTTCACAAAAGAAGTTAGTGTTGCTTTATTTTCAGATCAGACAAGAACATATAGCAAGAAAGCATTCTACTTCTAAAGGGAAAATTTATCTTTTGTTTTGTCTTAGGGGATATAAACATGACTTTTATAAAACTTGTTTTGAGTGAGACAAGTGAGAGAAGATTGTTTTTCCTTCTTCTCTAGTGTTTTTCATAGGATTCATTAAGTGAAAAAATTGATTGTTCCTGTTCTACCCAATAGTTTTCAACAACACATAGTAAAAGAAGAGACGAAAGGGCATTTCTATAAAGTAGCTGGAAATAAAAAAATCTGCTTTTGGTCACAATTATAGATATTAAATGGGGAAGATAGTGGAACAAATAACTAGTAATTATTTAATAACCATTATCCAACCATGCCGAAACTTGACTGTTTTCTGCTTCACAATTAAAAACTTGGAAAATTATCATTTGGTATTACAGAGAAAAGGATATGTAATTGACCATCAGATTTTTCATATGATATATTACTTCTAATCAAACTGGTTGTCTTCCTCTAAGTACTTTTAGACTACAAAAAATATATAATGACATCATTGTATGCTTGAGAGAAGAGGTCTCACAAGGGTAACTCAAGTAGAAATAGCCAACTTGTTTAGGGAATATTAAAACCTATTGTAGAATTCAGTAATCTGAGAAGAGCACTATAGTTCAATGGAGTTGATGAAAAAACTGAAATGAAAAACATTGATATGAATTGATATAAATTCCATTGATAAAATTGATATAAATAGTGGAATTCTGATCCAAAATCAAATATCAAAATATTGTTCCCAATGTTGGGGTTGGTACTATAAATGATACTTCTATGCATTTTATGTACTGTTTTGTAGTTTTCAATATCTTCAATGGTGCTGAATACTTTTCCCATTTGTTTTGGATCCTTGTACACATCATTTAAGAAGTGCTATGTTTACATTTTCTATAACTTAGTCAAAATCTATCATTTTACCTATATTGTACAGTATATGTATTGTTGACCAAAGCTGTTTGTTGTACAAACATATTTGAATATGTTTCAAAACATATTTCAAACATATTTGAATATGTTTCAAATATTTAAATATTTTCAACTAGAGTGTAATTTTTTTGAATGTGCTTGAGACCAGATCTCACACTGTATGTAGCACAGATATGCCTGAAATTCATAAAGTAGCTCCTCAGACTGGTTGCAAACTATCAGCAATCTTCTTGTTTTACCTACCCAGTGCTATTGTTTCTCATTTAATTCAAATTCCATTTCCTGTACTATTTCTCTGGTTATTAACTGTAATACCAACAAAATATGATTGCTTAAAATATAATATTTTAATGTATCACATATTTTGTTTCTCATAATCAAAATAACATAAGTAGATGAGTTTCTTTATGGCTGTATGCTCTTCTCCCTATTCGGTACCATTTAATGGTTTTCTTTTCTTCCACATCATTCTTTTAGCATCTTTGTTATTGTTATTGATATTTAACAGCTGAATTTTGTTTTCATTAAATTAGTATCTAAAAACAAATCTGGAGGTAAGAAAAGTGAAGCCAATGTTAAAAAAAATTACACACACACAATTAAAATATTCATAAATATTTTTCAAAGATAGTTAAATAATATCAGAGAAATAAAGTGAATAGACGGCGTAACAAATAAAGCAAAGTAAGTAAAAACAGATTTTTCTGAAAACAGTACAAGTATAATAACCAATGTTATGCCAACCTAATCCTCAAATACTTGTAAATTTTAAAAGAGGAAATATGTGTATATATATATATATATATGAAAATATAATATTTAAAAACTCTAACTTTTCATTAATTCATTATTTCATCCACTTTACATGGCAATATCAGCTCTCCTCTCCTCCTAGTACCCTCTCACACAGATTCTTCTCTCATTCTAACTCCCAAACACAAACATATTATCACTGAGAGACTAGTTGCATACTTTCCGACTGAGGACAGACAAGATAACCCAGCTAGAGGAGTAGAATCCACAGACAGTCAACAGATTCAGGGACACCTTCTGCTTCAGTTGTTGGGAGATGCACATGAAGACTAAGCTGTACTCCTGTTACCTTAGTGCAGGGGACACAGCCCCAGCCCATGCTGGCACTTTGGTTTGTGATTGTGTCTCTGGAAGTCCCCAAACGTCCAGGATAGTTGACCCTGTTGGTCTTCCTGTGGAGTTCCTGTCATTTTTTGGTCCTTCATCTGTTTACCAACTCTTCAACAAAACTCCAAAGCTCCATCTAATGTTTGGCTGTCTTTGCTTCTATTGGTTGCTGGGTAAGATTCTCATAAGACAGTTATGATAGGCTCCTCTCTGAAAGAATACCAGAGTATCATTAACAGTGTCAGGGATTGGTTCTTGCCAATAAAGCAGGTCTCAATTTTAGTCAGTCATTTGTTGGCCATTACCTCTCTCTCTGCTCTATCTTTGTCTCTGAGTATCTTGTTTTGGGTTGAAGGCTTTGATATTAGGTTGCTGTCCTCATCCCTCCACCGGGATTTCTGCCCAGTGACAGGAAGTGATAAATTCAGGATCCAAACCTCCCACTGCTAGGTGTCTGAGCTATATTCTCCTCCATAGTACCTGGGGCCTCTCTACCCCCCATCCTAGGTCTCTGGACTATCCTAAAGATGCCCCTCCCATACTTTAATTCTGTTTTATTTTTCCTGCTCTCAGTAACACAGATTCCCCACTCCCAGCTCTTTTTTCCTATTTCCCTCCTAGTTCCCTCCCTCCATCCACCTATTATATTTACTTTATTTCCCATTCTGGGAATGAGTCAACTATCTTCTCTTGCACCCTCCTTGTTAATAGGTTTCTTTGCTTCCATGAATTCTAGTGTGGTTTCCTGGGCTTTACGGGTAACATCCATTGATAAGTGAGTACATACTGTCCATGTCCTTTGGTGTCTGAGATACCTCATTCACAATATTGTCTAGCTCCATCCTTTTGCCTGCAAATTGATTGTGTCCTTGTTTTTAGTACCTAAATAGTATCATACTATGTAAATGAACATTTTCTTTATCCATTTTTTTCAGTTGAGGTATATCTAGGTTGTTTTCAGTTTCTAGATATGATGAATAAAGCTGCTATGAATATAGTTGAGCAAGTGTCCTTGTTAGATGCTGGAACATCTTTGGGGTATATGTCCAGGAGGGGGTTGGCTGAATCTTTGGGTAGAACTGTTCCTAATCCTCTCATAAAGCATCACATTTATTACCAGAGTGGTTGTATAAATTTTCACTCCAACCAGCAATGGAAGAGTATTACACTTGCTCTACATTCTCAACAGCATGGGCTGTCTATTGAGTCTTTGATCTCTGCCACACTATATATAGTGTGTATAAGGTGAAATCTCAGAGTCATTTTAATCTGCATTTCCATGCTGGCTAAGGACAGTGAACATTTCCTTAAATGTTCTTCAGCCATTTGACATTCCCCTGTTGAGAATTCTGTTTAAATCTAAACCACATCGTTTAATTGGGATATTTGGAGGTGTTGGAATCTAACTTAAGAGTTCTTTATACATTTTGGTATTAGTCTCCTGTCAGATGTAGAATTGGTAAAGATGGTTTTCTAATCTATTAGCTGCTTTTTTCCCTACTGATGGTGTCCTTTCACTTACAAAGGCTTTTTAGTTTCATGAGGTTCCATTTATTAATTGTTCATCTTACTGCCGGAACCAGAAGTGTTCTCTTCAGTACATTATACAATGAGTTCAAGGTTATTCCCCACTATCTTTTCTATTAGATTTATTGTATCTGGTTTTAAGATGAGTTTTTTGATTCGCAAGGACTTGAGTTTTGTGCAAGGTCATAAATATAGATCTATTTGCATTCTTCTACATGAAGACATATAGTTAGGACAGAACCAATTGTTGAAGATGCTTTCCCTTTTCCATGGTATGGATTTGGCTTCCTTGTCAAAATTCAAGTGTCCATACATGTGTAATTTTATTTCTGAGTCTTTGATTTGCGTGGATTAATCAATCTGTATGTTTCTATACCACCATCATGCAAGGTTTACTACTCTGTAGTACAGATTGAAGTCAAGGATGGCAATAAATCCAGGTTATTTTATTATACAGGATTGTTTTCGCTAGCCTTGCTTCTTTGATTTTCAACATAAAATTAAAAATTCTTCTTTCAAGATCAATAAATTTTGATAAGGATTGTATTGAATCTGTAGATTATTTTTGGTAGGGTGGCAATATTTACTATGCTAATCCTACCAATTGATCCCTGAGCAATGGAGATCTTTTTTATTTTCTGATGACTTCTTCAATCTTTCTTCAGGGGGCTGAAGTTCTTGTACTAGAGGCCTTTCACTGGCTTGGTTAGAGTTACACTGAGATATTTTATATTTTTCTGTTTATTATGAAGTATGTTTTCTCCATAACTTGTTTTTTTTCACCTGTTTATCACTGGCATAAAGGAGGGCTACTGATTTCTTTGGGTTAATTTTGTGTCTAATAAATTTGCTGAAAGAGTTCATAAGGTCTATGAGTTCTCTGGTAGAATTTTTTTTGTGTTAATCTGTAGCTTTTGGTGTCTCAGTTGAGAATTCAGGTGTAATTCTGACAGGTCTGACTTTATCTGCTACTTGACCTTTTCCCTTGTTGCTTTTAATATTCTTTGCTTGTTCTGTACATTTAGTGTTTTGATTATTATGTGGGGGAGGATTTTCTTTTCTGGTACAATCTATGTGGTATTTTGTAAGCTTCTTGTATTATTATGGGCATCTATTTATTTAGGTTACAGAAATTTTCTTAAATGATTATGTTAAAGATATGTTCTGGGCATTGAGGTTGGGAATCTTCTCCTTCTTCCTATTATTCTTAGTTTTGGTCTTTTCATAATGTACCAAGTTTTCTGGATATTTTCTGTCATGAACTTT
Organism: Mus caroli; assembly: GCF_978045245.1. Classification (NCBI taxonomy): domain Eukaryota; kingdom Metazoa; phylum Chordata; class Mammalia; order Rodentia; family Muridae; genus Mus; species Mus caroli. The sequence continues at coordinate 103,626,438 of NW_028227264.1, read as the reverse complement.
TTAGATTTTGCATTTTGCTCAAGTGATGTATCAATTTCTTCCATCTTATCTTCTATGCCTGAGATTCTTTCTTCCATCTCCTCTATTCTGCTAATGATGTTTGTGTCTGTTCTTATGCCTAGGGTTTCCATATCCAGGATTGCTTCAATTTGTGTTTCTATTATTGCTTCTATTTCCATATTCATTTCTTGGGTTATTTTATCATATCTCTTACCTGTTCGATTTTATTTTCCTCTTTAAAGGCCTCTATTATCTACATAAGGTTGTATTTCTGATAAACTTCCTTTGTTTTAATTTTGTTAGAATATCCAGGGCTTCCAGTATCAGGATTTCTGGGCTTTTATGGTGCCATGTTGATCTGGCCATTGTTCAGTGTGTTCTTATGCTGTCCTTAGGCCATTTGGATATCCCTTTTGTTAGTGGGATACTCCTGAACTGCGGACAAGACATGGAGGTCAAGGGGCAAAGCTCTTCTGACTGTGCCTTAGGTGGACTCAACTGGCAATGGATTAGTGGGTTAGTGAACCTTGCTAGTTGTCCTCGGGGCCTCCACAGGCATCCACAGGGAAGCAAAATGCTCTTGGAGTCCCCCAAAGCTCTTAAGGTTGGAAGGTTGAGCACAGAGCCAAACAATGGAGGTCAACGAACCTCAAACAATTCACCTCTCCTGGCTGTGCTTCAGGAAGACCTGACTGGAAAGGAATTGATGAGGCAGTGATTCAAGTTGGTTGTTCTTGGGAACCCTGAAGACCTCCAAGGTAAAGCAGGAAGCTCTTGGTGTCCCTCACAGCTCCTTTGGATGACAGAGCAAGCTCAGAGACAACAACAATATGAACTAACCAGTACCCCCAGAGCTTGTACCTCTAGCTGCATATGTAGCAGAAGATGGCCCAGTTGGCCATCACTGGGAAGAGAAGCCCCTTGGTCTTACAAACTTTATATGTCTAGGTACAGGGGAACGCCAGGGCCAAGAAGCAGGAGTGGGTGGGTAGGGGAGCAGGGCAGAGGGAGGGTATAGGGAACTTTCGGGATAGCATTTGGGATGTATATAAAGAAAGCATCTAATAAAAATTACATAACTTTTAATAACAAGTACAGATAAGACAATAAAAAATGAACTATCCTGCTCTACTTTTAAGATAAAATTTTATCAAATTTATTTGTGATTTTAATGGCTCAAATTTGAAAGATATTTTAAAGCTGAGCAAAAGCACCTAAGTGAATAATGCTTTAAAATTTTTCAAATTTTTACAAGCCCCAAGCCATGCATGCAAGACATTCAGAAAACTTCATGATTGATAAAAATGGATCACACTTAGTTATATTTTAAACCAATGTGGGAAAAACAAAAATGAAATATGAATATATAAAATGATCAAAAAATCAAAAGAATAATACAACATAAAATCCAAGGAGAATATGATCAAGCTGTAGGCTATGATTCAATAAAATGAGATGAAAGCAGTTAATAAGCAAGTTTCATGTTCAATAGTAAATAATAACAGCTTTGCCAACTTTTATCTCTATATTCAAGGAAAATATTCACGAAAGCTTGCAGCATACATCTGGATGTGAGACATAATGTACAAAGTTTAAGAGTGTTCACCCTAGAAAAGAATTATGATTTTACATAAAATCCCATATAAATGTGCTGAAAATCAATGGAAATGCAGATGGCTGCATAGTACTTTTTCTTAAAACTTATTTTTTCAAAGACACCTCATCCTCATTTACTAACTCTACAATGTAAATTTTATGATACAAGTGGAAATCCAATACATGATGATGATGATGATAATATCAGTGGTTATTAATTTACTAATGAAAGAGAAGTTATCTTTCTTAGTACTGGAGCAAACTGTGCAGATAAGTTGAAGAAGAATGCAACTACCAACTTTACCCAGCTGTGACTGATGTGAGCTACAATAAAAATACACTGGCATTTCCAATAAACAACACTGGCATGAATGTCATGGGAATAACCAATAGTTTCTGATTGAGTTTGAGGCCTGATTTACATATTAATATCCTTACATGATATAAAACCAAGTGTATGTGACTAAACAGGTCATAGACACCATGGAATAATCCATTACTATTACTATACCAAATGGTTATAGTAAAAAAGAGACATGTATTTACTTATTGTAACACTCTTCAATCTCCTCATCTCTCAGCGATCAATAGTAAGCACCTTTGTGCAGTAGGTGGCAGTCAAAACAACAACGGGGCAAGGTTCATACAATAAGAGACTATGGAGACTCAGACCAAAATGGGACATCCATATCACAACCTCCACTTTTCAAGATTCAGGAATCATTGTGGAAGAGTGATTGAAATATTTGTAAGAGTCCAAGTTGATGGATGACTATATGGAAAGTTAGTTAGTTTGTTTGTTTTTTCCTGACAGAACAGGGCAATTGTACATATGAGTCCATTACAGTTGACATAATATAAATAAATGTGGTGCAAGTTAAAAGACTTGCTCATAAAATGTCACTGGTATTGATGGAGCTCTTAGCAATTGATAGCCACTGGAAGAGGGAGAGACAGCTATTTTATAAAAATGTGGTTCTCTCATGATTTAACCATTTGCTTCTGGAATATTATGCACCCAAGTGTATTTGGGTAGCAAGAACTATACTTCATGAGTTTTAAAACAACAACAACAACAACAAACATGAACACAAAGTTACAGGAGTAAAGGGAAGGTGGATAGATCTGGGAGGTGTTTAGAGAGGGAGCGACTATTAGTAAAATACATTGTATTTTGTTTTGAGTTATGGTTTTCTTTGAGAAAGAAAGAGTATATAAAGTTCGGTGGGTGGGGAGATGGAAAAGATTTAGGAAGAGATTCTGGAGGGGAAGTATGAAGAAAATATGTTATATAACAATACAATTAACTATGTTTTGCTTTTGGAGGAGAGTATGATAAATATGAAATAAATTATGACAATATAAATAAAAGTAAATTGTTTGAAATTTTAAGATAGTTAATAAAATGAGATTAGAAGACAAAATTAGATATAAATTTACTATACTTCAATAAAATTGTTTCAAAGTATTAGGAAAACTCATACTTACAATACTAAAGTATGTATAGTAAATAAATATAAATGTACCATGCATTATAATGTAGCTCTGAGACACTATTTTTTTTTTTATCATGATCAAGGAGGCTTCATCCCAGGGATGCAGGGATGGTTTATTTTTTTTATTAGGTAATTTCCTCAATTACATTTCCAATGCTATTTAAAAAGTCCCCAATACACTCCCCCCAGTCCCCCACCCACCCACCCCCACCCCTTGGCCCTGGCATTCCCCTGTACTGGGGCATATAAAGTTGGCAAGTCCAATGGGCCTCTCTTTCCAGTGATGGCCTACTAGGCCATCTTTTGATACAAATGCAGCTAGAGACAAGAGCTCTTGGGATACCGGTTAGTTCATAATAATGATCCACCTATGGGGTTGCAGTTCCCTTTAGATCCTTGGGTACTTTCTCTAGCTCCTCAATTGGGGGCCCTGTGATCCATCCAATAGCTGACTGTGAGCATCCACTTCTGTGTTTGCTAGGCCCCGGCATTGTCTCACGAGAGACAGCTATATCTGGGTCCTTTCAGCAAAATCTTGCTAGTGTATGCAATGGTGTCAGTGTTTGGAAGCTGATTATGGGATGGATCCCTGGATATGGCAGTCTTTAGATGGTCCATCCTTCTTTCACAGCTCCAAACTTTATCTCTGTAACTCTTTCCATGGGTGTTTTGTTCCCAATTCCAAGAAGGGGCACAGTGTCCACACTTTGGTCTTCGTTCTTCTTGAGTTTCATGCGTTTAACAAATTGTATCTTATATCTTGGGTATCCTAAGTTTTGGGGCTAATATACACTTATCAGTGAGTACATATTGTGTGAGTTCCTTTGTGAATATGTTACCTCACTCAGAATGATGCCCTCCAGATCCATCCATTTGCGTAGGAATTTCATAAATTCATTCCTTTTAATAGCTGAGTAGTACTCCATTGTGTAAATGTACCACATTTTCTGTATCCATTCCTCTGTTAAGGGGCATCTGGGTTCTTTCCAGCTTCTGGCTATTGTAAATAAGGCTGCTATGAACATAGTGGAGCATGTGTCCTTCTTACCGATTGGAACATCTTCTAGATATATGCCCAGGAGAGGTATTGCTGGATCCTCTGGTAGTACTATGTTCAATTTTCTGAGGAACCGCCAAACTGATTTTCAGAGTGGTTGTACCAGCTTGCAATCCCACCAACAATGAAGGAGTGTTCCTCTTTCTCCACATCCTTGCCAGCATCTGCTGTCACCTGAATTTTTGATCTTAGCCATTCTGACTGGTGTGAGGTGGAATCTCAGGGTTGTTTTGATTTGCATTTCCCTGATGATTAAGGATGTTGAACATTTTTTCAGGTGCTTCTCTGCCATTCGGTATTCTTCAGGTGAGAATTCTTTGTTCAGTTCTGAGCCCCATTTTTTAATGGGGTTATTTGACTTTCTGGAGTCCACCTTCTTGAGTTCTTTATATATATTGGATAATAGTCCCTTATCTGATTTAGGATAGGTAAAGATCCTTTCCCAATCTGTTGGTGGTTTTTTTGTCTTATTGATGGTGTCTTTTGCCTTGCAGAAGCTTTGCAGTTTCATGAGGTCCCACTTGTCAATTCTCGATCTTACAGCACAAGCCATTGCTGTTCTATTCAAGAATTTTTCCCCTGTGCCCATATCTTCAAGGCTTTTCCCCACTTTCTCCTCTATAAGTTTCAGTGTCTCTGGTTTTATGTGAAGTTCCTTGATCCACTTAGACTTGACCTTAGTACAAGGAGATAGGAATGGATCGATTCGCATTCTTCTACATGTTAACAACCAGTTGTGCCAGCACCATTTGTTGAAAATGCTGTCTTTCTTCCACTGGATGTTTTTAGCAGCCCTTGTCGAAGATCAAGTGACCATAGGTGTGTGGGTTCATTTCTGGGTCTTCAATTCTATTCCATTGGTCTATTTGTCTGTCACTATAACAGTACCACGCAGTTTTTATCACAATTGCTCTGTAGTAAAGCTTTAGGTCCGGCATGGTGATTCCACCAGAGGTTCTTTTATCCTTGAGAAGAATTTTTGCTATTCTAGGTTTTTTGTTATTCCAGATGAATTTGCAGATTGCACTTTCTAATTCGTTGAAGAATTGACTTGGAATTTTGATGGGGATTGCATTGAATCTGTAGATTGCTTTTGGCAAGATAGCCATTTTTACATTTACAATGTTGATCCTGCCAATCCATGAGCATGGGAGATCTTTCCATCTTCTGAAATCTTCTATAATTTCTTTCTTCAGAGACTTGAAGTTTTTATTATACAGATCTTTCACTTCCTTAGTTAGAGTCACGCCAAGATATTTTATATTATTTTTGACTATTGAGAAGGGTGTTGTTTCCCTAATTTCTTTCTCAGCCTGTTTATTCTTTGTGTAGAGAAAGGCCATTGATTTGTTTGAGTTAATTTTATATCCAGCTACTATCATATCATCTGCAAAAGGTGATATTTTGACTTCATCTTTTTCAAATTTGTATCCCTTTGATCTCCTTTTGTTGTCGAATTGCTCTGGCTAGGACTTCAAGTACAATGTTGAATAGGTATGGAGAAAGTGGACAGCCTTGTCTAGTCCCTGATTTTAGAGGGATTGCTTCAAGCTTCTCACCATTTACTTTGATGTTGGCTACTGGTTTGCTGTAGATTGCTTTTATCATGTTTAGGTATGGGCTTGAATTCCTGATCTTTCCAAGACTTTTATCATGAATGGGTGTTGGATCTTGTCAAATGCTTTTTCCGCATCTAAGGAGATGACCATGTGGTTTTTGTCTTTGAGTTTGTTTATATACCGGATTACGTTGATGGATTTCCGTATATTGAACCATCCCTGCATCCCTGGGATGAAAACTACTTGGTCAGGATGGATGATTGTTTTGATGTGTTCTTGGATTCGGTTAGCAAGAACTTTATTGAGCATTTTTGCATCAATATTCATAAGGGATATTTGTCTGAAGTTTTCTATCTTTGCTGGGTCTTTTTGTGGTTTAGGTATCAGAGTAATTGTGGCTTCATAGAATGAGTTGTGTAGAGTACCTTTTGTTTCTATTTTGTGAAATAGTTTGTGAAGAACTGGGATTAGTTCTTCTTTGAAGGTTTGATAGAACTCTGCACTAAACCCATCTGGTCTTGGGCTTTTCTTGTTTGGGAGACTATTAATGACTGCTTCTATTTCTTTGGGGGATATAGGGCTGTTTAGATCATTAACCTGATCTTGATTCAAATTTGGTATCTGGTATCTGTCTAGGAACTTCTCCATTTCATCCAGGTTCTCCAGTTTTGTTGAGTATAGCCTTTGGTAGAAGGATCTGATGGTGTTTTGGATGTCTTCAGGATCTGTTGTTATGTCTCCTTTCTCATTTCTGATTTTGTTAATTAGGATGCTTTCCCTGTGCCCTCTAGTGAGTCTGGCTAAGGGTTTATCTATCTTGTTGATTTTCTCAAAGAAACAGCTCCTTGATTGGTTGATTCTTTGAATAGTTATTCTTGTTTCCACTTGGTTGATTTAGCTCCTGAGTTTGATTATTTCCTGCCATCTACTCCTCTTGGGTGAGTTTGCTTCCTTTTGTTCTAGTGCTTTTAGGTGTGTTGTCAAGTTGCTAATGTGTGCTCTCTCTAGTTTCTTTTTGGAGGCACTCAGAGCTTTGAGTTTTCCTCTTAGAAATGCTTTCATTGCGTTCCATAAGTTTGGGTATGTTGTGGCTTCATTTTCATTGAACTCTAAAAAGTCCTTAATTTCTTTCTTTATTCCTTCCTTGACGAAAGTATCATTGAGAAGAGTGTTGTTCAGTTTCCACATGAATGTTGGCTTTCTGTTATTTATTTTGTTATTGAAGATCAGCCTTAGTCCATGGTGATCTGATAGGATGCATGGGACTATTTCAATATTATTGTATCTATTGAGGCCTGTTTTGTGACCAATTATGTGGTCAATTTTGGAGCAGGTACCATGAGGTGCTGAGAAGAAGGTATATCCTTTTGTTTTAGGATAGAATGTTCTGTAGATATCTGCCAGATCCATTTGATTCATAACTTCTGTTAGTTTCACTGTGTCCCTGTTTAGTTTCTGTTTCCATGATCTGTCCATTGGTGAAAGTGGTGTGTTGAAGTCTCCCACTATTATTGTATGAGGTGCAATGTGTGCTTTGAGATTTACTAAAGTTTCTTTAATGAATGTGGCTCCCTTTGTATTTGGAGCATAGATATTCAGGATTGATAGTTCCTCTTGGAGGATTTTACCTTTGATGAGTATGAAGTGCCCCTCCCTGTCTATTTTGATGACTTTGGGTTTGAAGTCAATCTTATCAGATATTATAATGGCTACTCCAGCTTGTTTCTTCATACCATTTGCTTGGAAAATTGTTTTCCAGCCTTTCATTCTGAGGTAGTGTCTATCTTTTTCTCTGAGATGAGTTTCCTGTAAGCAGCAAAATGTTGGGTCTTGTTTGTGTCGCCAGTTTGTTAGTCTATGTCTTTTTATCGGGGAGTTGAGTCCATTGATATTAAGAGATATTAAGGAAAAGTAATTGTTGTTTGCTGTTATTTTTGTTGCTAAAGTTGGCATTCTGTTCTTGTGGCTGTCTTCTTTTAGGTTTGTTGAGGGGTTACCTTCTTGTTGTTTCTAGGGTGTGGTTCCTGTCCTTGTATTGGTTTTTTCCTGTTATTAATCTTTGAAGGGCTGGATTCATGGAGAGATAATGTGTGAAATTGGTTTTGTCGTGGAATACTTTGGTTTCTCCATCTATGTTAATTGAGAGTTTGGCCGGGTATAGTAGCCTGGGCTGGAGTTTGTGTTCTTTTAGTGTCTGTATAACATCTGTCCAGGATCTTCTGTCTTTCATAGTCTCTGGTGAAAAATCTGGTGTAATTCCGATAGGCTTGCCTTTATATGTTACTTGGCCTTTTTCTCTTACTGCTTTTATTATTCTATCTTTATTTAGAGCATTTGTTGTTCTGATTATTATGTGTCGGGAGGTATTTCTTTTCTGGTCCAGTCTATTTGGAGTTCTGTAGGCTTCTTGTATGTTCATGGGCATCTCTTTCTTTAGATTTGGGAAGTTTTCTTCTATAATTTTGTTGAAGATGTTTGCTGGTCCTTTGAGTTGAAAATCTTCATTCTCATCCACTCCTATTATCCGTAGGTTTGGTCTTCTCATTGTGTCCTGTATTTCTTGGATGTTTTGAGTTAGGATCTTTTTGCATTTTACATTTTCCTTGATTGTTGTGCCGATGTTCTCTATGGAATCTTCTGCACCTGAGATTCTCTCTTCCATCTCTTGTATTCTGTTGCTGATGCTTGTATCTATGGTTCCAGATTTCTTTCCTAGGGTTTCTATCTCCAGTGTTGCCTCATTTTGGGTTTTCTTTATTGTGTCTACTTCCCTTTTTAGGTCTAGTATGGTTTTGTTCATTTCCATCATGTGTTTGGATGTGTTTTCCTGTTTTTCTTTAAGGACTTCTACCTGTTTGATTGTGTTATCCTGTTTTTCTTTAAGGATTTGTAACTCTTTAGCAGTTTTCTCCTGCAATTCTTTAAGGGATTTTTTTGCTTCCTCTTTAATGTCTTCTACCTATTTACCAGTGTTCCTTTGTATTTCTTTAAGTGTGTTATTAAATTCTTTCTTGATGTCCTCTACCATCATCATGAGATATGCTTTTTGATACGTGTCTAGCTTTTCCAGTGTGTTGGGGTGCCCTGGACTGGGCGAAGTGGGAGTGCTGGGTTCTGATGATGGTGAGTGGTCTTGGTTTCTGTTAGTAAGATTATTAAGTTTACCTTTCGCCATCTGGTAATCTCTGGGGTTAGTTGTTATCGTTGTCACTGTTTAAAGATTGGAGCAGACTCTGTGTTCCACTCACCAGAAGTCTCAAAATCCTGTGGTGGGGGTCGTGGGTAGCTGGCAGGTGTCAGCTGACCCTGCACTCTAGCTGCCCAGGTGTTGGTCCGGCCGGAAGAGGCCTGTGGCCCTACTCAGGCCGGTTTTCTGCTTCCCTAACTGATGCAGTCTCAGGTCCCGTGCACAATTGGATTGGAGCAGGAGCTGTGTTCCACTCACCAGAAGTCTTAAGATCCTGTGGCAGTGTTGTGGGTAGCTGGCGAGTGTCAGCCGACCCTGCGCCCTAGCTACCCTGGTGCTGTTCTGACCGGAAGAGGCTTGTGGCCCTACTCAGGCTGGATTTCTGCCTCCCCAACCAAAGCAGTCTCAGGTCCTGTGTGATTGGACTGGAGCAGAAGCTGTGTTCCACTCACCAGAAGTCTCAAAATCCTGTGGCGGGGGTCATGGGTAGCTGGTGGGTGTCAGCCGTCCCTGCACTCTAGCTACCCAGGTGCTGTTCAGGCCGGAAGAGGCCTATGGCCCTACTCAGGCCGGGTTTATGCTTCCCTAACTAATGCAGTCTCAAGTCCTGCACGCAATTCGATTGGAGCAGAAGCTGTGTTCCACTCACCAGAAGTCTTAAGATCCTGTAGCAGGTGTTGTGGGTAGCTGGCGAGTGTCAGCTGACCCTGCGCCCTAGCTACCCTGGTGCTGTTCTGACCAGAAGAGGCTTGTCGAACATTTTTTCAGGTGCTTCTCTGCCATTCGGTATTCCTCAGGTGAGAATTCTTTGTTCAGTTCTGAGCCCCATTTTCTAACGGGGTTATTTGATTTTCTGGAGTCCACCTTCTTGAGTTCCTTATATATATTGGATATTAGTCCCCTATCTGATTTAGGATAGGTAAAGATCCTTTCCCAATCTGTTGGTCTTCTTTTTGTCTTATTGACTGTGTCTTTTGCCTTGCAGAAGCTTTGCAACTTTATGAGGTCCCATTTATCGATTCTCGATCTTACAGTGCAAGCCTTTGCTGTTCTATTCAGGAATTTTTCCCCTGTACCCCTATCTTCGAGGCTTTTCCCTACTTTCTCCTCTATAAGTTTCAATGTCTCTGGTTTTATGTGGAGTTCCTTAATCCACTTAAATTTGACCTTGGTACAAGGAGATAGGAATGGATCAATTTGCATTCTTCTACATGATAACCGCCAGTTGTGCCAGCACCATTTGTTGAAAATGCTGTCTTTTTTCCACTGGATGGTTTTTGCTCTGTTGTCAAAGATCAAGTGACCATAGGTATGTGGGTTGATCTCAGGGTCTTCAATTCTGTTCCATTGGTCTACTTGTCTGTCGTTATACCAGTACCATGCAGTTTTTATCACAATTGCTCTGTAGTACAGCTTTAGGTCAGGCATGGTGATTCCTCCAGAGGTTCATTTATCCTTGAGAAGAGTTTTTGCTATCCTAGGTTTTTTGTTGTTCCAGATGAATTTGCAGATTGCCCTTTCCAATTCGTTGAAGAATTGAGTTGGTATTTTGATGGGGATTGCATTGAATCTGTAGATTGCTTTTGGCAAGATAGCCATTTTTACAATGTTGATCCTGCCAATCCATGAGCATGGGAGGTTTTTCCATCTTCTGAGATCTTCTTTAATTTCTTTCTTCAGGGACTTGAAGTTCTTGTCATACAGATCTTTCACTTCCTTAGTTAGAGTCACGCCAAGGTATTTTATATTGTTTGTGACTATTGAGAAGGGTGTTGTTTCCCTAATTTCCTTCTCTGCTTGTTTATCCTTTGTGTACAGAAAGGCCATTGACTTGCTTGAGTTAATTTTATATCCAGCTACTTCACCGAAGCTATTTATCAAGCTTAGGAGTTCTCTGGTGGAATTTTTAGGATCACTTATGTATACTATCATATCATCTGCAAAAAGCGATATTTTGACTTCTTCTTTTCCGATTTGTATCCCCTTGATCTCTTTTTGTTGACTAATTGCTCTGGCTAGGACTTCAAGTACAATGTTGAATAGTTAGGGAGAGAGTGGGCAGCCTTGTCTAGTCCCTGAGTTTAGTGGGATTGCTTCAAACTTCTCACCATTTACTTTGATGTTGGCTACTGGTTTGCTGTATATTGCTTTTATCATGTTTAGGTATGGGCCTTGAATTCCTGAGCTTTCCAAGACTTTTATCATGAATGGGTGTTGGATTTTGTCAAACAATTTTTCAGCATCTAACGAGATGATCATGTGGTTTTTGAGTTTGAGTTTGTTTATATAATGGATTACATTGATGGATTTTCGTATATTGAACCATTCTTGCATCCCTGGGATGAATCCTACTTGGTCAGGATGGATGATTGTTTTGATGTGTTCTTGGATTCGGTTAGCTAGAATTTTATTGAGGATTTTTGCATCAATATTCATACGGGAAATTGGTCGGAAGTTCTCTATTTTTGTTGGGTCTTTATGTGGTTTAGGTATCAGAGTAACTGTGGCTTCATAGAATGATTTGGGTAGAGTACCTTCTGATTCTATTTTGTGGAATAGTTTGTGAAGAACTGGGATTAGTTCTTCTTTGAAGGTTTGATAGAACTCTGCACTAAACCCATCTGGTCCTGGGCTTTTCTTGGTTGGGAGACTATTAATGACTGCTTCTATTTCTTTAAGGGATATGGGACTGTTTAGATCATTAACCTGATCTTGATTTAACTTTGGTACCTGGTATCTGTCTAGAAACTTCTCCATTTCATCCAGGTTCTCCAGTTTTGTTGAGTATAGCCTTTTGTAGAATGATATGATGGTGTTTTGGATTTCTTCAGGGTCTGTTGTTATGTCTCCCTTTTCATTTCTGAAATTGTTAATTAGAGTACTTTCCCTATGCCCTCTAGTGAGTCTGGCTATGGGTTTATCTATCTTGTTGATTTTCTCAAAGAACCAGCTCCTCGATTGGTTGATTCTTTGAATTGTTCTTCTTGTTTCCACTTGGTTGATTTCACCCCTGAGTTTGATTATTTCTTGCTGTCTACTCTTCTTGGGTGAATTTGCTTCCTTTTGTTCTAGAGCTTTTAGGTGTGTTGTCAAGCTGCTAATGTGTTCTCTCTCTCGAGTTTCTTTTTGGAGGCACTCAGAGCTATGAGTTTTCCTCTTAGAAATGCTTTCAGTGTGTTCCATAAGTTTGGGTATGTTGTGGCTTCATTTTCATTAAACTCCAGAAAGTCCTTAATTTCTTTCTTTATTCCTTCCTTGACCAAGGTATCATTGAGAAGAGTGTTGTTTAGTTTCCACTTGTGTTGGCTTTCTATTATTTATTTTGTTATTGAAGATCAGTCTTAGTCCATGGTGATCTGATAGGGTGCATGGGACAATTTCAATATTTTTGTAGATATTGAGGCTTGTTTTGTGACCAATTATGTGGTCAATTTTGGAGAAGGTACCATGAGGTGCTGAGAAGAAGGTATATCCTTTCGTTTTAGGATAAAATGTTCTGTAGATATCTGTCAGATCCATTTGTTTCATAACCTCTGTTAGTTTCACTGTGTCCCTGTTTAGTTTCTGTTTCCATGATCTGTCCATTGTTGAAAGTGGTGTGTTGAAGTCTTCCACTATTATTGTGTGAGTTGCAATGTGTGCTTTGAGCTTTACTCAAGTATCTTTAATGAATGAGGCTGCCCTTGTATTTGGCGCATAGATATTCAGAATTGATAGTTCCTCTTTGAGGATTTTACCTTTGATGAGAATGAAGTGCCCTTCCTTGTCTTTTTTGATGACTTTGGGTTGGAAGTCAATCTTATCAGATATTATAATGGCTACTCCAGCTTGTTTCTTCCTACCATTTGCTTGGAAAATTGTTTTCCAGCCTTTCATTCTGAGGTAGTGTCTATCTTTTTCTCTGAGATGAGTTTCCTGTAAGCAGCAAAATGTTGGGTCCCGTTTCTGTAGCCAGCCTGTTAGTCTATGTCTTTTTATTGGGAAGTTGAGTCCATTGATATTAAGAGATATTAGGGAGAAGTAATTGTTGCTTCCTTTTATTTTTGTTGTTAGAGTTGGTGTTCTGTTTTTGTGGCTGTCTTCTTTTAGGTTTGTTGAGGGATTACCTTCTTGCTTTTTCTATGAAGTGGTTTCCGTCCTTATATTGGTTTTTTTTCTGTTATTATCCTTTGAAGTGCTGGATTCGTGGAAAGATAATGTGTGAATTTGGTTTTATCGTGGAATACTATGGTTTCTCCATCTATGGTAATTGAGAGTTTGGCTGGGTATAGTAGCCTGGGCTGGAAATTGTGTTCTCTTAGTTTCTGTATAACATCTGTCCAGGCCCTTCTGGCTTTCATAGTCTCTGGTGAAAAATCCAGTGTAATTCTGATAGGCTTGCCTTTATATGTTACTAGACCTTTTTCCCTTACTGCTTTTAGTATTCTATCTTTATTCAGTGCATTTGTTGTTCTGATTATTATGTTTCGGAAGGAATTTCTTTTCTGGTACAGTCTATTTGGAGTTCTGTAGGCTTCTTGTATATTCATGGGCATCTCTTTCTTTAGGTTTGGGAAGTTTTCTTCTATAATTTTGTTGAATATATTTGCTGGTCCTTTGAGTTGAAAATCTTCATTCTCATCTACTCCTATTCTCCGTAGGTTTGGTCTTCTCATTTTGTCCTGGATTTCCTGGATATTTTGAGTTAGGATCTTTTTGGATTTTGTATTTTCTTTGATTGTCGTGACGATGTTCTCTATGGAGTCTTCTGCACCTGAGATTCTCTCTTCCATCTCTTGTATTCTGTTGCTGATGCTCGCATCTATGGTTCCAGATTTCTTTCCTAGTGTTTCTATCTCCAGTGTTGCCTCAATTTGGGGTTTCTTCATTGTTTCTACTTCCCTTTTTAGGTCTTGGGTGGTTTTATTCAATTCCATCACCTGTTTGGTCTGGTTTTCCTGCAATTCTTTAATGGATTTTTGTGCTTCCTCTTTAATGTCTTCTACTTGTTTAGCAGTGTTCTCCTGCAATTCTTTAAGGGATTTTTGTGCTTCCTCTTTAATGTCCTCTACCTGTTTAGCAGTGTTCTCCTGCAATTCTTTAAGGGATTTTTGTACTTCCTCTTTAATGTCTTCTACCTGTTTAGCAGTGTTCTCCTGCAATTCTTTAAGGGATTTTTGTACTTCCTCTTTAATGTCTTCTACCTGTTTACCAGTGTTCTTTTGTATGTCTTTAAGTCTGTTATTAAAGTCCTTCTTGATGTCCTCTACCATCATCGTGAGATATGCTTTTAGAACCGGGTCTAGCTTTTCTGGTGTGTTGAGGTGCCCTGGACTGGGCGAAGTTGGAGTGCTGGGTTCTGATGATGGTGAGTGGTCTTGGTTTCTGTTAGTAAGATTCTTACATTTACCTTTCGCCATCTGGTAATCTCTGGGATTAGTTGTTATTGTTGTCACTGTTTAAAGATTGGAGCAGACTCTGTGTTCCACTCACCAGAAGTCTCAAACTCCTGTGGTGGGTGTCGTGGGTAGCTGGCTGGTATCAGAGGACCCTGCGCTCTAGCTACTCAGGTGCTGGTCAGACCTGAAGAGGCTTGTGGCCCTACTCAGGCCGGATTTCTGCCTCCCCTACCAAAGCAGTCTCAGGTCCCGCGTGATTGGACTGGAGCAGAAGCTGTGTTCTACTCACCAGAAGTCTCAAAATCCTGTGGCGGGTGTCGTGGGTAGCTGGCGGGTGTCAGTGGACCCTGCACTCTAGCTACCCAGATGCTGGTCAGATCTGAAGAGGCTTGTGGCCCTACTCAGGCCAGTTTTCTGCTTCCCTAACTAATGCAGTCTCAGGTCCCGCGCACAATTGGATTGGAGCAGAAGCTGTGTTCCACTCACCAGAAGTCTTAAGATCCTGTGGCGGGTGTTGTGGGTAGCTGGAGGGTCTCAGCTGACCCTACGCTCTAGCTACCCAGGTGCTGGTCAGACCCGAAGAGCTCTGAGACACTATTACTCTGTACTTAGACTCACTTTGCATTCACTTCTAATATTTTTATTGAGGTACTATTAATTATGCAATTAGTTCTGCAACTTGACATGTGTTAATGAGTTTCACTATATCAATACATCCTTGACCTTTTAACCTCCATCAAGTTAATGAACATATTCATCATCTTGTAATTTTTTGGTGTGTTTAATATGTGAAAGGATGTATACATGTGTATAAATGCTGCAGTAATTTAATTTAGTAATTATATACTTAATACTGAAGTACAAGTGCAATAATAATAAGAAAAAGTAATCATTTCACGAAGGATTTTATGACCTATGCATACAACATAAAGAAAATGTATACCCCAGTTGACAAATCACTTTCTGCCAACTTGTATTAACTACTCTTCTACATTTTAATAAAATTATTTAGGCAATATTATGGTTCTCACAGGTAGAATTATCCAACATTTCTCTTTCTAAGGCTGATGTATTATATTGGTAATGATGCTTCTATTTTTAACAGGTTATACATTGTCATTTTTTTCTTTTAAAAGTTTGCATAACATTCCAGTATGTATAATAACATGTTAGTTTCTTTATCTGTATATTAACCTGGTAGCTATTTCTGTAAATTGGCTATTTCAATAGTGCTACAATGAACCTGAAAATACAAGTATCTCTTGAAGATCTTGATTTTATATCTTGACTAAATGTCCAAAATGAGTATGATGGATACTATGGCTTCTAATGCTAACCTTTTCAGGAATCTCCATACTTTTGCAGGAATCTTTATACCTTTTTTAACACTATCTATATAATTTTATATTCCCCGAAATAGTATTGGGGTATTCCAGCTTTTTCTACGTTTTTCAGACAGCAGACACCTTTTTGTTTGGAACTGTCACAACTTGGGCATTGCAATCTTCACTCTGGCTGTGCTTGCTTTTCTGTGGTGACCTGGAATATTGTGTCTTGTCATATACCTGTTCGATATTTAAAATGTTTCTTTCTGTTATCTGACCATTTTTATTTTTTGATTTTAAGTTTTTAGCTTCCTGGGCATTGAGCTTTAGCAGACATTAACTAAAATGCACTATTCAGGTAAAATTTCTGTTTATAACAATGTAAACACTTGTAAAATCCTACTAAAATGATTGTTTATGCCAATGTAATCAAAACAGTGAGCCATTCTCATAATGTTACATTTTCTGTAAGGTTAATTTTCTCCTATAAGCTAACAATATTGCCTATAATGCTCCTTTCAAAATAATTTAAACCTACTACAAATCAAAAATTACAATGGATATACATGTATAATTGTATTCTGACATAGAAAATATTTGTAATTGAATTATCTAAATTGTTAATGTCATTTAGGTATAACTTAAATTCCGTACCCAAAATCCATACTGTACAGATAAAAAAACATTTAATATTAACCTTATGATGAGCCCTTAACTATCAACAGATGATAATCATAATTGAAAGTGACGTTTAAATTCAAGAGAGCAGCCATTAAAGTTGAAGCTAAATTGTTTGGCAATCATCATGTACAATATGACTTGAATTACAAGTTTATTCCTATTTCTTCAATAAGTGCTTAATACTCAGTATATCTTATAACCACTGTTATTTTATTTCAATAACTTGATTACTCTTAAGCAAATAATCAAACCTTAGATGAAATAAGTGATCTAAAGATACTGTTATTGTAACAAACCAATGAGTTGCTAATAGTAGAAAAACATTTATATTTACCACATAAAATAACAGATGACATCTATGGGTTTCCATAATATTTTCCTTTTTTCTTTTCACTTTTCACTGTGTAGATGATGTCAATCTTACTATCATGGAAATATTGATTCCTCATTGTAATCAGCCATGGTGTAAACTGCAGCTGCCTAACAAATGTACACTGGAATGAGCCCCTTTTAGCATCTGTTTAATCTCAGCCCAGTATGTAACAATTCTTTTTAGAGAGCATCAATCATGGAAGAGTGAGACAGAATTAAAGCATTTTGTCCTCCTTGGCTCCCTTTGTATCCAATTTAGACATGTATGACCCATTGCCTTCATTGTTGTGCTTACAACAGCTGGTTCTTATTATTAAGAAAAGCAGCTTTGCGTGCAGAACATAAAACAATAAATGCTAGTCATGTGGATAGAGTACATTTGCTTCTAAAGGTTATAAATATACACTTAATAAAAAGCAAGGTGATGCTAACCATAATTCACAGAGAACAAATTGTGCCTCTTCCAGCAATAAAATCTAACAGCTGCCAATCAAAAGAGAACAAAATATTCAGCTCAAAAAATTTCATCTGCAAAATTTGTGTCATTAATAAAATAAATTAATAAAATTGGTAGTAAGGTAAGAATGTGTTGGACACTTACCAATTGTACTTATATAAAATGGTATCCTTGGTGTTTTTCTTAGAATAGTACATATTTTAACTCAGAGGTACTAAGTAGTATGGAAATGTTGCAGGAATACTGAAGTTATGTTTCATATACATATGTCATAGAACAACTTTCTTGATTTAGAACCACCCTTCTGCAGTGGGTTCCATGATGCAAGCTCAGACTTCTAGACTTGAATAGCCAGCATTTTTTTTTCTACTAGTCTAATTTAAATCAATGGTCAAACTAAGACTTCCAGATGTTTCTCAACATTCATGCAAATCCTTATCAATGACATGGATAAGAAAAACATTCTCTAGTAAAAAATATGGCAGTCACAAGAAATATAATAAACTAATTATTTCACTTTCTGAAATTTCTGGGATCCATCCCATAATCAGCTTCCAAACGCTGACACCATTACATACACTAGCAAGACTTTGCTGAAAGAACCCAGATATAGCTGTCTCTTGTGAGGCTTTCCCGGGGCCTAGCAAACACAGAAGTGGATGCTCACAGTCAGCTATTGAATGGATCATAGGGCCCCCAATGGAGGACTAGAGAAAGTACCCAAGGAGCTAAAGGGATAGGGGAGTGGGGGTGGGTGGGTATGGGGAACTTTTGGGATAGCATTGGAAATGTAAATGAGGAAAATACCTAATAAAAATATTTTTTAAAAAAGTATCCTGAAGCCAAAAAATCAAATAAATTATGTCTAATATCCTATAAAGAAATGTAAAAATTTAGCATTAAATTCTTTATTCTTTTAACCTAAAAAAAAAAATGTATTCTTCCTTTGAAAAAATTTTCTCTCTTTATTACATTCATTCCCTAGTACTTTATTTTAGTAAATTATTCATCTTGAAAGTTTCCCAGTAATGTAATGCCTTGCATCATTGTGTATGCATGATGTCTCCCATTTTCTTTCTTTATTGCTCGGCATAGTCTGTTGAAAACAGTTGTTATGTTAGTATATGTAGTGATTTAGTATATTCATATATTATGAAGGGACAATCGAGGCCATTTCAAAATCCCCCAAATCACTATTGTATAAAGATTGGCCCCAAATCACTTTAAAATTAGATAAATTCATTTGTCATTTATTCGATAGTGAAAGGAATCCAGTGTCAAAAAATGACCTGTAAAAATAAGTGAAGTCAGATGGTTACAAATAAAACCAAAGCAAGCAACTAAAAAGCAAACAAAACAAAACAAAAAAACAAAAACCTAACTTCTCCAAAATCTTTTTTCTTACACTTTGAGTATAAATGGCCTTTTCTACTTGATGTCATGGGAAAATGTCCTGACCTTCTAACATTCCTTTTATGTCAAGGTAAAATTCAGTAATTTTATACATCTTTAGGCTATTTCCAGATGCTTCATGCACTTGTCTTATTTCCAACATATTTTAGTAACATTTAGTTTTGTAATATATTGAGTATAATTTATAAGTAATGAAATATATAATTCTACTTTTTTTGTTGAAGAAGACTGATGCCTATATAGAGTAGTACTGACCACCACTGTTAAAGTCAATTATAGTCCTATTGTCTTGAAACTTTTCTCATGCCTCTCCCTAATCAGAGCCAATGACTCCTTCACGCAACGATCTCTCTTCATATAAAACAGCAAATATTGCACATGTAGTCTCATTAATTGCATATGAATTGAATAATACTGTGTTATTCCTTTTGCCAGGCTCAATATTTTACTGTGAGGGTCTTTTTCTTTCTGCATTGCTAGTAACTCATTCAATAGATTACTGAGAAGCATCCAGTAATCACTTAATCTCTTTTGTTGTTATTAATTTTAAAATTGTAAATATTGTATAAGAAACTACTTTAACCATTAATGTCTTGTTTAAAGTGTATTTATTTCGCATTAAAAATTTCATAGGAGATTAGTAATAGAAATCTGGAAATATGCTGAAATATTTCTCAAATTTAAAATATTGTACATCCCACTCAGCTAGGTTTGAGAATTCTAATGGTCCACATAGTCATTAACATTTGAGGTCAACATTTTAAAATTCCAGTATTCTAATAAAGATCATTATGGTTTAAAACTACATTTCCTTGATGAAGAATGATTCTCAGAAACACCTCATAGATTAACTGACCTGTGCACTTTCTATTTTTTCTGCTAATTATCAGCTCAAGAATTGTACCTATACTTGAATTGTATTCTCTTATTATTGATCTGTAGTGACTCTGCTTTATATACAACACTTGTATTATGTGTCTTTTCTGTTATATATAAGATACATGTACCTCAAATATTTAGTCCATAACTTCTCCCTTTATGGCTAAAGGATATTTCTTAGTTTGTGAAATGTTTTTTGAAGACCACAGGTCATTATTATTTTTCTACACTTGGCAAATCTTATCTAAGGATATTTATCTACAATATTTGAAAATATTTGACAATATATTCTCACATATTAGCTTTAAAATTTTTATAGTTTTTATATAACATTATTTTAACTTCCATTAATTGTTAATATTAACAATCTTATGAAGCAACATTCCTTTTGATAATATATGCTTTACCAAGAATTTTTTTAAATTGTCCTTTTACTTTTTGATATTATGGTATAATTACATATTTTCCTATTCCATTTTTGTCTTCTACACACTCACATATACCTGTTGTTGATCTCTTTAAAGTTTATGTCCTCTTTTTCATTAATTGTTGTTACTTACATATATATGTATACATATTTATCCTAATATGTAAGTTAAAACCTTCTCAATCTGTAAAATGCTGCTGAATTTAGACAATAGACATGGTAGCATAAAGGCAGAAAGGCTAGGAGACCTCAATACAACATAAAGAACTAAACAAAACTAATGAATACTGAGAGTGGAAGAATTTTCACCAACAATGACAACCTTTTTCTTTAAAAGCATTTTTCTTCCTAACTAAAGTTCTGAAAAGCATTTAGAAAAAAGATGAATTTGACCTTTGCATTATGAATCTCCTTTCTCTGTCTTTGGTGAATATCATCCTCAGTATATTACCCACCCAAACATTAAAGATTATTGGCATTGCTCTTAATTACTAACCAGAAGCTGATTATAAGTTGCTCTTCCTAACGATGTCAAAGAGGTTAGTCAATGAATATTGAGAAGTCAATCCAGGAGTTCTGGGAAGCTTCATCCATATTGTCTACTTTTCATAGGGTTGGGAAATGCTATGCATACTACCTGAGAAGAAAAGGGATAGTCATTATTGCTCAGCTATAAACCCTGTGAACTGTCCTAACAAAATGTTCACACTATTGTAATAATGGAATGAATATTACTGGAGCAATGAGAAACTTTATTGTTGGTGTTATTGCAGTTGTTCCACAAGAAGGAACTTATACTGAATACCATTATTGACACCAAGAACTTGAGTCTAGATGGGTCATAGATTCATAAGGGATAATCAACCTGTAGTATTCTGCTAAATGGACTTAGTATTAAAAGGGCTCCTAATGACTTATTGAGATATCCCCAGATTGCTGCATGTCTCAGTGTACATCAAAAGGCTTACTTTTTTGCCCTTAGCATGAAGATCCACATATACTATGCAGTTAGCATAGAGAAGATACAAAAAAAAAAAAAAGACAGTAGACTTCTTAGTATTAAATGGAACATCTATACCAGACCCATCACTGTACGATATTAATTGTGTAGAGAAACAGTGAACTAATGATAAAAGGAAGCAGCAATATTAAGAGAAGTAGCTTCCAGGGGTAGGGGGATGCTTAGCTAAAAGTAGCTAAGGTATGGAAAGTGTATAACAGGAATAACAAGTCAACACAATGATAATTTTGGGTTGGACACATTGTACAAAGAGCAGCAAAAAGACTTTAAAAGCAAAAAGGGGCACCTGAATATGGCACAGTCACAGTTAAGATGAAAATTTTTGTATTGCTAAGCCTAAGAATATTAACATGGGGAAATGTGTTTAATATGAGTTCATTTTGGCACAAAATAAAGGGTTTGAAATGGTGTGATTTTCAGGACTGATAAGATTCTGTGAATGGAGGGATTAAACTTTTCTGTTCCGATTTTTATTCAAATTCATTTCTAAAATATGTATCTATGTTTTGTACCAATGATACATGATTATAAAAAGCAAAATATATATGACACCCTCTACAGAATTTCTAGGAAGTAAATGTAGCATAATCTGGGAAAATAGCAGGTACAAACAAGAATCCACTTGTTTGCTTTGGTAGTGAAATTATTGGAATGAACCGGGACTCTGAAGCATTTTGCTGAAATTTCAGTGGTCTTTTTAAAAGCCCTGATGCAATAGGACCTCTGATAATTCTATTAACAATAGCTAATACTGAGTGTTCATGGTCATATCTGTATATCAATATTTTATATTTTTTTATAAAACTTGGAAATGAATGTCAATCAGACATAAACTGTTCAGTGTTTAATAAAAGTATGAGTTCATAATTAGAACTATGAAACAAAAGCCTAACTCTTATCTTTACACTTCATTCCTCTAAATAATAAGCTATATTGTTAATAGCCTGAAATCATTATTACTTTCTTTTTTTAATATATTTTATTAGGTATTTCCTCAATTACATTTCCAATGCTATCCCAAAAAGTCCCCCATACCCTCCCTCCTCTCCCCCATTTCCCTACCCACCCATTCCCTTTTTTTTTTTTTTTTTTTTTTTTTTTTTTTTTTTTTTGGCCCTGGTGTTCTCCTGTACTGGGGCATATAAAGTTTGTGTGTCCAATAGGCCTCTCTTTCCAGTGATGGCCGACTAGGCCATTTTTTGATACATATGCAGCTAGAGTCAAGAGCTCCGGGGTACTGGTTAGTTCATAATGTTGTACCACCTATAGGGTTGCAGGTCCCTTTAGCTCCTTGGGTACATTCTCCAGCTCCTCCATTGGGAGCCCTGTGATCCATCCACTAGCTGACTGTGAGCATCCACTTCTGTGTTTGCTAGGCCCCGGCATAGTACTTTCTTTTTTTATATATTTTTTTAATTAGGTATTTATTTCATTTACATTTCCAATGCTATCCCAAAAGTCCCCCACATCCTCCCCCACCCACTACCCCACCCACCCACTCCCACTTCTTGGCCCTTGCGTTCCCCTGTACTGAGGCATATAAAGTTTGCAAGACTGATGGGCCTCTCTTTCCACTGATGGCTGACTAGGCCTTCTTCTGATACATATGCAGCTAAAGACATGAGCTCCAGGGGTACTGGTTAGTTCATATTGTTGTTCCACCTATAGGGTTGCAGATTCCCCCAGCTCCTTTGGTACTTTCTCTAGCTCCTCCATTGGGGGCACTGTGATCCATCCAATAGCTGACTGTGAGCATCCACTTCTGTGTTTGCTAGGCCTAGGCTTAGTCTCACAAGAGACAGCTATATCAGTGTTGCATCCGCTCTAGACCAGCAAAAACGACACGACCACCAGTCCTTCTAATAGCAGTTTATTCAGTCCTGTTTCTTCTTGTTTATATCTCCCCCCGAACCCTGGGCCTCTCACTCTTAAATACTCTCATCCACACACAGCAGGCCATGCCACCTCACCAGGCATGCAGCTTCAGCTAATCAGGGCAGCAGGGGCATATCTCCATCAAAATGGATTTACCGATATCCTGGTACACCTGTGCAGCTCTCAAGATGTTTGTGGTTTATATGAGGAAGTCAGGTGCAAGTCATACGACTTAGCTGCAGTCCCTGGCGCCTTTGGGACTGCTGCCACACCCGCTCCTCACATCTCCCCCTTCTTTCTTTTGTGGCAGAGAGAATGTCTGTAGATAGCCTCCCGCAGCCATGCCCCTTACCCGTCCTTGGGAGACAAACAGCATTGGTTTGATCCCTGTCTTAGGTTGGTGACATGCCCAGGGAGTCTTATCACTGACTACCTCTCTATCATGCCAAGCCACACCTGGGGAGATTGTGATTTGCTTGCGGCAGGTGCATCAAAAGGCCAGGATGTTGATTAATCTATGGCCAGATCTTAATTGCTGCAAGCAAGCCTCATGGGTGAAGGTAGAGGTCTGATCCCCAGTGTACAAGCATTGGGGCCCTACACAAAACCATCTCTTGGGCTCATCACCCAGAGAGGTCTTGGCCAGCTCCCGTGTCGTTTTTCCTGGGGGAAGGGAACTAGGACACTGAATCTTCATGTAATCAGACGTGCCTTCCAGAGGATGCCAACAGCAAGCTATCCTCTGTGCAGTGCTTAGCCTCGCACCCCACGGCATAACGCAGCATAATTTCTTTTAGAGTGGCAAACCGAATCTGAGGAGATTGTCCTGCCTTCACTGCAGCAAAAGCCTACGCCTACGCTACCATGGAGAAAGTGCGGGCCTGCACACACTGCACCTGACACATGTGTCAAACACACAACACACACACACTATAACAAGCTTACATCCCAGGGCTCTCATCCCCACTCATCTTTCCTGAAGCAAGGGATAGATAGCCAGAGGGGATATCTCTTTAAGGGGAATTCAGGGATCAAAAAGGTGTGGAAAAATTTGAATGTCATGTCGAGCTGGTATCGGCTTCTGGAACACCGAAAGGATCTCCCATCTCGGCTCCATCGTTTGTGCTTGTGGGACCATCTACCACATCCACAGGGGCAACTGGATCAGGAGCCTCATTCTTGCAGCGTCTCACCAATCTCCCCGGCACCCAAAGAGGTTCTGTCTGGTCCTGTGGAAACACAAACAGACCCTCTAGCCCACGTCAACACAGGATCTGGTCCTTTCCATGTACCTGTAAGCACATCTTTCCACCTGGCATATCCTTGTAGGCCAGGCACTCTTTGAACTTGTCTATCTGCTGCTGCATGGCCATCTTTATTCAAATTTTAAAAAATTGAAGTATAAAGAACTAAAGAAAGTCTCATCTTAAGGGTGCGGCTATAGCCTATTCCCCCCTTTTGTTTGTATAACATCTCTTTGATGGTTCTATGGGTCCTTTCAATAATCCCCTGCCCTTGAGGATTATAGGGCAAGCCATGCTTCACTTGCACTTCCATTTGTTGACAAAAGGACATAAAGGTCTTTGCAGTATAAGCAGGTCCATTATCTGTTTTAAGCTGTTGGGGTTTACCCCAGGCAGCCCAGGCATGGAGACAATGCTGGATAGCATAAATTGCTTTTCCCCCTGACACAGGTGTGGCATGTACAATAACTGAGCAGGTATCCACTGAGACATGAACATATTTAAGCTTTCCAAACTCAGGAACATGAGTAAGGTCCATTTGCCACACCTGAAGGGGCAATAGGCCTCGAGAATTCACTCCAAAAGAAGGAGGATGTTGGAACACGGCGCAATGCCCACAGGAGACAACTATGTCTCATGCTTCAGCCCTAGAGATATGAAACCTTTTCTGCAAGGTACTAGAATTAACATGAAACTTATCATGAAAGGCTTTGGCCAATTCTAAGGTGGTGGATAGAAACACAAATTGCATTCGCATGCAGGCATCTACAACATCATTCCCTCTGCTCAAAGGTCCTGGGAGCCCTGTATGGGCGCGAATATGATTAATATACACTGGAGTGGAGCACTGCCAAATGAGCTGCTGCAATGTAGTGGCCAATTCAAATATAGGACTATGCGATCGAATTTGTCCTGCAACTTCTAATCCTTTAACCATATTAACCACATACTGAGAATCAGAAATTAAATTGAAGGAAAAAGGACAATTTTTAAATACTTGTAATACAATTTGTAACTCCACCAATTGGGGTGCTCCGGGTTGATATTGCCTAAGAACTGGTTGTTGAGATTCAGTAAGATAGGCTCCACATCCAGTTTTGGACCCATCTGTAAACACATTCACCGCTCCTGAAATGGGCCTTTCCTGCACTATCTTAGGAAACACAACAGCATGAGCTTTATAAAAGGTAACCAATGGATGTTTTGGATAATGATTATCTATTATGCCATTAAAGCTGCAAAATAGAATGGCCCATTCATCCACTGTGGCTACCAAAACCTTTTGCTGATGACTATCATAGGGAGTAACCAGCATACTCGGTTGGCATCCAAAATGCTGCAAACATTGTTGAACTCCTACCAACGCCAAATTTGCTACTGCAGTTGGATAATGTTCCATGGTCTTAACCATGGATATTCTTGGATGAATCCAGAGAAAAGGTCCTTCCTGCCAAACTAAACCAGTGGGATGCATTTCTGTTTGCAGTATCAAAAGGTTGATGGGCATTCCCTCCTTACATCTCATTAATTGCGCTTTACTCAGCTCCTTTTCTACAATGGATAAGGCTTGTCTAGCCTCAGGGGTCAGACTCCTCACCGAATTTAAATCTGGATCTCCTTCCAATATCTTAAACAAGGGCTTTAATACAACATTAGGTATCTTTAAATATGGCCTAATCCAATTAATATCTCCCAATAGTCTCTGAAAATCATTAAGAGTATGTAAAGAATCTAATCTTAACTGAACCTTTTGTGGCTGCACCTCAGTAAGAGAAATCCTGGCACCTAAATAGGAAACTACTTGATCTTGTTGAACCTTTTCAGGTGCTATATACAGCTTCCACCTTTGTAACTCTTTCACCAAGGCAATATAGGCTGAATGAAGATATTTTTCTGTCTTTGCTGTCAAGAGGACATCATCCATATAATGTGTGCAACACAATTTGGGAAAGGCTTTTCTAATTGGCTCTATGGCTTGACTAACATATAACTGGCACATGGTGGGACTATTAGCCATGCCTTGGGGCAACACAATCCACTCATATCTTCCATCGGGCTCTTCATGGTTACATGATGGAAGAGTAAAGGCAAAACGTTCACTATCCTGGGCACAAAGTGGAAAAGAAAAGGAACAATCTTTAATATCTGTTACTATAATGGGACAATCCTGAGGCAAAGCAGACAACAATGGCAAGCCTCTTTGTATGGACCCCATAACCTGCATCTGTGCATTGATGGCTCGAAGATCATGCAATAATCTCCATTTGCCTGACTTCTTTTTTATCACAAAAATAGGTGTGTTCCATGGTGAAACAGAGGGACGAATACGGCCTAATTGAAGTTGCTCCTCAACCAAACTTTTAGCTGCCTGAAATTTTTCCTTAGACAAGGGCCACTGAGGTACCCACACTGGATCCCCCTTATTCCAGGTTATGGGAATGCCCTCCTCAGTGGCCCCTAGGAAAAACCCAGGTCTTCAGTATTCATTTTCTTCCTTTGTATCATGGGGGACTTTCTTCCTTGTAAATATTTCCCTAACCCATAGGAAGGGTGCCACCCCATATCCTGCATCAGATGTCGAGAAGTAGGAGAAGATTCATTGGTAAGTCTCAAGCCTAAATCTTTTAATAGATCTCTTCCCCATAAAGAAATGGGGAGCTCCAGCACGTAAGGCTGAATTTACCCTGAATGGCCCTCAGCATCTTTCAATTTCAGACTCCATGCACTCATATCCGGAGCTTTTGCATACCCTAGGCCTTGCAGCATCTGATTAGAATTTTGCACTGGCCATCCCTGGGGCCAATCCTTCTGTGCTATGATGCTGCGATCAGCTCCAGTATCTAGGAGCCCTAGGATGGCTTTGCCATCCACCTTCAACTCCAGAACTGGACGCTGGTCCATCTGGAGAGAGAGACATGTCAGGTCTACACCCGAGGCACCAAACCCTCCTTTTCCTCTTTGTTTACCAGCGGAGGGGAAGAGCCCATGAAGGCTAGGTAAAAGTACAATTTGAGCTACTCGATCCCCAGGGGAGATGGACACAATACCTCATGGTGATGAGACCATAACCTTAACTACCCCTTGATAATCAGGGTCAATAACTCCTGGATGGACAATGAGCCTACGTAAAGCAGACGAGGAGCGGCCAAATAACAATCCTTCCGTGTCTTTTTGTAGAGGACCTTTAAAATCTGTCTCAATCACCTGTGTGCCCATCTGTGGAGTTAATACGAGTCTGGTGGTGGAATGGAGGTCCAATATTGCTGAACCTTCAGTGGCTCTCCGCGGTTGTGGGGATGTCTCAATGTTGGTCAGGTCTCCTCTTCCCCCTGGAAATTGTCCACTGCCCCATATATTTGTGGGCCCTGGAAGCGAGGGCCCCGCTGCCCATTTTTTGACCACACACTTTCATCCAAGAGGCTGGCCATGGATGTTTCTGACTGATCTGCATTCACTAACCCAGTGGTTCCCTTTCCTACACTTTGGACACAAAGGGACTCCAGGGGGGCGAGTCCCACTTCCCCTGGAGCCACTTCCTTTTTCAGGACAATTCTTCCTCAAGTGTCCCTGCTTGCCATACCTAAAGCAAGCTCCGAGAGGCACATCCCTCTTTCTCTTTTGCAACTGCATGGCAGCTCCAGCAAGACCAGCATTGGTCAATGGCCCACCAAGCTCTCAGCACGCCTTCATCCATGCCTCGATACCCTTGCTTTTAAAGGGCGTAATGGCAGTCTTACACTCTTGGGTACATTGTTCATGAACCAACTGCCTTATCAGGGGCATAGCAGTATCAGGGTCACCAAAGATTCTTCCTGCTGCCTCAACCATCCTAGCTACAAAGTCTGAGAACGGCTCAGTGGGACCTTGGATGATCTTAGTTAAAGTTTCCACTAACTTCCCCTCTGTTGGGCAATGATTTCCATGCCCTTATGGCAATCTGATTTACCTGCTCAAACACCTGCAGTGGATATTCTGTTTGTTGTTGTGCAAATCGACCTTGACCAAGCAGCATATCCCTATCCCATGCTGGATTTCCTGCAACAGCATTAGCAGCTGCCTGTTCCTTTGCAAATTCAATAAGGAAGGCTTTCCAATCTAAATACTGCCCAGGTGAAAGGCATGCCTTCACCAAGCCTGCCCAATCGGACAGTGTCATGCAGTGTCTATTCAAGTCCTCCACCTGAGCCACAGTATAGGAAGCACTCAGGCCGTATGTCCATACCGACTAACCCAAATTCTTAATTACCTTGAAATCCAGAGGCTCATGATATCTCTGCCCTGTTTGGTCAGTGAAAACAGGACATCCCAGCAAGGAGAATCTAACCTCTCTCCAATCCTCCAGACAGAAGGTCTGCATATAGGCAGCTGCCGAGGAGGGATAGGGAGGGGGCGCAGAAGCTAATTCGCCTTCGTCCTCCACCTCGGCTCTTTTATTTTGTCCTTTCTGTCCACCTGATAACACTGTGTCTCCTTTCTTTTTCTTTTTTCTTTTTAAGCCCTTCTCCTCTTCCGACATACTTTCTTGTTACTCTATAAGGATTTTCTGACCGGTCTTGACTGCCTCTTGATTCAAACAGTAACAGAGTCCATATATCAGAACAAACAAGACCAAAACTATCAAACCTACCCACAAAGGGTCAATGGGAGTATAAAGCATAACTACACAGCGAGAATCTATTGATCACTACACTGAGGTTATCATAGTTCCTTAACTTGTCCCAAAACCGTGAACCTTAACTTGTCTCAAAACCAGGAATCTTATCGTTACTTTGTGCCTGCTTCCTGGCAACTTTATATTCGCCTCTATTTTATCCGAGGTCCTTCCCAAACTCCTGGGGTTGTAAGTTTCACTTACTGTGAATTTACCCTGCCAGCAACCACTGACTGCTGAAAGTTCTGAACTCGGTGGGGGAGTCAGTTCCCTGTACCAGCCACCAATTGTCACATCTGCTCTCGACCAGCAAGAACGACATGACCAGCAGTCCTTCTAATAGCAGTTTATTCAGTCCTGTTTCTTCTTGTTTATATCTCCCCCCGAGCCCTGGGCCTCTCACTCTTAAATACTCTCAGTTCTCATCCATGCACAGCAGGCCACGCCACCTCACCAGGCATGCAGCTTCAGCTAATCAGGGAAGCAGGGACATATCTCCATCAAAATGGATTTACCAGTATCCTGGTACACCTGCACAGCTCTCAAGATGTTTGTGGTTTATATGAGGAAGTCAGGTGCAAGTCATAGGACTTGGGACTGCCGCCACACCCGCTCCTCACATATCAGGGTCCTTTCAGCAAAATCTTGCTAGTGTATACAATGGTGTCAGCGTTTGGAGGCTGATTATGGGATGGATCCCCGGGTATGGCAGTCTCTAGATGGTCCATCCTTTTGTCTCAGCTCCAAACTTTGTCTCTGTAACTCCTTCCATGGGTGTTTTGTTCCCAATTCTAAGAAGGGGCAAAGTATCCACACTTTGGCCTTCGTTCTTCTTGAGTTTCATGTGTTTTGCAAATTGCATCTGGTATCTTGGGTATTGTAAGTTTCTGGGTTAATATCCACTTATCAGTGAGTACATATCATGTGAGTTTTTTTGTGATTGGGTTACCTCACTCAGGATGATGCCCTCCAGGTCCATCCATTTGCCTAGGCATTTCATAAATTCAATTCTTTTTTAATAGCTGAGTAGCACTCCATTGTGTAAATGTACCACATTTTCTGTATCCATTCCTCTGTTGAGGGGCATCTGGGTTCTTTCCAGCTTCTGGCTATTACAAATAAGGCTGCTGTGAATATAGTGGAGCATATGTCCTTCTTACCGGTTAGAACATTTTCTGGATATATGCCCAGGAGAGGTATTGCTGGATCCTCTGGTACTACTATGTCCAATTTTCTGAGGAACTGCCAGACTGATTTCCAGAGTGGTTGTATATGCTTGCAATCCCACCAACAATGGAGGAGTGTTCCTCTTTCTCCACATCCTCGCCAGCATCTGCTGTCACCTGAATTTTTGATATTAGCCATTCTGACTCGTGTGAGGTGGAATCTCAGGGTTGTTTTGATTTGCATTTCCCTGATGATTAAGGATGCTGAACATTTTTTCAGGTGCTTCTCAGCCATTCGGTATTCCTCAGGTGAGAATTCTGCTTAGCTCTGAGCCCCATTTTTTAATGGGGTTATTTGATTTTCTGGAGTCCACCTTCTTGTGTTCTTTTCATTTTACTCATTTATACATTACATTATAGAACACAGATGTGTACAAGAAGTATAAAATAATTCATTCTGAAACTCAGGGATAAAGAGTGATAAATTTTACAAAGGGAGGGTGCTTCAGGTAGATTACACTGACTTCACAGCCCTTAGCCAAGCCTTTAAGAAGTGAGTGCAGCTTCAAAGCTAATGTAAGAGCTTAAGACTCAACTCAAGTTGACTCCACAAATGATCAGCTGCTGTAAGATAATGTTCCCATTTCAGTTGCATTAGTGCGCAACAAAAACAGAAAAGGAATGGGAAACAGAAAATAAAGATCACACTCAGCTTTAACCAAGGTAGATTTATAATAATTTAAAGTTGACAAATATCAGAAGGTATTAACAAAAACACTAAAAATGCCAGGCATGCTCAAATGAGGTCATTGGAACAATTTTTCTTTTTGTTTTGTTCAGAATGGGTGATAGATTCAGGGAATGACTTGATTATATGATATTAAAAAGGGGTTTTATGCAAAAAGGAAGTCAGTGACACAGTGTCTTGCACAACTGAGTGACCTAAAAGGACCAAATTTTGGTTTCTTTCCCCTTTAATTTTAAATAGTCTCTGCTGATCAATGCATCTTTTATTGATGTGTAGCCTGTAATGATAGTAGCTGTCTTGTAATTCACTGTGATTAACATTAAGCAAAGATGGTTTGTTATGAAGCTCAGTTTCCATTTGGATTGGTCTGAGCTGAGAGAGTTAGACTGTGCTTTCTGTTTATCCTTCCATCTCTTCCTTTCTCCACTTAAACCTATCTCCCTCTTCCTTTCCCCTGCCTTTATCCCTCTTTCTCTAGTAGTATGGAATAATACATACTACTGTAGAAATGATTAACCTGATACACAATTTTAAGTTGTCCATTATAAGATGAATTGGAGACAATATGTGCAAGTTCAACATGCATTTAGAAGAAAACTTACATGAAAGAAGGAACCCAAATAAATGAAAATAAAAAATAAGTTTTTCTCAAAAATGTAGTGTAATACATTGTGAGAGCACAACACAGTGTATGTGTGTTGCAAATGAGACTCCACCAAGTCTTTTGGGAACCTTCTATCATTCTTCATGTATTCCTAATGACTCTTAGATCCCACTTTCTTTACATTCTCTGAAGGTTAAACAGAAGAATTTAGGGAATGTGTTTTATTCTAGTGTACCATAGGACACTCCAGTTACATGACAAAAAGTAGGAATATTCACCGTTTCCTTAGGTCAGATTTATTATAGCTAGAATTTATATTTCATGGATCTGCCTGGGATAAGAATCTAGCTACTCTCTGCATGACCCATCTTGGCTTTTCATCTTTTCTTGGTTTCTTTCCTTCCCTGTCTTATTTCCTACACTGCATCCCTAGTTTCCAATGGGGATGTCTCTTCAATAAATAGGTTTTGAACTTACCCTCAGATTGGGAATCATTTCTTGGAAAGCTACAAAAAAAATTTGCTCTGTAAGAGTTTGGGGCATCTGATGTATAACACATAGAATATCCTGTATTTAATTGTCTTAGAGAAGCATCTCTCTAAATACAATAATCTAAAGAGTCTTATAAGAACATTGATTTTAACATGCCTATTAGGCATTTACATTTGGAGGTTGTGCTGTCTTGTTTTGTGTGTCAACTTGACATAGGGTGGAGTTATCACAGAGAAAGGAGCTTTGGTTGAGAAAATGCCTCCATGAGATCCAGCTGTAAGTCTTAGGTTCTAGAAGAAAGCAAGCTGAGCAAGTCAGAAACTAATATCCGTCCATGGCCTCTGCATCAGCTCCTGCTTCCTGACCTGCTTGAGTTCCAGTCCTGACTTCCTTTAGTGATCAATAGCAGCATGGAATTGTAATCTGAATAAACCCTTTCCTCTCCAACTTGCTTCTTGGTCATAATGTTTTATTCAGGAATAGAAACCCTGACTAAGACAGAGGCATTAGTTATGGAAACATAAGAAACTGTGTTTATTAAAATGAGGTGTAAGAAAAAAAAGCAGTGTTATTAAAGAGCATGTTGAAATATATTCTCATATTATTCTTTCATCTTAATTTCACTTATATATAGAAATCTATACATTTCTAGCATTGTGCCATTATCAAAACTAAGACAGCAACAAAGTTAGGGTATATACTAAGATCCATTTTCTCACCAGAGAGAAAAAAAAATAAGAAAACTCTATATCGTATGGAGAATACACCAGTGATAGGTTTATATATGAGAGAATTGAGACAGGCTGACTCCATGACAGACTTCAAATTGGCAACTCAGGAGACTAGCCCTAAATTTCTGTTTCCTAGAATTAGCCAAGTCCTGTGGTAAAACCACAGGCCAGGGCACTTAATCAGAAGCTTCCAGGCCATCAGAAGATGCCATACCACTTGGCTTGAAGCAAGAGCATTGAGCCAGCAACAGTTTCCAGGCTTCCCTCAGCAACTGTTTCTAGGCTTCCCCAGCAATAGTCCTCCCCAATTTAGAATACACATTTTAAATATATTTACTGTAAATATCTACTGAGTTTATTTTCCTTTTCTTTTGAAGAGCCTATTTAACCATTCCCACTGTCCTAGGTTTCCCATACTCCTCCTTGTAGCTTACCTACTGATGCACATAGCTTACAACTTCAAAAAGGAGGAGAAAATCCAGAGGTAGAGCAAACAAAAGCACAAAGCTTTGTTTGCTTTCTTCTGTTACTAAACATTGGTCTAATATTCCCTTTTGTAGGCAGAATACTGTCAGATAGCCAAAATAAATGATTTTGAACCATTTATAAAGCCTCACATAAAATATACTCACATTGGCAAACATTTTTATTTCATTTAATTATTCCACTTGTGATCACAGACATTTCAAAGCATCTGAACACCAGATAAAATGTGAAGTATGTTCCTTGGTAAATATGACCACAATGTATCTATACTCTGGAACAAAATAAATGCTTTATGATAGTAACACAGAAAAGCTCTGAAAGATGTTCTTATACTGTGAGATATTATTTTAATGTACATAACTAGTAGAATATTATCTAAAAATAAAAAGAACCCATATGATACAGAGCACCCTTATTAAAACTTAAAACATTTAAATTTGCTATTGAAGGTTTACTAATGTCATAAAATACATTTTAAAAAGTACATATCCCCTCATGACTTATGGAACGATCAGGATGAAATGAAGTGTGTGATAATCACAGTATGAGTTTAGTGAGAGTGGGTCATTTACTAACAGAACTAATGTTTGAGAAGCATGAAATAAACATGAAATAAAAATAGGCCATGATTGTGTTTTTTTAATTTTTTTACAAACATTTTACTATATTGTCATTTCATGTGATTTTCAGGATTCATTTAACTGTTTAAATTTTAATATAAGTTTGTTTTTTACTTATTCAATTTACATCAAGCCTACTGCCCTTCCAATCACTCCCTTCTACAATCCTTCCTGAATCCCTCACCCCTTCACCTCTGAGCAGGTAGGTTCCCCTCTGGGCATCTCTCACACTTATACCCTGGCACTTCAATTTTCTGAGAGTCTACACATTTACTCTACCAGGGAGGCCAGACAAGGCAGCCCAGCTAGAAGAACATATCCTGCCTACAGGCAACAACTTTTCAGATAGCCCCCCTCCAGCTGTTATGGACCCATATGAAGATTAAGTTGCACATCTGCTACATATGTGAGAGGAGACCTGGGTCTAGCCCATGTATGTTCTTTGGTGGTTGAGACTCTGAAAGTCTAAAGGGTTCATCTTAGTTGACTCTCTTCGTCTTCCTGTGGAGTTCCTCTAGCTTTCTGGACTGTATATTCTTCCATAAGAAGGCCCAAGGTTTACTCATTGTTTGTCTGTGAATGTCCATATTTGTCTGGGTAAGCAGCTGGGTGGAGCCTCTCGGAGGACAACTTACTCCTGTCTGTAAGCATTACAAAGTATCAGCAATAGTGTTATGAATTAGTGCTTGCTCATGAGAAGGGTCTCAAGTTGGGCCAGTTATTTGTTAGCCATTCCCTCAGTGTTTTCTTTATCCTCCAGGCCTGCATTTCCTGTAGACTGGATACATCTGGGGTTAAAAGTTTTATAGGTAGGTTTGTGTCTCTATAGCTTCACTGGGATTTCTGTCTGGTTACATGAGCTGACTATATCCTCAATGTAGTGAGTCACAGCTAATGTCACCAGCATTGACTCTTGGGCCAATCCCTTATTCCAAGTTTCTGTCTCATCCTGGAGATGCCTACCACCTCCCCAACCCATCAGTTACAGATATCCATTCATTTTCATGGCCATCTAGCTGTCTCTACTATCCTCCAACACATCTGATCCTCCCTCCCAGATCCCTCCATCTGCTTCTTAGGACTATTTTATTACCCCTATTTAAGTGAGATTCAAGCTTCCTCTCCTGGGATTTCCTTAGTGTTCAGCTTCTTAGGATCTGTGGAGTGTAACAAGGCAATTGCATTCTATAGTTAATATCTACTTATAAATGCATGTCCTTTTAGGACTGGGTTTCTTCACTCAGGATGATAGTCTCAAGTTCCATCCAGTTGCCTGCAAAATTCATGATGCCTTTCTTTTTAACAGCTGAATAGTATCCCCTTGTATAGATTTACCACATTTTCTTTATCCATTCATCAGTTTGAGGGACATCTAGGTTGTTTCTGGTTTCTGGCTATTACAAATAAAGCTGCTATGAACATAGTTGATCAAGTGTCTTTGTGGAAAATGGAAGATCTCTTGGGTATATGCCCAGGAGTGTTATAGCTTGGGCTTAAGGTAGAACTATTCACAGTTTTCTGAGAATATGATAAATTGATTTTCAAAGTGGTTGTGCAATTTTGCATTACCACCAGCAATGGAGAAGTGTTCCCCTTCTTCCACATCCTTGCCAGCATCCTTGCCTTAGCCATTCTGATGGGGTAAGATGTAACCTCAAGATGTTTTGATTTTCATTTCCCTAGTGAATAAGAACTTTGAACTATTTAAATGCTACTTATTCATTGGAGGTTCTTTGGTTGAGGATTCTCTGTTTAGTTCTGTAACTCATTTTTAATTGGGTTATTTGGATTGTTGGTGTCTAACTTCTTTATTTGTTTGTTTGTTTGCTTTTTGTTTGGTTGGTTGTTTTGGTTTTTCAAGACATGGTTTCTCTGTATAGCCCTGTCTGTCCTGGAACTTACTTTATAGACCAGGCTGGTCTTGAACTCAGAAATCCACCTGCCTCTGCCTTCTGAGTGCTGGGATTAAAGGCCTGAGTCACTAACCCGGCCGGTGTCTAACTTCTTGAGTTCTTTGTAAAATTTGGATGCTAGCTTCCTGTCAAATATAGGGTTGGTGAAGATCCTTTCTCAATTCCTAGGCTGCTGGATTGTCCTATTGACAGTGTCTTTTACCTTATAGAGATTTTCTACATCAAGAGGTCCCATTTATCAATTGTTGGTTTTATTGTTTAAGAACAGCCATTGCTGTTCTGTTCAGGATACTGTCTCCTTTACCAATGCAGTCAGGGCTATTTCCCACTTTCTCTTCTTTGAGATTTAGTGTATCCAGTTTTATGTTGAGGTCCTTGATCCACTTGTACTTGAGTTTCATGCAGGCTGATAGTAAGTATGGATCTACTTTCATTCTTCTACATGTACACATCCAGTCAGACCAGCACCATTTGTTGAAGTTGCTTCCATTTTTCCATTGTATGGTTTTGTTTATCAAAACTCAATTGTCCATAGGTGTGTGGGATTATTTTCGGTCTTCAATTTGATTCCATTGATCAGAGTGTCTGTTTTTGTACCAGTACCTTACAGGTTTTATCACTATTGCTTTGTAGTACAGCTTGAGGTCAGGGATAGTGACCCTTCGAAGTTCCTTTATTATTTAGGATTATTTTGGATACCCTGCTTTAATTTTCTGTTTTTTTTTTTTTTTTTATGAAGCTAAGAAGTGATCTTTCAAGGTCTATAAATAATTATGTGGAATTTTGATGGGGATTGCATTGAATATGTAGGTGGTGTTTTGTAAGATAATAATTTTCACTATGTTAAATCTACAGATCCATGATCATGGTAGATCTTTGTCTTCTGATATATTCTTCAAATTCTTTCTTCAGGTACTTGAAGTCACACATATCTTTCACTTGTTTGCTTAGAGTCACACCAGAATATTTTATATTGTTTGTGGCTATTATAAAATGTATTGTATCCCTAATTCCTTTCTCAGTTCATTAATCATTTGTATAAAGGAGGTTTACTGATGTCTTTAACCTAATTTTGTATCCAGATACTTTACTCTAGGTGATTATCATCTGTCAGAGTTCTCTGGTAAAATTTTTGGGGTCACCTATGTATACTATCATCCAAATGAAAATATTGATACTTGACTTCTTCATCCCCAGTTTTTAACCCGCTTGTTCTCTTGTAATTGTATTATAGTTCTGGCTTGAAATTCAAGTACTATATTGAATAGCTAAGGAGAAAGGGGGCAGCCTAATCTTGCCCCTACTTTTAATAGAAATGCTTTAAATGTCTCTATATTTAGTTTGACATTGGTTATTGACTTGCTGTATATTGCTTTGATCATATATAGGTATGTACCCTGTATCCCTGATTTTTGTAATACCTCTAATACGAAAGGGTGTTGGATTGTACCAAGGGATTTTCATCATCTAATGAGATATTCTTGTGATTTTTTTTCAGTTTGTTTATATGGTGGTTATGCTGATAAATTTTTGTGTGTTGAACCAATCCTGCCTCCCTGGGCTGAAGCCTTATTGATCTTGGTGGATGATGTCTTTAATGTGTTCTTGGATTCAATCTTTGAGTATTTTATTGAGTATTTTCCATCAATATTCATAAAAGAAATTGGTCTGACTTTCTCTTTCTTTGTTGAATTTTGTGTGATTTAGGTATCAGGGTGACTGGCTTCTAGAATGAGTTTGGCAGTGTTCCTTCTGTTTCTTTTTTTAAGTAAATAGATTTTTATTT
The DNA here is from genome assembly GCF_978045245.1 of Mus caroli. Taxonomy (NCBI): domain Eukaryota; kingdom Metazoa; phylum Chordata; class Mammalia; order Rodentia; family Muridae; genus Mus; species Mus caroli. The sequence goes on along the minus strand of NW_028227264.1, from coordinate 103,589,274 downwards.
TAATACACAGTATGATAAATGAACTTGTAAGTCTCCTGAATTGTATGGAAAATGAAGAAATAGCAAATAAATTGGACTCATGTTTAACACAGAAGGTCAGCTATATGTTCAAACTTAAGGCTATCATAGACATATCAATTCCACAGTCTTCATTAAAAGGTTGAAGTCTTTCAAATACAACTTTGCTGTGAACTGGTCCATAGTCCAACAGAAAATGGCAGTGCTTAACAGGGGTAGTGATCAGGGAAACCTTTCCTTGGTGCTGCTTTGATAATGTTGTCCACTCATATAATTACCTCTGCTGTTTTAGCCCCACTCAAAATAACCTGTTGTTTCACTTGAAAACTCTCTGTTATACCCAGTATTGTCATATCACCTATGGTACCTTTCTTCATATCCAGTCCAGCAGTTAAATGGCTTTCACTGTGAGCAGCTTGGAGGTGTGCCATCAGATCTGCATTGTCAGCTATGATGGTCGGCAACATTCTCAGAGAGGCTCATGCTGTGACAAAATTTTCCCTGAAAATGTTCCTTCTGTTTCTATCTTTGGGATAAGGTTGAGGATTATTGGTATTAGCTTTTTGAATGTCCTGAAAAATTCTGTACTAAAACCATCTAGCCCTGGGCTTTTTTTTTTTTTTTTTGGTTTAGAGACATATAATGACTGCTTCTATTTCTTTAGAGGTTATGGGGCTGTTTAAATAGTTTACCTAATCTTGATTTAAATTTGGTAGGTGCTGTCTTCCAGAAAGTTTTCCATTTTATGAAGATTTTTTCAGGTTTGTGGGGTACAGGCTTTTGAAGTAAAACCTAATGATTCTTTGAAATTCCTCAGTGTCAGTTGTTATCTCTCCCTTTTTGTTACTGATTTTGTTTATTTGAATACTGTCTCTCTGTCGCTTGGTAAGTTTGACCAAGGATTTGTTTATCTTTATGATTTTCTCAAAGAACTAACTCTTGGTTTCACTGATTCTTTGTATTATTTTCTTTGTTTCTAACTGATTGATTTCAGCCCTAATTTTGATTATTTCCTGACTTCCTTGCCTTTTTTGTGTGCATGCCTCTTTTTTCAATAGCTTAGAGATGTACCTTTAAATTCCTTATATGAGAACTTTGTAATTTCTTTATGGAAACACTTAGTGCTATGAAGTTTTTCCTTTTAGCACTGCATTGATTGTGTCTGATAAATTTTCATGTTGTGTCTTTATTTTCATTGAACTCTAGAAAATCTTTAATTTCTTCCTTTACTTCTTCCCTTACCCAGAGATCATCAAGTAGGGAGTGGTTCAATTTCCATTATGTTTAGGTTTTTCAGTGTTTCTGTTGTTGTTGAAGTCTAGCTTTAGTACAGCGTGGTCTGATAAGATACAGGGCATTATTTCAATTTGCTTAATCTATTGAGATTTGCATTGTTTCAGACTAGATGGTCAATTTTGGAGAAGGATCTAGGAGGGGCTGAAAAACTATATTCTATTATGTTTTGGTGGAATATTCTATAGATGTCTATTAGGTCCATTTGATATATAATGTCTTTTAGTTTCATTATTTCTCTGTGTAGTTCTTTTCCTGGATGACTTGTCAATTCATGAAAGTGGTGAAGTTTCCCAATATTAATGTATAGGGTATGTTGATTCCTCATTAACTATCTGCAGCTTCAGTTCCAAGGCATATAACACATTGCACATTGTTTTACACTCTGATTACTCTAAAACTCACATGTTGCACATAAATTCATGTAAGGACATACATAGGACTACGTTTAAAAAAGTTAGTAAATTAATAAATAATTCAAGATATGGTGTTGCTTCAAGGCAAAAAAAAAAAAAAAAAACAGTCTGAGAACTATGTAGTAAGAAGAAGAAGACAGGGTGTCAAATGAGGGAATGGGTGGCCATCCCACAGTCAAAACGTTGACCCATAATTGTACCTGTTTGAAAGAACTACAGGGATGGAAATGCAGAGGGGCCTTAGGAAAAGAAGGTCCAGCCATAGGCTTAAAGTGAGATCCAGCTCAAAAGAAGGTCTCAAGGCCTGACACTATTACTGGGGTGATGGAGCACTCACATAAAGGGACTTATCATGTCTGCACTCCAGAAGATAGAACAAACAACTGAAAGAGTCAGATGCAGATATTTGTACCCATCCGATAGACAGAAGCTGCTGACCCCTGTGATTGAGTTAAAGGCTGAAAGAAGCTGAAGAGGAGAACAACTCTGTAAGGAGGATTAGTAGTCTCAATTAATGTCAACCCCAAGATGTCTCAAACACTGGACCACCAAACAGGCAGCATACACCAGTTGATATGAGGCCCCCAACACACATACTGTAGAGGACTGCCAGGTCTGTGTTCAATGAGAGATGATGCACTTAACCCTCAGGAGACTGGACGCCCCAGGGGGTTTAGAGGTCAGGTGGGGTGGTGCATTCACATGGAGACAGGGGTGTGTGGAGGAGGTATGGGATGGGGAACAGTTGGAGGGTAGATGGGGCGAGGGGGAGCGAATGAAATCTGGAGTGCAAAATATAAATAAATAAAAATAAAGAATTTTTAATTCATTCAAACAGTGTTGTCCTTACATTTAAATTGTTATCAATATTTATGCTAACATGCATAAAGAACAACACTTCTCTAACAATGATAAAATAGTTTCTAAATTACAATGTTCAACATATGTCTTTAATATGATAAAGGAGAATCAAGACCCATTCAATACTATATTTTATATTTTAGGTTTTGAATCTTGATCTTTTCCTCTGCAAATGATGTTATTCACCTAAAGAAGGAGGGCAAAGCAGTCACCTTCTATAGCTGGATTGCTATAATTCGGTGATCCATTACTAACTATGCAGGCATCCTGTTAACTTCAAAAGGATGAAGCTTGAAGATTACAACTCTTTAGCTATCCATTCATATCTGTATGAAAAACAAACAAATTAGATGAGCTTATGTTGGGGTTTCTTAAGAAAAAGTGCCCTGATTTGAGTGACTATTTCATAAGTTATAGTGTCATCTTTCTCTCTGAATGTGGAAACACTGAGAAATTTTAAACTAATTACTAGATGTTAAGCTGATCATAAATAGATAAATAAAGAAATAAATATAAAATCCATGTTGTTTTTAGCTTTATGTGACATATTTTCTTAATAAAAGTAATTAATTTTATTACTAGAAATTTATGAATATACAGGATTACAAAATTTATGCTAAATTCATTAAATATCTATTTTCAAAATTTACAGAGTAATATTAAATCTTTCTTTTTATGTAAGACAAATTTTTATTGCAATTGAAACAAAAAATGAAGGAATGCACCATTTAATATTTGCAAATTATTAATCAGTATAATCAATTATTATATTCAGTTATAATAATCAGTATAAATACAATTTATATCCATATAATTTCCAGAAGCAATCAGAAAAGACGAGATTATATAACATTAGCAAACATGGATATTTTTAATGTACCTATTCATTATGATCTACAAATATTGATAATGCCTATAATTAAGGCAAGCAGTAATATCAACTTATAAATTGGTACATATAATGTTATATACAAATTAACTTAACTTTACTAATTTAGATAAAGTAACATAAAACTGCAGCTAAGGAGATAGAAATACAAAGACCACTATAGGAAAAAAGATGAATAAGTTCTCTGAGGTATTTATAAAAATAGTAGATGTGCTTTTAAGTATTCATTGAGTATTTGAATTATTCTCTGGGATTTTAATGCATAATAAATAAAATAACTACAGGAAATATGTTTATAAAAATACTATTTTAAGTCTTCACCAAAGTAGGGACTGGACATATCTTCTCCAGCATCTCAGTAACATTATCTATAGTTAAACCATTCTTCAATTCTAAAATGTGCAATGGCCACAGGTATGAGGATTCTAGATCTCCTCCTCTAGATCACAATTCACTAACAATCCAGCTCCTGCTCTTTTAGACTCCTCCCATATCTGTGTTAACTCTCAGACCCTAGGCCACAAATGTGCAGTGCAGTTTATACTAGTCCAAATCAATTCCCTGGGAAGGGGGACTCCTATGACAGATGATAATGACTCAAGGTACCATATTTCTGGACACATATGTCTCAGTAATTAGTGTAGTCTAAATACTTTCAGAAACAATCTTCTTTCTCTCATTTTTCTCAAATCTGTGTTACTCTCTGACTCGTATGCTTTGTTTGTTCCATTAAGTGACATATCTATTTTTATGAGGGTATGCATTTCATGAAAAGGCAAAATAAATACACTTTTATCTTAATTTACATCAAGGAATAAACTGATTTTCAAGCCATTGAACATTTAAGAGTAGCACATACATTCTCATAATAATTCATAATTTAACTACTATTTTTATGGAAGTCATCAGCAGAAATGCACATTTCTGAAGCATTTTACACCTAAATTTCTAAATTAGGAATAGAAGATTATTGTTAACCTTATTAACAAATATTTAATTATATGATGCTATAGAAATATATATGCTATAGTTTCTCAGAAAATTACCAAGTTTTTGCTACTTTATTTTATTTTAATTATTTAAATTATTTAGGGAATTGCAAATACATTGTTGAAAGAGAGCTTTGAATGCAACAAACCAGAAACAACACAAATTACATTTTCAAGTTAATGTCCATGAATCCTTTTATCTATTTTTATAATGACCACACCCACAGTAATTTCTTCCATAAATTATAAGTCAATAACTTAAATAATATAACTTAAACCACACTGTACAACATCTTCTTTCAAGACCTAGTTTTTTCTTGAAGTGACAATTTTGTTACACTTGACCAAAAGATCAAAAGATATAATTTTTACAAGGCCCTTAGCACATAATTAAATATTAAATTGGATTAAGTCATTTGACTCTCAGATCCACACTATTTTGATATTATTAAGCAGTTTTAGAAATTTGAAGTCCGATACATAAAATTAAGTATTATAGTCTAAAACAATCTTTTACTTACTTTAAAGTAACTATCTGAAAGTATTGTTTATAATGATGAGCACCTTTTAATGTTTAAGTTTGCTACAAAGGATCCACTAAATAGTCACATTGTCATTGCTGTCAGCTGATTACTGCACATACTGAAGTTTGGGGTTTATATTAACTATAAATCAGGAATTAGTAAATACGAATGTTTCCATTAAAAAATTATGTATCAGGTCCATCAGAAGTAGTGCTGAATCAGAAAAAAAAAATGAATTCACTGAAAGACTACTGTATTTACTTGAAAAAAAAAAGAGTCCCAAATTTCTAAGTGTATTTTCATACGATGTGCGAGTTTGACAGTGTTAGACATCTTCTTGTAAGTTCTATCTCGATTATCATATAAAGATGTTGCATTTATAACAGCAGACAGGTGATTCTAGCAATCACATAAGAAAGGTCGATTGGATTAGTGCATCTGTAAACAAAAGAAATACATGAGATAAAGGCAGCAACTAGACAGTTGGAGACGGAAGAAAATAATTCTTTCAGATATACTGCTAACAACTTAATTGTCTAGTTCTAGTTTTAAGAAATGTATGACAATACATTTCTGTACTGGAAGAGATGAATTGTTTAGATATATATTCATAGTAGTATCTTTACACCCACATGGATAACTTTCTGACATAAAACATTCAGTCATAAAAACTGTCTTCAAAATTTCATAGATAGTTCTATCTTATTTCCAAAAAATATATGAATTAACATGTAATAAATTTTTATGTTACTAATATGCAAATGTTTCTCTGATAATAATGATATAAAAATATTTAGTTAAACATATATCAAAGAAACATTGTAAATTGTCAAAATTTATTTGGTGTTCTATATGCTTCTGTACCTTTATGTCCACCTCTTTCTTTAGGTTGGAGAAGTTTGCCTCTATGATTTTGTTGAAGATATTTTCAGGTCCTTTGAGTTGGGAATCTTCCTTCTCCTCTATTCTGATTATTCTTAGATTTGGTCTTTTCATTGTGTCCTGAAATTCCTGGATGCCTTGGGTTAGGAGTATTTTATGTTTTGAATTTTTTTTTTTTGACAGTTGTGTCAATCTCTTCTACCGTATCTTCTACACCTGAGATTCTCTCTTCTATCTCTTGTATTCTGTTGGAAATACTTACATCTGTAATTCCTGACCTCTTTACTAGGTTTCCCATTTCCAGGTGTGCCTCCATTTGTGTTTTCTTTACTGTTTCTACTTCCACATTTAGGTCTTGGGTTGCTTTATCTAGTTCCTTCATCTTTTTACCTGTGTTTTCTTGCATTTATTTCAGTGAGTAATTGATGACCTCTTTCAAGAACTCTATTATCTTCATGAGATATGAATTTAGGATGGATTCCTGATATTCAGGTGTGTTAGTATAGTCTGGGCTTGCTGTGGTGGGAGAACTGGGCTGATGATGCCCACATATTTGACTTCTGTTGCTTATGGTCTTGTGTTTGCCTTTTGCCATCTGGATATCCCAGGTATTTGCTGGTCTGAGTGACTCTATGGAGTTTGCCTCTTTTGTCCCTGTGTTGCTTCAGGTCTCCTGGTAGATCTGCACCCCTGGCTGTATCAGACCACCTGTGGGGCCTTCCAGATTGGAGCTCTTCACAGAGGCATAGAAGCTGCTGATCTGTTGCACAGATCTCCTGCTGCAGTAGATCTCCTGGGAGGCCTTCAGACTGTTGGGTGTTCAGTGGAGCTGTCAAGTTGTTGTCCAACTACCTTGAGTGCAGCAGATACTCAACTGCTCTGAGTGCAGCGGGCCCTCTAGGATGGATCAGGATATGGTGCCTTCACAGGAGCAGACCAACTAGGAGTCTGCCCCAGCAGAAAGGACCAAGTGGAAGGGGGAAGTTTTCTATTTTAATTAAGAATATTTAGCTACTCTTCTAATTCAAATTGTAATTCCATTGAATTCAAAAGTGTTTGAATGAATCCAAAATTATGAACTGAAATTTGTAAACTTTCAAATTTTTTATTTGAATCTATAATCTACTTTATGTATTTGTGTGTGTATTTGTGTGTGTGTGTGTGTGTGTGTGTGTGTGTTACATGCATATCTGCAGTGACTTCTTTTGCAAGTGGATACAATTTGGCCCTACACCAATTTTTGTAATAGCAAATCTTTTTCTTGTTGATGTGTTCTTGTTCCACCTTCAATGAAAAGCTTAGAAGACTAGTGTGAATCTATTCCTAGGATTTTTGACTGTTCTATTCAATGTTCTTATCATTTTGCCCTTTTTATACTCTCATTATAAATGTACAGAAAATCTCAGGTTACAGTAGATCACTCTTTGCTTTTCTTCTATGGTATGTTGAGCTCTCAGTATTTTTGCCTTTTCTTATAAACACTATTGATGGTTTATTAATAGCTATAAATAATTTATCTATTTGGTTATCTTTATAACACTAAAATCAAATTTTAAGTATTTTTAAGCATTAGAAAAATGCTTAATTTTCTTTTACTTCATTAAACATTAGAGCTATACTATATGATTTTACCTTTGAATAAGCATATAATGTAATTTCCCATAAAAAAAAAACCCAAAATCTTTAGCTTTAGAACAAAATTCATTGGAATGTGTTTGGAATTATATTGTTCAACTAATTAATTTTGGTTTTGTTTTTCAAAAAGGAAACCTCAGAATAACCCACTGAAAATAATCATAACTGTCACAATAAAAATTATTCTTGAAAACCTTTTGCACCTATGGTACCCATTGAAAAAAATAATTGGATATGTTGACATCACCATAATGTTTAATGGTAGGAAGAAAACTTCCAGTTCTTGCCACATGGCATGAATCAGATTCACCATACTCAGATCTAATAAAGTCTAAAAAGTTAGCCTGTGCTTATATAAGAAATCATGCTTAGACTTTATATGCCTCAGTACAGGGGAACACCAGGGCCAAGAGGTGGGAGTGGGTGGGTGGGGGAGTGGGTGTGGGAGGGTGTGGGGGACTTTTGGGATAGCATTGGAATTGAAAATGAAATAAATACCCAATAATAATAATAATAATAATAATAATAATAATAATAATAATAAAGAAACCATGCTTAGATATAAACTTAACATGAAGAAATAATTATAGGCGTTTTGGTAATGTTAAGAATGCAGTTGGAATTCTTAGTTAATTCTAGATAACAACTAACTAACAACTAAATGAGCATTAATGACAACAAAATAAAAAACACCTCTTTGTGAAGATTGTACCCCCAGAACTGGTAAAATAAATACCATCCTTTGAAAATATTGTGTAGGTTGGGGAGCAGCTGCTTCTGACAAGTATGTGAAGAAGAAAGTGTCTGGTTGATGCTGATAACGTATTAGGAGTCTCGGGGAAATGTATGAGGATCCTGAAGCTGGGAGTAGAACCTAAGTGACAGCCCCTATAAGAGTAAAAGGTGATTGCAGAGGACTGCTTGACAGCAATGGGTAACTAGGGAAGTATTTCTCTGTCTTCTAATTTTTCCCTAGAGTCTCTGTCCAAGCAAGAGTTAGCTGATAATTCAAGAATAAAAAATAGTCTGACTATTACTAAATTGAGTGCAGTGTGATTTTTATAGTGATTTAAAATAGCATACATATCAATCACAAACCCAATTCCCAAGGAAAGTACAAGACATGGAAGGTTAGCATATTGCATGTTTACCCAGGACAACTAAGTGGGAAATGATGAAACCAGAATTCAATACTGGGTTACCCAGTAATGAACGATTGTGCTACTCCAAAGGGATAAATAATATAATGACCTATACGTGTGTATACTTTGATAGAGAGCCCACTTTCAATGAGATTGGGGTTTATTGATTTTAGCAATGATAGGATTCAGAAAATATGTAAAAATATAATGATGAGATTGCATATGTCATATTTTCTGTGAGTGATGTAGATAGAACTCAGGGCTTCACAAATGCAGGCAGGCAGTCTACCTCTCAGCTATATGTCCAGACCATAAAAGTTACTATATAAAACATTAGGGTTTGGAAATATTTTGCAATCATAATTAAAATAACTTAATTTCAGAGAGGATGGTAAAAAGCCAATGAACACAAACAAAATAAAAAGAGACCCCACTTATTTTATGAAAATATTTCAAACTTAGGAAGTGTCTATTGATTCAAAGAATTATAGTATTTCAGACACTTTTAAGCTATTAGTCACTTAACCAAGTGTTTTTAAAGTTCTAAATTATTTAACTATATAAACTATTCATATGAAATCATCAAATTTTAATTTGACCAAGTTACACAGCATTTCATTTATTATAAAATGTTCATGTGACTTGAAGATTTATTTCTCTCATGCTGTTTATTAAGTACAAAACACTTTATATGTTATAGCTTGTTAAACTTGGTTATTTGCAATTTCTTTTAATTTTGCAACATTGATGTATTTTTAAAAATACATCTGTTCATAGTATCTATAGGATATTTTTATTCCCATAAAATTTGTATAATTGTTAGATACTTATCTTTTTGTCATGCTAGTCCAGAAATTATTCAAACATGAAATGGTATTTATAAACTTCAGTCAAGCATTTCACATTTCCCTTTACTCTAAATAAAGGATGATTTAAGATCTTTGAAGTAGATCCTCCTTTGCATATTAAAATTCTAGAAATGCGAATAGTGTTCAGCATTCATAATTTACTATAGAATAAAATTTCCTTAAAACTTTTACATTTGGCATTGAGATATGTTTAGAAGTCATACATTTTCCCCACTCATTACTTATCTTTGGGTGATGTGCATGTGAACACACTCATGTTGCTGCTTATATGTGGTGTCCAGAAAACAACTTGGCAATCTTAGACCTCTCCTTTTGTTAGATGGGTCCTGAAGATTGAGTTCGTATGCTCAGGATTGGCAGCAAGCACATCTCACATATCTGGCACATCACTTTTATTACTTCAAAATTTTATATCTGGAGTACCTAATTTTCTCTTTAGTCTTTCATGTGTTTTATTCAGAAAATGTATATGGTATACTACTAAGTACCTTTAGATAGATGTATTACACACTTAAATATATGTCAATTTATAATAAAGTATATGTAACTATACCCTGCAATTAAATGCAATGATTGAAAATGTACCAGATAAACTGATGACAAATTGTATTCATATGAAAATGTTGAATCTTTTAACTTGTAGTTCCATAGGATAAATTGCTTAAAGGAGTTTGATATACTCAAAACCAAAATTGAACAGTTTGAATGAAGAATTTAGAGACAGTATATGGATTCTAGAAATTTACAGATGTGAAAAGAAACACTATATTATTTCCTATGTCTCCAATTAATAAACCATTGCCAAATTTGGATACAGATAATGTGGAAATGCAGACAAAATAAATAATAGGAAAGTACTTCAATAAACTCACTGAACTAATTTAGATGGTGAGTAGATGTTTCATTTGTGCACAATGATTCACCAAAGAAATAAGGACATGTTTATCTAAAGATCAAGATAAAAAAAGAGAGAGTCTATAATTAAAACCATAGGGAAGAAGCTGTCTTTGAAACTGTTATGAACACAAATTTGAGTAGAGGTAACTGCAGTAATTCCAAGACAAATCAAGAGTGTTAAAAGACCTATATTCTAAGGTATGGAACATGCCCTTTGCTGGGATGTTTAAGATTACAACAACATTATCAGAGCCTGCAGCTCTAACAGGATGAAGAAGCAGAGAGAAAGTATTCATTTCTCAAAAGGCATGTTTGCAAGTATTAAAAATTAGCCAAGAAAAGTGATGGATTGCTAAGGATATCTTTAAGGTTTGAGTAAGGGAACTGCAAAGAAATAAATGGTAACATTGTATTTGGAACTAAAACTAAAGTATAATCAAATCCATTTCTTTTTTTTTTTTTTTTTTTGACTTAGGATATAGTCAGTGGAAAGAGAAACTTGCACACAGGCCAAGAGCTTGATTCCTGAATACCTCAATGTGGCAGAAAAAAACTCACTCCTGTCTTAGTTAGGATTTCCATTGCTGTGAAGAGACACCATGATGAAGACAACTTTTATAAAGGAAAACATTAATTGGGGCTGGCTTATAGGTTCAGAGGTTCAGTTCATTATCACGGTGGGAAGCATGACAGGTTCCAGGCAGTCATCATACTGGAGGAGCTGAGAGTTCCACATCTTGTTCTGAAGGCCAACAGGAGGACTGGCCTTCGGGCACTAGAAGGAAGGTCTCAAAGCCCAGCCTCACTGTGACACATTTCCTCCAACAAGGCCACTCCTACTCCAACAAAGCCACACCTCCTAATACTGCCACTCCCTTAGCCAAGCATATTCAAGCCACCACATTTCCCTAGAGAAAACATCAGATCAGCACACCATCCATTAGCACGTCTTGAAAATGAACAAGGTATCACTTTCCAAACAAATTAATAAATAATAATTTCTTATGATGACCTCATCTTTCCAGCAAGATTTTCTGGTTACAAACAAATGAATAATTAGTTGTCATTAACCTAAATATTCCTAAATTCAAGTGCTTTACTAATGGCAATCGTACTGCATTCTATCACTTTATATTGAAAGAACATTTTTATTCAGCTATAATTTTGTATTCTGGATAAATAATACAAAATTGTTACTTTTCACAAAATTTTTGACTTCAATCCTAATGTGATTACAATGGGTGTCTTTGGATGGTTTTGGCTTATCTATATAGTTTATCTGTGTAAACTATATAGATAACTGTGACTAAGGTACTGTACTGACATTTATGCAGTGTCTAACATTTTCCTCTCTGCCTCTCTTCATGGCAATCGATTCTCAGTTGTAGATTCCCTTGTGAAGCAGTTGAGTGAACTTCTCTTTTTGACTTCTGAGACTGGATTTAGTTAGTGACATATAGATAATTCTGTTGATATATGAGCTCTTTTAAGTGGCCTCGGATGTGTGTATGCTCCTTAGTCCTCTGTTCTCTGCAAATCCAGTTTTTTTTTTTTTAATCCATGACACAGTTGGCCTAGGATCCATTAACATGAATGATTTTCATTTTTAATGACTCAGTTAAAAGGAAGAAATAAATTTTTATTACAGTTGTAGAAACAAAAGAAATTGAATGATGCCATGTTCACATTAAACTCTCTCTGTTTCTCTGTCTCTCTCTCTCTCTCTGTCTCTCTCTCTCTCTCACTTTCTTCCTTCCTGTGTATGAACGTGTGTGTATGAATATGAGCACATACAATGCAGGGTTTGCTACACTGAGTGTTTGGAGCTCAAAAGTATAATGTTTATGGGTGTGTTAGCCTTTTCAATCATGTGGGTCCAGGAAAAAAAAAAGCTCCCATTGTTAGGCTTAACATTAATCATGTGTCATCATGTAAACCATCTCTACAATTTCAAATTTTAAAATAATTGTACACACTTGAGGACTCATAAAACTTTCATTCTGTCTCTATAATCCCCACTGGTAGGAATCTCAGCTAGGGTCACCCCTATGAACTCTCCATAACCTCCCTGTCCCTGGACCCCAGCTAAGTCCACAGATGCCCTCCACCAACACATCAGTGTCTTGTGATTAGAGTGGGTATCTGAATTATTTTGCTTTTCTATGATTTTACCTGTGCAACCTGTGTAGATATCCATGACTAAGATAAACTACTGCCATTTATGCAATGTCTAATATTATCTGCTTTGTCCCATTTCATGGCTCTTGATACACAGCAATAGGTTCCCTTTTGAAGTGGTTGAGTGCACTTCTCTTCTTAAATTTTGAGACTGGATTTAGTTAATGCCATGATCAATTTCCACTCTTCTTCACAGACCTTTCCCCACTCTCTCTGTACACTTGATTGCCATTTCCCTTTCCCTCTTCACCCCCTTTCCCAAGTTCTATATCTCCATCCACCTCCTATGACTACTTTGTTTCCCCTTCTGAGGAAGATTCACACCAGACAGGACTTCCAGTGAAGGGATAGGGACGTCAACCCACCCATAAAATCTTCAATCCAAAGTTTGCCCTGCCTTCCATATTTGTAGAGATAAAAATAGAACAGAGAGTGATGGAACAGGCAACCAATGACTGTCCCAACTTGAGACCCATCCCATGTGAGAGAGCTAACCTCTGACACTATTAATAATATTCTGTTGTGTCTGCAGACAGGAGCCTAGCATAACTATCTCCTGAGATCCTTCATTTAGCAGCTGATGGAAACAGATGCAGAAACTCACAACCAAACACAGGAGGAACATGGAGTTCAGAGAATCTTATGAAAGAGAGGGAGATAGTATTGGGGTGGGGGTTCAAGGATACCTACCTCAAGAAGCGCCACAGTGTCAATAAACCTGGGCTCAGGGGGTCTCACAAAGACTAAACCATCAATGAAAGAGCATTCAATCATGGACATAGGCCTCCTACAAATTTGTAGCAGATATACAACTTGGTTTTCATGTAGTTCCCCAAACAATTGAGGAGAGGGCAGTCTCTGTCACTGTTGTCTGCCATTGGATCCCCTTACCCTACTTGGACTGCCTTGTTGTGCCTCAGTAGGAAAGGATGTATTTAGTCCTGCTGAGCCAAAGTGTCCCAGGTTGTCATGTTATCTGTGGGGGAGGTTTTTCCCTTCTCTGAAGAACAGGGGTGAAGGTAATGGTGAGAAGGTTTTGTAATGGTGGAACTGGGAAGAGAGGAAGGAGTGGGGTTGGATTCTGGATGTAAAGAAAATTTTTAAAAAATCATTGGAAAAAAAGGTCATTTTCTGCATGCTTGCAAACAGAAATGTGAAATAAGGCTCTCTTTTTATTTTTGAAAATTCAATGACTACAAATTGAGACTTTATTGAAATTTGATTTAGAATTTATAGTTATTTTCAACATCTTTTGTGAATTCATTGATCATATTTATGAATTTTAATGTGATTATCATTTTTACATAAGAACAGGTTTACTGCTTCCTTGAGCAATATGAGTTCTCTATATTTTACTGAGTATTAAGCTGTTACTGTCAAAGAGTTAATTGTTTCCACATGTAGAAGCATATAGTTGTAGAAGAGTTTATCAATTATTATATTTATCTCTAAAAATATAAAAATGTCTCACAACATCTGAAATGTTTATATATTTTCTTCCAAGTTACATTTTTGAACTTGTGTGTAATAAATGTGCACATGTATTATATTTCATTGTTTTCACTCCATGTCATGGGAGACCTAACCTTGTAGTCCATGAAAATGTGACATAATTTGGGAGTAAGCTAGACATAATTGGTTAAATTCAAATAATGTTATATGATGGTAACCTAGACTCTCAGTGAAGTATTGAACTTTTGTCAGAATTAGAGCCTTTGGACAAGAAAGGCCAAGATTGGAAGATGTGATTGAAAATTATAGACTGACATGGGGTATCATTTAGCCAAGATGTTAAAGAGTTAACAGGTCCTATCAGAAAGAAGGCAAAGAAAGGTTTCTACCCAGAGTCCCAGTGGTGGCTATGGTGATTTAAGATTTCGTCTGCAAAACTGTGAGAGAACCACGTTCTGGTCTCAACATTCAACTGTGGCATTTAATTTAGATTATCCCATGGAACAAATACAATATTTAACAAACCAGAGTACATTTGTATTATTTGTGCACATTTCACACTGTGGACATTTTAAATTAAAATCTCTTTTATGGGACTATTTTTAACCAACACTAGTTATATTCTCTCTCCTTTTTAAAAATTTTATATATGAGTTCTTTCCAAAAAGCATAATGTTTTGCACTGTGTATTTTTATGTGGTACCTCAATATCCTGTTCATCTTCAATTTCCTTATTACGAATTTCAATATGGAGGAAATTACTGGTCTGTATGGGTTCACTTACAATAAAGCTTTAATCCATGGCAGTCTAATAAGACACGAGGCGTTATTTCAATTCTCTTGTATCTGTTGAGTCTTTAATTGTGACCAACTACATGGTCAATTTTTGAGATGGATCTATGAGGTACCCATGAAAAGAAGGTATATTCATTTGTGTTTGGGGCGTGGATGTTCAGAATTAAGATATCATCTTGGTAGATTTTTCCATTGGTAAGTACAAAGTGTCCTTCCTTGTCTCTTTTGATTAATTTTGATTGAAAGTCTATTTTATTTGATATTAGGTATCCAGCTTGCTTCTTGGGTCTGTTTGCTTTTGGGTCTGTTTGTTTGGAAAACTTTTCCAGCATTTACTCTGAGGTAATATCTATCTGTATTGCTGAGGTGTGTTTTTTGTATGCAGCAGAATAATGAATCCTGTTTTTCCATTCATTCTGTTGGCCTGCCTTTAAATTGGGGTATTGAGTCCAATATTGATGAGAGATATTAATGGCTAGTGATGTTTTTTTTTCCCTGATATTTTCAGGTTGGTGGTGTTCATTTGTGTGTTTGTGTATGCTTCCCTGATTTTTGCTGGTATGGAATTGTTTCATTGCCTGTGTTTACATGCATATAGTATCCTCCTTGGCTTGAAGTTTTTCTTTTAACATTTTTAGTAAGGTTGGAATTATCAATATATATTGTTTGAAGTTGGATTTGTCTTAAAGTTTCTTGTTTTCTCCATATATGGTGATTGAGAATTTTGCTGGTTATAGTAATCTATGTTGGAATCTGGAATTTCTTAGAGGCTACAAGGTATCTGTCCCATGAACTCTAGATTTAAGAGTCTTTGGTGAGAAGTTTTGTATGATTTTGATAGTTCTGCCTTTCTGCTTATTGATTTTTTCCTAATATCTATCTATCTATCTATCCTATCCTATCTATCTATCTATCTATCTATCTATCTATCTATCTATCTATCTATCTATCTATTATCTATCTAATCTATCTATTTATCTACACACACACACACACACACACACACACACACATATATATCAACCTCCACCTCCAACCTCTTACCTTCCAACATTGCCTCTTCCCATTCTTTTTGCTGGCCCTCAAGGATTCAGTCCTTTTCCCTGACCCAATGCCAGATCATGTTCTACCCTTCCATACCTCGGCCCCTGTCCACTTTTCATCCCAGGTTCCTCTCTCCACCCTTGTGATTGCTTTCTTCTCCCCCCTAAGTGGTACTGAGGTGTCCTCACTTGGGCCCTTCAGCTCATTGACCTTTTTGAGTTTTATGGACTATATCTTTTGTATTCTGTACTATTTTTAGCTAATATCCACTTATTAATGAGTGCAAACCATGCATGTCCTTTTGGGTCTGAGTTACCTCACTCAGGATGATATTTTCTAGTACCATCTATTCCATTTCCTGCTTTTAATATTTTTCTTGGTTCTGTAGATTTTCTGTTTTGATTATTATGTGGCCGGATGATTTTCTTTTCTGGCCCAGTCTAATTGATGCTTTATAAGCTTCTTGTATGTTTATAGGTGTCTCTTTCTTTAGGTTGTGAAAGTTTTCCGTTATAGTTTTGTTGAAAATACTTTCATGGCCTTGGAGCTTGATTTCTTCATATTTTTTCTATTCCTATTATTCTTAGGTTAGTTCTTTTCATGATACCCTAGATTTCCTGGATGCTTTGTGTCAGGATTTTTTTTTTTACATTTAATATTTTCATTGACTGATGTATCAATTTCTTCTACTGTATCTTCTTCACTTAAGATTCTCTCTCCCATTTCCTGCATTCTGTTGCTGATGCTTGCATCTGTTGTTCCTGTTCTATTCTCTCAGTTTGTGTTTTCTTTATTGACTAGGCTTCCACTTTCAGGTATTACACAGATTTATTTATTTACTTCACATATTTAATTGTGTTTTCTGTATTTCTTGGGATTTTTTGTTTGTTTGTTTGATTCCTCTTTTACCTCTCTACCTGTTTGATTGTATTTTCTGTATTTCTTTAAAGGATTTATTCATTTCTTCTAGGTCTCTATCATCTTTATAAGACTGGTTTAAGGTAACTTCTTTGGGCTTCAATTGTGTTAGTATATCCAGGGCTTGCTGTAGTAGGGTAGCTGTTCTCTAAGGATGTCATATTATGGATTTTGTTCTTTTGAAGGCCTTAAACCATCTTGATGGTCTTGGTCTCTAAATATTCCTGTTGTAGTAGGTATTAGGATGAGGGTTGAACTTAATTTATCATGGTCTGGTAGGCCTTTTATGGGTAGCCTTGGGCTCTATGCGTCTGAATCTGTAGGTCTATATGTTTCAGGAACCTCAGATATTATGAAGGTAGGCAGAGAGGTGAATGAGAATTGAGGTCCTCTTTGGACAGCAGGCTGCTCAGGGCAGCCTGGCATGTCCAGGTGCCTCAGCGAGCCCATTCTTCTTACTCAATGAACTTGCATGGTGTTTTCATTGAATCAGTGTTTATATTGAAATTGTTTATTTTCATTTCATTTACATTTTCTTTAGATTGGTACTATTAATCCTTGTTACCACAATTATATTTTGAATGTTAATTCCTATTGGAAAATATTAATTTTGGTTTATAGCCATATATATATATATATATATATATATATATATATTCTTAGAATATATACTTTCAATTCTTGGTACCCTTTTTAATTCTACACCTGAAATGGGAATTTATTGTCAAATTAAATAATTATTTGGCATTTATTTTCACTGAGTATTTTTAATTACTTGTTTAATTTCTGATAAAATGAAACATCTTGCACTACCTTTTATTTCTGCCTCTGTTATTCATTGTTGTTCTGGATATTATAACAAATTGAAATTTAGACATAAACAGGATAGTTTTGAAATTATAAGCTGAAATATGGCCTTTGCTGTAGGTTTTTTAAACAGTTCTTTTACAATATAAATCCCTTTCTGTATTTAAATCTCTAAGAAATTTTAAAATATTTTGATATGTATCTAATATAAATTATTTTATTTTTCTCAAATAAAATGATCACACTATTAATCATTTAGTTTCAAATTACAACAAGACTTGTTACCACATTGAGGTAGTTTTTAAATTTTTCAGTAAGACATGTTGTCGATATTCCTAAGTGGAATTTACTGTGAATTCATTTCCCATATTGTTATGGCAATTTACAATGAAAACAGGATACTCCACATTCTACCTTCAGTTTCTTGTGTGAAGACAGAGCCCAAATCTAAAGCTCATGCACATTTGTAGAATTACTAAGATTAAAAACCCAACATTCAATGTAGAATTCAGTAAAAATGTGGATAGAGGGTTAAGAATTTAACTTAGTTGGTAGTATGGTTTCCTGACAAGAACAAAGTGGACACAAGAAGACAAATGTGTCATGCTGTCTCTCACTATAGGATGTTACTCTTAAGTCTTTAGGCAATTCTGTTCAATTTGCAATGCATATAGAGGAAAATGCACTGTTGTAGTATATCAGTTAAAAGGAAAGGATGCAACTGGAGGCATTAAATAGTGTTGAAGATGGGGGTGGGGGGCAGTAAAGGAAGGGAAATGGAGAGGAACAGTTAACACTAAAATTTTATGGAAAGGAGTCGAATGGATATATATTACTCTAGACTAGCAGTTCTCAAGCCGATGGTTGTGACACCTTTGGGTGAATTTCTATCTCCAAAATTATTTATATTATGATTCATAACAGTAACAAAATTACAGTTATGAAGTGACAACAAAAATATTATGTTTGTGTCAACAGAACATGAGGAAGAGTATTAAAGTTTCACAGCATTAGAAAGTTTGAGAGCCACTTCTCTAGATGCTGTGTGTATGTGTGTGTGATATACTAACATAATGAGATATATATATATATATATATATCTCATTATAACCTCAAAAACAGGTAACAGTGACAAAACATTTAGACACCACAGGTTAACAAATAAAATACTCATCTCCAGGAATGGGCTATATCTTTTGAGAGTTGTTATTGGCCAATGAATCCCCATGATTCCATAAATGCTACATGCTATTGTCATTGCTTTTGGCTACCATAATTTTGCCCTATGTGGGAAGACACTACATAAGTGAACAATAGAACATGGAAAATTCATTTTGCAGTGACTTGGTAATTCCATTGCTACTGGAAAACTTTCTAATAGATGACGGCAGGTTCTCTACCCTCATCTGTGGGTGTGCCTAATGACACATTCATAATTTGATACAATTCGTAGATGTGGTAGAAATTTTCCAGAAGTGTTTTTCAGTTGAAGTGAGTTGTTCTCTTAGACCATAGTCTTGTGGGACTACATAATGTAGATCTTAAAAAGAAAAGAAAAGAGAAAAGAAAAGAAGAGAAAGAGGAAAAGAAAAAGAAAAAGAAAAGGAAAAGGAAAAAAAGAAAAAGAAAAAAAGAAAAAGAAAAAGAAAAAGAAAAAGAAAAAGAAAAAGAAAAAGAAAAAGAAAAAGAAAAAGAAAAAGAAAAAACAAACCACCAAAAACCTTTCTGTGTTGAGAAAATGGAGCAACATGGCTGTGGACAAAAATTTTTCAAGCCCTGAGACAAGGTAAATATTTCAACCTTTATAGTTTTTAAATCAAGGGTTTTATCGCCTTAAGTAGCTAGTTTAAATTATTAATAGTAAGAAATAAGGTTGTTTCTGTGATCTTATCCATCCAAGTATTTCAGGAGCATTTGGAGTAGTCTTGAGGGAAGCATTAGAAAACATTTGAAGAAACAGGTCATGAAAAGCACACACAGTTATTAGAGATCCTAAGCTGACAATTCAATAGGGGTCTCAGAAAACTGGCATACTAAATCACTGCAGAGGGTAAAGAGGGCACTCCTGAGTTGTAACCTGTAAGTGAGCACTGTGTTAGAGATTCCACAGGGGCAAACTCGTGTTTTGTTTTGTCAAAGAACTTCTGTAAATGTTGTTTCTAATCTAAGACTTTCTAGGAAATAAAGTTCAAAGGTGACAGACTGTTTAATTTTGTAGAAGAAAGAATACCCCATACCGTCTGTGGTATCAGTGTTGCTGCCAGTTTTACATTACAGGAAATCTCACAGTGAAAGTCAGAAACAAAAATAACAATAACAACAAAACAGCAACAACAACAACAAAAATGAAGAACGATAAAACATAAAGCAAAAGATATGGAAGCTTTCAGTTTATGTAGAAATGAAGCATACTCAAAATTAAGTGCAGGGAAATATTGTAGAACTGAAGACGAAAATATTCCACTTCTCCAAAAAGCAAAGTTTTATATTTGAACAAGAAAGATGCCTTTAGGACATTTTCAGAATTGGCTCAGGCATATAAAGACACTAAGGCATTCAAAGGGATTTGTAGTGCAGTGTCCTGCTCATACATAGTCTACAGAAAAGGGCTTTCTTTGCAGTCACTTTGGCATATACAAAGACAAACCAGGGGATCCATTGTGTCAGGCAATACTTTGAACTTGGTATTTTGAGACGTGCTATAACTGTTGGAATTCTAGCATAATGGAGGTGACCTAAATGTATTTTCCATTAAAATGAGCATGAATGTTTGGGGATCAGAGAATAATGCTAAAAATTGTATTTAGAAATGTTCCTCCAATGATCATGGGTTAAAGGCTTGGTTGCTATTTAAGAAGATTTTGATAGTCCATTGGATCACAAAGAATATGTCTGACACAATAGATTATCAACTTAAGTAGGTCATAGCTTCACTGAGTATTAGCTGGTTCCCTGTCAAAGGATATTGGTCACGTGCAGTGTACCTTAAGTGCCTGTCTTGTCCGTTCCACTTTCTGTTCTCAAGAGTAATTCAGCTTTGCTCTACTAGTCATTTCTGGATTAATATTCGAGCAGTCACTCTAACTAAGTGTTGCATTGGGTGTTTCTTGCCCTGTGCTTCTTCATCTTATGACTTTTTTTTTTTTTTTTTTTTTTTTTTTTTTACATTTGGTACTCAGCTCGGTAATTTACAGCATTGCCAATATGAATTTTACCTTATCTTTTGAGCATTTAAGTCAGATACAATATTATGTAAATAGTCAATCTTTTGTTCAATAGTTTCTTTAGATTTATATTTGTGTTTACCAAATTTAAGGATTTAATTTATTGAATCTGCAATTTCATATACGTAATATATTTAACTTTATCATTCTTTTGATTGGTGTTTACAAGTATCTTAACCTCTTAAATTGCTAAGGTTATCCTTAGCATTTTAAAGAAATTGGGATAGATCCCAAGAATGTCTCACCCCCTGGGTTGAGGAACTGTGGGAGGGGGGACTGAGTAGAGGCAATGACTAGAATGTAAATAAATAAAATAACTTAAATTTTAAAAAAGAAAAAAAAAAGATATTCAAAAAAGAAACTGGGATATGTTGAACAGACAGCTTCAGGTTTAAATCTTTAATTCTTTACTTTACTTCAAAGTATTTTAATGTACTTTATTTTTAAAGCTTATTTGAGATCCATGTCACTGATGGGCAAACCCATTTGTTAGTTTCCTTTACTTTAAATTCTAAGTGGTAGCCTAGGTTAAGCAGCAGATGGGAGCTAATATATATGTTAATTTTCACGTACTGGGTTGTTAGACCATGAGATTATATGCATACATGCAAGCTTTTAATTTTCTCTGAAAGATTGTGCTTCAACCAAAGTCACTTAGAATGGATGCTAATATTGCTAGTGATGTTGGTGAATGTGTAGATGAATTTCATTAGGATGCAAGTTTAATTTTGTTGGCTCTAATTCTATCGTTAGGAATAACATATCAAAAATTTTGGCTTTCCTCTGCTACACTCTGTCTGATAATCAAGTTCTAGTGATATAAATTTAAACATAATTTCTCTTGACCCAAATACAGTAGGAGGTGCAGCAATTGTTATGTTACCTGCAGTATCTATATTTTGATATTTATTTGTAAGCTCTGTGTTTCTGTTGCTAGTAGAATTTATGCTTTTAATCTATTATATTTTGTGATCAATTTGAAGAGAATGATTCTGCATAGCAATGCTCTGCTTAATTATTTAAAAAATATTTAACAATGTTTATCCTTAAAATTTTATATCAATTTTATGAATACCAAAAGGACATGCATGGTATATACTCACTAATAAGTGGATATTAGCCAAAGAAGTACAGAATATTCAGGATACAATACACAGAACTCAAGAAGGTTAACAAGCCAAGGGGCCCAAATAAGGATGCCTCATTCCCACTTGGGAGGGAGAAAAAAGTAATCACAGGGGAAGGGGGATGGTAGAGGGAGGGAGAAACCTGGATCAGAGAGAGAACAGGGAGGGGAAAAGAGGAACATGGTCAGGTATTAGGGTTGGGGGAGAGAACTGAATCCCTGAGGTCCAGCAGAAAGAATGGAAATGGGCAATCTTGGGAGATAGGAGGTAGGGGGACCCTCTAGAATGTACCAGAGACCTGGGAGGTGAGAGACTCACAGGACTCAAAGTGAGGGATCTTAGATGAAATGTCCTACAGTGGGTAGAGGGAATTTGTAGAGTCCACCTCCAGTAGAAAGAGAGGGCATTAAGATGAGGTTGCCATCCCAGAGCCAAAATTTCTGACCCAGAATTGTTGCTGTCTGAAAGAACTGCAGGGATAAAAATAGAAAAGAGACTAAGGGAAAGGAGCATCCACTTCTGTGTTTGCTAGGCCCCGGCATAGTCTCACAAGAGACAGCTATATCAGGGTCCTTTCAGCAAAATCTTGCTAGTGTATGCAATGGTGTCAGCGTTTGGATGCTGATTGTGGGATGGATCCCTGGGTATGGCAGTCTCTAGATGGTCCATCCTTTCATCACAGCTCCAATCTTTGTTTCTGTAACTCCTTCCATGGATGTTTTGTTCCCAATTCTAAGAAGGGGTACAGTGACCCCACTTTGGTCTTCATTCTTCTTGAGTTTCATGTGCTTAGCAGATTGTATTATATATCTTGGGTATCCTAAGTTTTGGGCTAATATCCACTTATCAGTGAGTACATATTGTGTGAGTGCCTTTGTGATTGGGTTACCTCACTCAGGATGATGCCCTCCAGGTCCATCCATTTGCCTAGGAATTTCATAAATTCAATTCTTTTTTAATAGCTGAGTAGCACTCCATTGTGTAAATGTACCACATTTTCTGTATCCATTCCTCTGTTGAGGGGCATCTGGGTTCTTTCCAGCTTCTGGCTATTATAAATAAGGCTGCTATGAACATAGTGGAGCAAAACAAACAAACAAACAAACAACAAACAAACAAAAAAAGAATAAGGGAAAGGAGGTCCAATAACAGGCCCAAAGTGGGATTCAGCTGAAGGGGAGGCTCCAAGGCCTGACAATATTTCTGATGCTATGATGTGCTTCCAGACAGGAGCTTAGCATAGCTGCTCTCTGAAAGGCCCAACAAGCAGCTGAGAGAGTCAAATGCAAATACTTAACACCCACCTAATGGACAGAAGCTGGGGACAGCTTTAGTTGAATTGGGGAAAATGTGGAAGAAGCTGAGGAGAACAGTGTTCCCATAGGAAGACCAGCAATCTTAAATAACCTGGACCCCTGAGATCTCTCAGGCACTGAGCCATGAACCAGGCAGCATACACAAGCTGATATGAGGCCCCTGACACATATATATCAGAGGTCTGCTTCATCTGACTTCAGTGAGAAAAGACACATCTAACCCTCTAGAGAATTGAGGGCGCTGGGAGTAGAAAGCTCTGGTAGGATGGGAGTAGGGAGTGCGGACATCTTCGTGGAGACACAGGGTAGGAAGGCATGGAATGTGGAACACAATGCATACCAAGAAGCAGACTGGACTGTAAAAGGTTAAAGAATAACCATAATATTAAAATGAAGTGAGCACAGCATTTTTCTATAGTCAGCCTCTATGAAAGACTATTGTAGATGGCCTACTAATAATACATTTTCACAAGTATCTTATTGCCTACAACTTTCACTTTAATTAGACGGGCAGGTACTGAATTGCATATCCTGCTGACATGGCATTTTTTTCTGCAACACACCAATTTCAATCCATCAAGGCAGAAATGACAATGTTGAGAAGAGTAGCTCACCCAAATCATGGTGTCCAACAAGAATCCAGGGATACCAGGATGTATATCAACAAGACAAAGACAATCTACAATGAACCTATACCTAATGTCATTCTAAATAGGGAGTTTCACTAAAATCTGGAGAATTCTCAACATTCATTAGAACCACACCCGATTCTCATCTTTGTTACAAATCAGTGACGTGATATTAGCATTGATTAGTCATTTGATAGAATCAAGAGTCATCTTCAAGAGAAATCTCCAGCAAGTCCCTGGAAATTTGTTTTTAGATTAAATTTAGGTGGGAAAACCCACGTAAACTCCTAGAATGAATTTTAAAAAGCAATAAAACCCATATCACCATAGCTTTGGCTAAGCAAACTAAAATAAAAATAAATAACAGCAGTTTCAGTGCTTGAATAAAACATATATTTTTTAATGTGTGCACAAAGTAGGCTAGAAATATGGGAAACTATACAAGGGAACTCTCAGTGCTAGGCCACAGTGGTGTAGACTAGGGCCTGACAGGATTGTTTCTTCATCTCAGTCATATGTTGCTGTTCTAGTACAGGAGGAACACTGAAGAATCTCACAACTGATTGTACTAGATTGACCTGGTTCTGCTTGTATTCTAATACCAATATTGTTTCCCCAAAACCTGGTTGCTCCAGAGACAAGAGAGGCTACATGTAGACCCATGTGACCTATGCGACATTGTCCCCAAGTTATTTCTTTGTTTTTTTAAATTGGATATTTTCTTTATTTACATTTCAAATGTTATCCCTTTTCCCACCCCACCAGAAATCACCCTATGCCATTCCCCCTCCCCCTGCTTCTATGAGGGAGTTCCCCCACCCACCCATTCATTGTTGCCTCCTTGCCCTCGTGTTTCCCTACACTGGAGCATAGAGCCTTTACAGGACCAAGGGCCTCTCCTCCTATTGATGCCAGATAAGGCCATCCTCTGCTACAAATGCAGCTAGAGCCATAAGTACTCCTTGGTGCTGTTTTAGTCCATGGGAGTTCTGTGGGAGTCTGGTTGGTTGATATTGTTGTTCTTCCTATGGAATTACAAACCTCTTCAGCTCCTTCAGCCCATGCTCAGTTCAATGGTTGAGTGTGAACATCCACTTCTGTATTTGTCACGTTCTGGCAGAGCCCCTCAGGAAATATATCAGGCTCCTCTCAGCACACACTTCCTGGCATCCACAATAGTGTCTGGGCTGGGTGACTGTATATGGGATGGCTCCTCAGGTAGGACAGTCTCTGGATGGCCTTTCCTTCAGTTTCTGCTGCACACTTTGTCTCTGTATTTGCTCCCATGAGTGTTTTTTCCCCTTCTAGGAAGGACTGTCATACTCATACTTTGGTCTTCCTTCTTATTGAGCTTCATGTTGTCTGAATTGTATCTTGGGTATTCAGGGCTTTGGGGCTAACATCCATTTATCAGTGAGTGCAAGTTATTTCTAATTGGTGAATAAAGATGCCAACAGTCAATAGCTGGGCAGAAGAGACATAAGTGGTCTTAAGGTTCTGGGTCTGGGGATCAGAGGAGAACAACAGTGGAGAAGAAATTGAGGAGGAAGAAAGTCACCATGGGTTAAGAGTCTAGAAAAGATGGCTCTCAGGACTTGCCAAATGGAGGTAAGAGAAGTCCAGATGAAACCTAGTAAGAAATAACTCAGGGTTCTCAATAGGGCATATATTTTAATATCATGGAGGGTAGATGTCTGCCCAGCTCTGGCACTTATGAAAGCTGTTGTAAATATAAAATTTGTGGGTGTCTTTTATCCAGGAACTGAATGATCAAGTTAGGGTAGAAACAGGATGGAGATTTAAAATATACAACAGGTTTATTTTTATCCCTAACAAATAGATTTCTTCATCCATTAGTGGGCATACAGGTTGATTCCATATCTTAGCTGCTTTGTACAGTGACAGCATATACGTGGATAATCTAATAAAAAATAGAAGAATGAGCTGAACAGAATAAATTTCCACCAAGAGGTACATGACAAACAAGTTAATATCTTCACCTATCAGTACATTAGTGCTTGAAATGAGGTGAGCACATATTTTGGCGGTAGACTTTCCTGCCCAATATAAGAGGAAAAAAAGAGTTTCAGTCCTCAGCATTAAAAAATAATTAAGTAAGTAACTTAGTAAATTGGAATTTCACATTACTGCACCTAGAATGTGTGTGTGTGTGTGTGTGTGTGTGTGTGTGTGTGTGTGTGTGTGTGTGTGTGGTGTGGTGTGTATAGCAAATGCTACCAAAAAAAATTCATGTACATTAGGTAAGGATTTGTTTGAACATCTGCAGTATGGACATTTGTCAGAAATTTAATAGAAACACCATATTTCCCAGCTATAGTGCTTTTAGTATTTACCCAAAGGATATGAAGTCATTTTAATGGTTCTAGCTTTATGATAGCTTTTCTTCTATCTTTCAATGCTTGCACTGAAGATAAATTAGAAGCATATCTAGACTTCATCTTGACATCAAACGTACTTAATGAAATGTAATAAAGTTTAACTATCTATATTTATTCTAGGAGTTCACATGCTAAGTGAGCTATCTTCTTGATTGTGAGTGGAAAAGAAAAGATGCCCACATACTTAATACAAGGCTTCATTTTCCTGTAAACATGGGATATAAATTGACTGTAAATCTGCCTGTGAGACTATCATCCTTATACAAGCAGTTTGGTATGGGAAAAATCTAGCCAAATTATCCATAAGTGTAAGACTTTTGGAAATCATTAAGTATTGATAATGGTATAGATTGTAATATTCTCTCCTAACACTGAAATAAATGGTAATAAAAATCTGACTGTGTGTATCTAAATGACTACAAAAGGAGGAAACTTTGGGACTCATACTCCAACCATGGGTAACAGACTTTAATTCACACAGAGAAAACAAATACATTTGATTCCTTATGTTGATGTGTATAAGCAAACTCATATATGGAAATATGCACAGTTACATAATTTGCCATTTATTTTGTATCACATAAAATGTTGTAACAGATTTAAAATTAGCATAGCTGTATGGGTCTAAGATAGTAAACATTATATGAAGCCTTAACTATTCTCCATTGAATAGAAAAAATAGATTAACATGGGAAAATATCTTAGCTTTATAATATCCAAAGATCTATATTCTATACTGGAATAAACCATTAGCCAGGTATGAGAGGGGACAAATATACAGTAGAACTTATGTACAGGTGTTGTTCTTTTGAAATCACCCCTGATTACCTAAATCATAGAGAAAAATAATTTATTAAAGGTATTCTACTAGCACAGAGATTTGTAAATCATTCTTACTTGTCCTGTCCTAAAAGCCATATGTAGAACGTCTGAGGACAACTGTACCAAAACCTAGCCATGTTTACATTTAAATCTTACTAATGAGAGACTTAAAGACTAGAAGAGGAATCAAAACAGCAAAACACCTATCTAGTCCAAAATGGCTTTGCAAAATAGTAATTTAGATTTAAATATTCTTTAAATCTTTTTTAATGCAACAATTCCTGGTAACCAATAAAGTTAATCTCCGTCATTGTCCAACATATCTGAAAAGTGTCCTGATTTTAAAGCTTACCCAAATTTAGCAATGAAATGGGACAAGTAGATGACCATTAGTACATATTTTCAGTTTTAATACCTTGAGAATGTGAGATAAGATTCTGATCTAAAATACTATTCATTCAACATGACTCTAAAGGTAAAATCATCTCTGAATCATCCATTTCCATGATCCAACATTTATATGGCCCAATACAATTAGACCAAATTCAGATTTACTAACTAATATGACAATGGTAAATAATAAACATGATAAATATTGAGGCTTTTGGAATCCCCAATATACGTTCCAATTGACAGTCATTTTGGGGGTATTGAAGGAAATATTGGACATTAGACAGCAGTTCAGAAAAGTGTCCCCTGTCCCCTGAGAGGTTCTGCCAGCACCTGACTAAGACAGATGGAAATACTCACAGCCAACCAAAATACTGCTTCTGGAGACCCCAATGGAAGAGATAGAGAAAGGACTGAAGGAAGCTGAAGGCAATGGCAACCCCATAGAAAGAACAATATCAACTAACTGGATGCCTCAGAGCTGCCAGGGACTAAACCACCAGCCAAAGAGTACACATGGAGGGCTCCAGATACATATGCAGCAAAGGATTGACTTATCTGGCATCAATAGGAGGGGAGTCCTTTGGTCCCACGAAGGCTTGATGCCCTAAAATAGGGAGATGCTAGAGGGGTGAGACCTGAGTGGGTGTGTGAGTGGAGGAGCACCCTCTTAGAGATAAAGGAGACCAGGAGATGGGATGGAAGGTTTGCAAAGGGGAGAATGGAAAGGGAGACAACATTTGAAATGTAAACAAACATAATAACAAGCAAACAAACACAACAATGCAATAACAAATGCTTCCATATTGACACCAGCCTTCTAAATTAACTAAAACAAAACATAAATGAGAAATTAACCAGAATTGGTTGGTAAATCTAAGCCTGTGTGTCTGATGTTGCTCTGTAACATTGCTTCTATTGCCTTTTCAGCTAGTACAGGGCTAAGAGATCAGGCAATGGCCATAGCTTTCAATTTGGAAGGGAAAATACTGGGAAGGAGACTTCACAGGTAAGACAAATGACATAACTTTGGCAACAATCAGTGCTAGTAA
This sequence comes from Mus caroli, assembly GCF_978045245.1. NCBI lineage: Eukaryota > Metazoa > Chordata > Mammalia > Rodentia > Muridae > Mus > Mus caroli. The sequence goes on along the minus strand of NW_028227264.1, from coordinate 103,560,706 downwards.
CAGACAGTTACAGAAATATTTAACACACCATGGGTCTAACCTTTCAGGGTTTAGGGTAAATTCCAGCATAAAACTCTGAGCAACAGTCTTACGTTTATCATCAAGAAATTTTCATGTTCTTCACCAGATGCTAAGAATGCAGGAAAGATCTTTATTGTAAAGTTTCCACATAAATAATTTATATCGTCTAAACTTTTCTTTTGTTTTAGGTTTTTTTGGATGAAAGGTTTTTTTTTTCCACCTAAACATGTGTGTTTATACAAGAGTTCAAGATCCAGAACTACACAAGAAATTCTACTACCTCCCTTTCATCTTGTTTTACATGTGAAGCAGGGGGAGTAATGAATTGCTTCATATGTTATGTCGATGAGTTGTTGAGTCTTCATGAAAACTGATAATAGAGTGCATGAACTCAGCTCAGGTGCTCTGAAACGGTGAAATATGGGTCTATTTTCTACCATTTCACAAACTGCTCTGCTCTAAGTTCTGTTTGTAATTAGTTACTTTGGAAAGAGCTAGCTCAATGTGTTAGTTTTTTTGAATTATCAGCATATATTTAAGACAAACTGCATCTTCTGAAGAAATTGTGCCCTCAAAGGAATTATTTGTCTTGTGCTAACGGTCTTTTATTTGATTTGTAGGGTTTGGGTTAGGTTTCAGGCATGGACTGAAATTAGTGTGGTACAGACCTTTGAGCATATGTGATCATAACACTAGATTCTCAACTTTGGCTTCCTAAAGGAAAATATATTCCAGAATCACATAGCTAGAAACAACATCCACATAAATGTTATAGCACAGAATTAATGCAAAGAAGTGAAGAGCTCAGGGCAGCTCAAGAAACTTACACACTTGATAATAAAAAGCTGTTATATATTTGTTTTATAATTTTTAATTATTAAGATGTAAAGATTTACATATAAAACTGACTGAGACTACTATAAAATTAAATGTAAATATTCCTTGTATTTATATATTTTCTAATATATTCAAAACAACACCAAATATTAAATGACTACTTGGTGTCACTAATCTAAATTTTAATCAATTTAATACTAGTAAAATTACTACCTTAAGAAAAATACATTTAAAAAAATTAATTCACTAAGAAATATTATTTAGTTAAGTTATTAAGTCCCTAACTTAATATCAGGTGTATGTATAATATCCATTATAAATACAATTTGTGTGTTAAAATGGGATCCACATCCACTAGGGGCTCTGGCCTTCGGACAAAGCAGGACCTGGGAAGTTTGATTGTGTGAACGCCATGCAGCCACTAGGCAGGTGTTTAGCTATGAGAAACCACAGAACCCTGCTCCAGGGGTGGGGAAATACAGTCTGTGGTCCCTGGGGAACCTGCTGGAGTTGGCTCAAGGTCCCTGGGCCTGCACAGAGGCCAGGGACTGTAGGTTCTAGCTCTTGGACACTGCAGAAGCTGCTGAGAATGGAGCCACTACTTACCTACCTTATTATTTGAGTTCTGTGTTTGTTAAGCTGTATTTTCCTTAAATTAATTAAGACCATAAAAATACCTTAATACATCAAGTTTATAATGTAAAAATGCAAAAATCTGTTACACCTTTGGGTAGTGAAATTTTTCCTCTTTTCTTTCTTTTTTCCTTTCCTCTTTCCTTCTTCAGTTCTTTTGCTTTCTTTTCGTATTTTTGACTTACAAATAATGTGCAATTCATTCTTTATGACTGAAACTTTTTAGTTGTGAACTTTGTACCAAGGATACTTAAAAGAGTGAGGTGACCTTCCCCAAAATGTGATATAACTTGTCCCCTTACAGAAAAGCAAAAACAAAAACAAAAACCTATGCTATCATTATAGCATGTGCTAACGTACAAAATGTCCCATACATTTCATTCCAATCAAAACCCAAAGATTGAAGGTATCAGTGAACAGAGCAATCCTACAGAGTGCAGTCAGCACATTAGCTCTACAGAGGAATCAGTTGATGATTGACTCCAGAAGAAATACTGTTCTCTTGCTTCAGAAATACTCTTTAAAACTTTACATCATGCTAATTGCAAAAATGCATAATTTTTTTTTTTTTTTTTTTTTTGGTTTTTCGAGACAGGGTTTCTCTGTGTAGCCCTGGATGTCCTGGAACTCACTTTGTAGACCAGGCTGGCCTCGAACTCAGAAATCTGCCTGCCTCTGCCTCCCGAGTGCTGGGATTAAAGGCGTGCGCCACCACGCCCGGCTAAAATGCATAATCTTAAGAATTGTATTACGTGAATCCATGTATTCATTATATAATAAATATATACTTCTTTAGTGTATTGAATACAAAGTTATAATAATTAGCTTAAAACTTCTTACTACAAAACCCAATTCCTAGTTAAAGTGTCATACGTCCCTATATAAAGTAATGCATCTCATAAAACTATATGTATTTGATAAATTTCTTAAGCCAATATTTTGTTAAAATATACAATTATAATCACATTTTATCAATTTTGTTTATTAAGATAAAACAATGGGTTGTGTTACTTGATGAGATATTTGCCTAGTCTAAATCACTAAAAATAATTTGAGTATTTCTTGACAAATCAAGACCTCCAAATATAGTCATCCATTGTTTCTCAATTTTTATTATTTTAATTTTCTTCTAAGTCAAATGTAGTAATATTGGGTCCATAATAAACTCTGATTTCCAACTGCATTGCTGTTCCTAACATAAAGATAACTACACTAGAGTGTTAAAAATAAATTAAGTAGATTTTTAAGGTTACATTGCTATTAAATACTAATCTACATAAAATGAAGTAAATTATTATAACATCATTTAAGTAATATGATATTAATTTCTGTTAAAATAATATAGAACAGACTCTCAAGACTAATTGAATATACAGTAAGATGATGACACATTTTTAAAGATTTAATTTTATAAAAATAATATAAAATTTTTATTAAATTTTAGGAAATAAAGTATACTTATTGATAATATGTATAGGAATGGATGCATTGGCAAGGCATCACATCCAAAGATCTTCTAGGCCTATATGATCCAGGCATTTTGTAGGCATGCTTTGGAATACAGTATGATTTGGATGAAATGCAGACTCACGCTTATTACACAGCTTCTATCTGTAACAGTGAAGGTAAGGTTAGTTTGTAGAAGGAAGCAGCTATGCTTGAAAATGACATCTAATTTTGGGCAGACAAAGTGACAAATCAAAGAAAGATTTGACAGAGTGAGTCAAAGATAGGACATGATCAACTCTCTGGAGATCAGCTCAAGAAAGAGCAGCTACTTAAGAGCAAAGGGAAAGAGAAGAGGGGGTGTATTTATGACAGTTTTACTGGGATAGTTTTACAGAGAGAGGTGGCAGAGGGGACAAACTAGACACAGGTGAAGACAAAAAGAGTCAGAGAATGAAAAGGAGTCAGAAGATTAGAACATATTGCCAAATCTAGCATGAAACCAGGCAGAGCAATTTATTCAGAAGCAAAGAGAGGTCAACCAGATAGAATCAGTCAGCTTGGAAAATGAGATTTACTGTAAGAAGGCTAGGAGCTTCCAAGCATAGGCCTATGGATAGTTAGAAGAGTGAAAGAAATGTTCTGGTCTCAACTGAGCACAGGGTCCCCCATGAAGGAGCTAGAGAAAGCATCCAAGGAGTTGAAGGGGTTTGTAGCCTCATAGGAGGAACAACAATAAAAACTAATCAGTATCCCCAGAGCCTCCAGGGGCTAAATTACTAATCAAGGAATACACATGGTAGGACTCATGGCTTCAGCTGCATATGTAGCAGAGGACGGCCTACTTGGTGATCATTGGGTGGAGAGGTCCTTGGTCCTGTGAAGGCTCTAAACTCCAGTGTAGGGAATACTAGGGCCAGGAAGCAGGTGAGGGTAGGTTGTTGAACAGGGAGAGTGGGGAGGGGATAGGGGCTTTTCAGAGGGAAACCAGAAAAGTGGACAATATTTGAAATGTAAGTAAAGTAAATATCTAATTAAAAATATAAAATACCCTATAAGTATCAGAAAGGAAGGAAGGAAGGAAGAAAGAAAGAAAGAAAGAAAGAAAGAAAGAAAGAAAGAAAGAAAGAAAGAAAGAAAGAAAGAAAGAAAACAAAAGAAAAGAAACTCTTGTATCAAACTAAGAATCTAAAACAGGACAGTAATATGAAAACACTCAGTAAAACTTCCTGTACATTTACTGAAAATAAAGGATTACTATTTGATTAATATATATATAGTGCCTTCATAACCTAATCCAAGAGAAGAGAGTGAGAGACAGAGAAGCAGAAAGATAGAAAGAAAGTAAGGGACAGTAGGAAATGAAACAAAATACAAATGAAGATACTAAAGTATAAAAGTTTATAAGTATATAAACTTAATGTTAACAAAGGTAGGTACTAAAGGTAAGAGATGACTTTTGTAAAAAGAGAAGAAAAATAACTACTGATTGCTATACATGAACTTTTACATAACATTTGTTTAATCACTATTGTATCAATATTCATTTTTGTATAAGAAGGAATAATTTTACCTTCTGATATAGCATACATCATTAGTTTTTTTTTTCTGTAACTTGTATTTGGTTACTTCTGTATTTCTTTTTAGAAAAAGGAGAATAAGTAAATTAAAAAGAACAGAAACAATCCAATTTAATTTTGTGGTATGTTGCAAATATTGGGAAGGGGGAATACAGTGAGTTTGACTGTGCTTATCCCAGACCTGCCTGGGCATGCTGGGCTGTAGGGAGGCACAGATACACTACTTCATGGGTGGGAAAGTACAGTCTGAGATGTGGAAAAAACAGCTGGTTCAGTTGTCCTGAACCTGAGACAAGGCCAGGGTGATGGGGTTCTTTGATTCTTGGAAATCCAGTCACTGCTGGAATGGGCACAGAGTCTAGCATGGGGCCAGGAAAGTGAGGAACTCTGGCTTGTTCCAGTGGTGATGTCCTTAGCATGGGGGAGGCAGACTAGAAGTGCACAGAGGCCTTCTATAGGAGATTAAAGCTAGGGCTTTGCAGGTGAATGTCTTATCCATGGTTCCCCACAAAAGATTTTTTTTTTTTTTTTTGGTTTTTCAAGACAGGGCTTCTCTGTGTAGCCCTGGCAGTCTTGGAACTCACTCTGTAGACCAGGTTGGCCTCCAACTCAGAAATCCATCTGCCTCTTCCTCCCAAGTGCTGGGATTAAAGGCATGTACTACCACTGCCTGGCTCCCACAAAAGATCTTGATGAAAGAGACAGTCTATGGTTCTAAACTGTTTATTGAAATGGATGCATACTGTACCAGTACAGTTTCTCCCTGGGTAGACCTGAGATTAAATACCTGTCACAGGGAGGAAAGTCTGGGAAGGGAAGCTTATTGGCTAAGCCCTTAGGGTCTCTAGGTACCTCATTAGCATGGAGGACTGGGTTCTGGGCTTATATGACCACAGGTCACGTTTCCTTATGTGAGAAGAGTGGATCATGTTCCAGGCTAGGAATCTGGCGAGGAGGAGGGAGTCACCTAAGTCTTAGGTTTTTGCCCACCGAGTCTCCAGGTTTCAACAGCTCTACCTTACCCAGTTTCCTGGCATTGTTTCACCATCCAACAGGTCCCCACTTTCCTAATGCAAATTTCTCTTTACAGTTATTTTCTAGATTCTGCATTTTAGAGAAACCTGTATGAGTTCTGGAATGGGAATATTTATCCTAGAAAATGAACATTCTCAGGCTAGATCCTTAATTATGCTTGAAAATATTTTTGAAGCTCAATAATCCTTTCTTCACCTTATACTTTTCATATATTCTGTAGAGTAGGAAAAAAAATCAGAGATTGTAAGCAGACATTACAATAAAATTATTTAACATTTGACACTCCAAATATCTGCTGGCAGTATCCCCATACTGACGTCAGCTTCATGTCTGTCCCTGAATAACTAATACTCCCGTAGGGCAACTCACTCTCAGAGTAGTACAGGCATTTCCAACGATCAAATGCACTAATGTTTTTACTCCAAGTGGTGTGTATGAAGTTGTACTTCAGCCTCAACAATAGATGATATCATGCTTTAATGGGAAAACTGTTGAATCATAAAACACATATTTAATGTCTGACAAACACTTGAACAGGAACAGATGACTGAAAACACTCCAGAAGTATCTACAGGAAAAGGAATAATTAAAACTGAACTCAATACACTAGTTTAAAAGAAACCAATCCCTAGAAAGAAAATCATTTCTAAGTGACTATATTTTATACATCTAGACTTTGGCTCTTATATTCTTTCTAAATAATGTAGTTCCTGGAGTTTTCATTTTATTCGCTTTTTTTTAAGTTTTTTACTTAAATAATTTTAGATCTATTTTTAAATTGTTATATGTAAGGGTGTGTCTGTCTGTCTATCTGCCTGTGTGTATGTATGTGTACCATGTATGTGCACTGTGTCCTTGGAGGTCACAAAAAGATTGTTGGGGACTCTGGAACTGGAGTTACGGGTTTGAGCATCATGTGGGTGCTGGGAACTGAACCTAAGTCCTCTGCAAGACCAGTGAGCACTTGTAAACTTGGAGCCATCTCTTCACTTCTTGGTGATTTTTTTTAAAGTTTTCTTTCTAAAACCTTGTATTGAGTTTGTTCTTTGAAAGGTTCATAGATGTACAAGGTGCATTCAGATCACTGCTCTCCTCCAGGTCCTTCTCCCATTTGTTTCCCTTTCTCTCCTCAAAGCCCTCTTCCCACATTCATGACTGTTATTATAGTTTATAAAACAATATTTGTAATATTTTAAATTATTTAGTGTAGGTAATACCAATGTTGATACCACTGCACGTGTATGGAGGTCAGGTGTGTGTTACATGTGTGGGAACATGCATGCAACAGCACATAGGTAGTGCTCAGAGCATGAATTACAGGAGTCAGGTCTCTCCTTCCACCACGTGTTTCTGAGGGCCTGAACTTAGGTTGGGCATGAGCCTTCTCTTCAACCCCCTTGTCTTGTTTTGTTTTTGAGAGCCACTGAGTTTTCTTTATACTGCAGAGGCACCATTGATGTAGTAGCATTCGAATCTTCTAAATCTTTAAACCCAGCCCTGTGTAACCACTGATCTATTACTACTTCAGTAATCAAAGAGCTATGTTCTCGCACCCATTAGAATAGCTATTGCCATAAAAAATGGGTGATATCAATTGCTAGTGAGGAACTGAAGAGAAAGGAAGAAGTACTACACCTTGGTTACTATGGAAAAAGAGCATTGCAGTCTCGAAACATAAGCATAGTACTAACATTGTAAATAACCAGTGATCTAACTGTTGGCTTTGAGTACAAAGAGGAGAAAGTCAGCACATACAACAGTTGTGAGCATTCTTATGTTTATTTTATCCTGATTCACACTAGCTAAGATATGAGTTTAAAAATATACATCCATAAATATAGGAATCAGAGAAGAGAACATACACACACACACACACACACACACACATACACACACACAAACACACACACAAACACACACACACAAACACACACACACACGTGTTGATTGGTGATTGTTTTGTTCAAGCCCAGATCACTGGGGTAGTAGGGGCAGTGCCACATCCCTGTATTGGCATTCTTGGATGTTATACAAAGAAGGTTGAGCAAGCCATGAGGAACAAGTCAATAACTGACTCTCCACTGTGGCCTTTGCATCAGCTCCTACCTTCAGATCCCTGCCCTGAGTTCCTCCAGTGATGTAATGTGCTCTGGAACTGTAAGCTGAACTAAGTCCATTCCTCCTCAGGTTGCTTTTGGTCATAATATTTTATCACAGCAAGAGAAACCCTAGGACAGACCTGAAAAAAAATACAAAGCCAAAAATAAAAACAAAAACAAAACAACCAAAGAGTATAAAAGGCAGTGTATTATCCAAAGTTGGACCATTGGCAAAAAAAAAAAAAAAAATCAATGTATTTAGCCACCAGAATTGTTTCTGAACAGAGAGAGAAACTTGAGCCACATTCTAGATGTGTACCTAGTCTCTTTAAAACAAAATCTACTACTACTTTATTTCTAAACTCAGTAATGTGGGATTCATAACTTCAAACACTCATTTGTTAATATGCCCCTTTACAAAATGCTGGGACTCTGTCAAGTATTGTCTAGGAAGACTAATAGAGCCCGGCATGGTGGCACACGCCTTTAATCCCAGCACTCGGGACACAGAGGCAAGCAGATTTCTGAGTTCAAGGACAGCCTGGTCTACAGAGTGAGTTGCAGGACAGCCAGGGCTACCCAGAGAAACCCTGCCTCGAAAAACAAAACAAAACAAAAAACAAACAAACAGACAAACAGACAAAAAAGACTAATAGAACAACACATGTGAAGGAGCTGGCAACTAAATATTTTAACTTCATGAATTTATAACTACAACTCTATGTCTTATGAATGAAGCTAATGAAATTATACCAAAACTGAGGTATCAGATAGAGGGATGTGTTCTCATTTACAGTAGCTCCTTCAAATAGGTCTGAGACTCATGAAGCTTAATTTTGTTCCAATTCTCACTTCTAATTCATCTTGAGGATTTCTTCAATTCCTAGTAATTATTTCAGCATGCCTCTCACCATGGCCTCCCCTCATCATACTTCTTCCCTGTTTGCATATGCTGCCCTTTCTATTGTAAATACCTTCTCAGGTCACAGAACTGATCAGTATCTTCATCGGGAAAGTCTTCATCAAATGCTTAGATTAATTTTGCAAACGTTTATCATACATACTGACCTTTTTCCTAAGGACATTTCAATTCAAACATGTCAACACAATTTGACCAATTATGCATGCATGTTTCCATCTCTTCCCACTTCCTTGTCTCTTGTTCCATTTCACTTCCCACAGTCTCAATTCCAGTGTTCATGTATTATAGGCATGCACATAAGGTTTGTTACTTAAAAAAAAATGTGTATGTGAAATAAAGAACCACCGATAAAAGAAAATCTGTGATATGTGGTGGTCTGATTTACTTTACCTAATATGGTCCAGTTCTGTCCATTTAACTAAGGATCGTCAGTGTAGAACCTGCACTCAGTCAATCATCCTTTGCTTTCTGCATCTCTTTACCCTCTTAGTCTTCTTTGACTATCTGTTTTGTGCTCTCTCTCTCTCTCTCTCTCTCTTTCTCTCTCTCTCTCTCATTTTATTTTCCCACTTAGACATACTTCTTGGTGCAAAGCTTTATCACAACACTTTGTTGTTTCCTTTTTAGTTCTTGCTGGTTTTTTGGTTTGTTTTGTGTTTTGAAATTCTGTGTGGAGACAGGAGATTAGCATTACTGTTCTCTGGAGGCTCCATGCCGCACCTTACACAAACACATACAGAGATCCACAGGCAAACACTAAAAAAAAAGCACTGGGATTCTTGATGAAGAGTTTGGGGAGGGGTTGAGGGACCCAACGAGGACAGCAACTCCACAGGAAGTCCAACAGAGTCAATTAATCTAGACTCTTGAGGCTTTCAGAGTCTGAACCACCAGAGCTAGAACAGGCTGGAACAACACCACCCACACCCCTTTCCCTGTTCCTCTCACACAGGCCTCAGATGTGCAGTTTGGTTTTCATTCTGCTCCACCCAAACCAGGGTCACTCCTTGCTTGACTCTGCTGCCTGCTTGAACATCCCATTCCCACAACTTGGCTTATTTGTCTGGCCTCAGAAGGGCAGGATGCAGCTAGTCCTGCAGTGACTTTAGTGTCAGGGTTGATTGGTATCACTTCCCAGACGAGAAGGTAATGGGGTACAGGAGGAGTGGCTATGTGAGGAGAGGACTGGGAAGAGAGGAGGTGCTGTTATCAGATGTTAAATGAATAAATTAATTAATTGTAAAGAAATTCTGTGTGGAGTTTGATCGTATCACATTCTGTCTGTGTTGGGATGCACTTTGTGCCTTGTGAGGATGCCCACATAAAAGATGCTCAGGATCTTTTCGGAGAGGACCTTGACACTACTGGTAGTGTGTTCATTTCTCTCACGAATTTACTATCAAGAAATAGAAGCTGTCAGTCATTAAAATGGAACGCATATAGCCATGTGCCTGTCTGAGGATAAAATTGGATTTCTCTGTCTGGCTTTTGCTGATTCCCTTTTATTCCACAAAACAAATTGCTTTTCGACGGTGTCGCTATTAGCAGGAAAGCTTCTGCTAGGACAGGTAGCACTGAAAGCTTATTAGGGGGAATACTTTGTATTCACTGCTGAATTTCAAATCTTCAGAGAATAGATTTACAAAATACAAAACTCATTTTTGAAGTTGTGTGCAATTTCATGTTTGTAATGTTTTTCACTTTTATTCCAATATCCTTCTCATTGAGTTCATTGCTAACACATCACATCTTTCACAGTTATTGATGGTGGTGCAATATTTTATTTTGGAAGCAATAAACAACTTTAGCCAGGGGCTGTAATGTTCAGAAAAAATAAATGAACTTAGATAAGCTCTTAAATTAAAAAGTAGTTCACAATTATATAATCTTATTGAGATATTTCAGTTTCAGATACTATTTTAATTAAGTACTATAATACTACTAAGTATTATTATTTATGAGTAGCATTGTTTGAGTAACTTATTGCCTTTAAATAGACTGAGCAATGAAATATTAATTTTGTAATACTTATAATTATATAGTTTTATGTTATTCAAAAGATATTGAAGTATAGAATCTGTAAAGAATTCTTTTACTGTTTACATCTGTGAGCACCAAAGTACGATTTCATGTAAAAACAAAAATCAAGTTAAAAGTGAGATTGTCTAAATCAGTTAATATTTTTTAAAATGAATTTTACTAACATTTATAGAGTAGTAATAAGTTATGTATGGATGTGAGAGGACAACTTGTAAGAATTAGTTTTCTCCTTTGTCATGTAGGTCCTGGGGATTAAATTAATGTCTTCAGGCTCAGCAAGAGTCCATATTTATTAAGATGTTGAGATTCTTGCCAGCTCCACCTAAAAAATATTATATTAGTTCTTTGATTATTTTACATAATTGGTATTGATCATGTATCCCATGTTCCCAAACTCTTCCCAGACCAACCCCTCTTCCTTTCCCATGCAACTATTTGTTCTCAGATTTTTTTACACCCAAGTTTAGTTTTTACTGCCCTTATGTAACTGCTTCTGTGGCCTTCCACTGCAGCATGGGTGACCTAACAAGGACTCTATCCTTAAGGAAAACTGACTCTCATCTCCCAAAAGCTGTCATTTGCTGATAGCTCTTCTGATAGGTATGGGATTTTGTGCCTATGTCTCCTTCAGGCCTTGTGCATGATGTATCAAATACTCTGAATTAATATGTGTAACTGCCTTGCACTTTCTAGGAAAAAAAAAAGTGCTTCCTTGTCGTCAAGCACTTCCTGTAACTCTTACAATTATTTACCTCCTTTCTCTATCTGTGGGCCTTGAGTGGGGGAGCTCTGTGAATATGAATATATATATATATATAATGTCTACACCTTGACCAGTTTGTGGGTCTCCATTTTAATTACCATCAACTGTAAGTAGAATCTCTCAGATAAGAGTTGAGTCTTTTCTTATTTTATATTTTAAATAAATAAATTACATTATAGATTTATGTTAGATGACATAGGATGTAAGTTATATACATAATTAATACAAATATTGCTATGGTATGCTAAGTTACCACATCTAGTATCTTCAAAAGTTACCCATTCTACCCATAGAATACTAGCTATGTTCACATTTAATAAAATTAAAGGCACTTTAAAATGTTATCAACTATGATTATTAATGAATATATATGTCTTAAACAATTTTACATTATTAAATAAATTGATTTAATAACCTATTTGTTCACTAAATGTGCATTCACTGGTCCTTGTGCCTATTATCAAGAGAACTATTTAAAAAGATATGACTGTGTTTCCGAACTGGTTTAAGAACATATACATATGTGGTCATAATAACCACTATATAATTAAACATCTAAGCATTTTAACAGAGGTGCACATAATTGATCACTGTGTTGGGATATTCACTAGAGAATAGCAATCAGACATCGGTTTAAACAAATATAAAAACCTCTATTCACTAGTTTGCAACTACACAGGGTATTCCAGATTCTAGTGTAGCATCAATCCTTTTAAAAACAATGTTCTGGGCTCACATACTTGTTTTCAGTAAACAAGAGAACTTATCCAGAAGCAGAACTAGAGAAATCACCAAGGCAAGGTTAGTACATTTAGACACTTCCTAAGAACTATAGACTTTGATGGATTAGGTCTTCGTTTTAGTTTTGGCAGGTAGTTGCTGTCTACATGCTGCGTTTTACATTGTATATGGTATTTCCATCATGGAGTCAGTTGTGCTGAGGTATGAGAGTCTACCTATTACATTCTCCACCAGTCTTAGAGAGTGAGTCATATGATGAACTCACTCTATAGTGAATTGTAGTTGGCCCCAGTGACCATTAGCTTTACTGAACTGATACATAATTGGCTACATATTTGAATATATATATAGCCCTGTCATTAATCTAATCAGAATGAAAAGTAAGTATCTAACCAGTGCTGATTGCAGAGTAGTTAGCCAGAGGGACCAAGAGAACAGAGACTGGTACCAGTTATCTGATTAATGACATTGTCTCTCAGTTTTCCAGCACCAATTTTTTTTCATTTGAAACTCCCTCATTCCTGAGAATTAGGAGTCCCATTTGTAGGGCATGCATAGAATTGTACTCTGTACTCCTATATCTTTACTCCCACCAATATAACCAGACACTTAAAATGGGCCTTAAGGAGCAAAGGTCAAAAGAGTAATATGGGTTTCTGGTCTATACCTACATGAACTATAACCTCAACCCCTGTATCTGTTTTCTTCAGTTCCCAGGTCCCGGCCTGAAGGTGGTGGGAATTGGACCATGACACTATACTCATTCCCATAGGACAAAGAACAAGAATCAGAAGGTAGAAGGATAGAGTGAGTGAAAAGGCCTAGGGACCAATGAAACCTTAATTTTAATGGGTTCATATTCAGGAGAAAGTCTACTTGGCAGTAACACCCATGGCCTCTGCCTTTTTAACTTGGATGTGCTAGATCCATGATGTAATGCCAGCTCCCTTTACAGCTATAGGGATCTAGAGAATCTCCATGTAGGACCCATTTCAAATTTATCCCAGTGCTTCTTTGTTTATCTGCTTGACCCAGATGGAATCATTAGACCTGAACAAGTAGAAAACTATTCTAGGACTCAGAAGTGTCTCAGTACATCGCCTATATGAAGGACTGGAGGGGTTATTTAGAAAAGAAAGGCAAGAAAATTTGGCTAACTTCTGGTCTCTGGGCTTAGAGATCAGTGAGGGAGGTCTTTCCAACATAATTTCATAGGGAATAAATCCCTCACTATATGGAGTATAGTGGGTCAAATGCTAAACCAAGTAAGGAGGTCTATCTACCATGCACTGGACTCTATTGAGAGTTTTGTTGGAGTTTCTTTAACATTATGTTTACTCTTTATGCCAGCTCAGAACTCTGAGGTCTATGCACACAATGATGGTTTTAATCTGTGCTGAAAGTGTTAGCTATTTTTAAGATTGGCCATGAAAGCTAGGTACTTTTCAGACCCCGCTGCAGAGAGCTGGTTCAAATCAGGAACCACTTCCTAGAGGAGCTTTTAAGCTATTTGAGAAGTTTCAGTGCAGGTGAAAAACACTTTTACCAACCTAGTAAATGTATCTATAAAAACTAGCAAGTACTTTTATTTTCTCTGTGAAGTCAGGTTTCTCGGTTTTTGCTGGAGTGTTCACTTCTCGTTTGGATTCCTCTGTGAATAAGGGCTCTCTTTTTAGGATTTACTTGAGCACAACACAAAAATGGCATCTGTATGAGACATGTTAAGCCAGGCAATCCAGTTTAGATATAACAAGTCTTGGTCCGAGCAATTCACAAAGTTTTGTGGACCCCAGATAAGTAGCCTGGTGAAGGTCAACCACCAAATTCTTTCTGACTGTTTCTAGAAGAAGGATTTTTCCCTCTGATATCCTCCACCAACCCATCTGTGGGCTCAAGCTGATTATTTCTCTCTTTGCATCATCTTTTTCTTCTTACTTGTACCTTGGAGTCTCAGGCAACACTGGGACACAGTATGTCATCAGAATATCAGTGGGTCCTACTGGTCATAGGACCATTTGTCAGACAGCCAGGTCAGCATCCTGGTAATTCCTTGCCCCAGGGAACTCTCTCTCTCTCTCTCTCTCTCTCTCTCTCTCTCTCTATCTATCTATCTATCTATCTATATATATATATATATATATTACAGCAGTGGAGGATGTATGCAGTGGTGGACTTTTCTTTTTTTCATATGAAAGCATGGGTCAGATTGATTAGTTATGCTTTCTGGTACATGACTTTGCATCAGAAAAGAGGGTATCAGGATTTGTAGTGATGGGTTTATTAAAGTAGACTCACAGGTCAGCCTAGAGTGTGGACTAGTATTAGTCACATAGGCATCAATTTAGAGAACTAGCATTCTGGGGTGCCTTATAGGAGAATATCATTGGTGTGGGGTGTTGCGGTTATAAGATCCTAACCCAGAATTTATTTGTTTGCTTTCTTTCTTTAAACTGGCAGTGCCCATCACAGCTCTGAAAGAGGTGGTCCATTCTGTGGCTACATGCTCTACTCATTTGGACAGTTATTTCACAAGGAATTTCCATGGCCTCAAAGTTCGAGTTAAAACCCTTTTTGTCTTTTGTTTTATGGAAAAACAGAAAAAAAAATATTTTGAGACATCTGGAAGTTGTAAGACTGGAGCGAAAACCCAAGTTATTTTTAAAGACTCAAATACCTTTTGTTTAGTCTCAGTCTACTGTTGAGATGCTATGCTCACTGTTGCACTGATATATAGGGTTTTTGGTATCTAGAGGCAGCAATATCTAACTATACCTAAGAACTCTTGAACCTGTCTCTTAATCTCTGGAAGTGGGAACTGAAGGATGGCAGCAATCATAGTCTAAGACAGGGTTCTTCTGTCTCCTGTCATCCTGTCAGCTGGTAGCCGAGATAGGTAGCCTATGATGTACAAAGTGGGGCTTCTTTTTTTTTTTTTTTCACTGACAGTCAATATCTCAAGGTTTTTACTTTTGCAGGAGTTCCTCGGTGGCCCTTTTTACAATCTATTTTCCTGGGAATTCTCTGAAAGAAGAACAAGAGTTCAGAATTTAGTGTCTTATCAAACAGGGTTGGAGAATTTGTAAATCTTCAGGGTAACCTGATGCAGGTAGTTACTTGCTGTATCCTTCCTCTGGGTCTGTCCATTGAGAAGACAAACAGACCCAGAGGGGTCTGCAGAGGGGTTGACTTCCTCAGCTTCTTACCTCATGGAGGTTAATGAATGCACCTTTCAAATCCAGTACAGTGTATACCTAATTTTCTGGAAGAATCACTCTCATGAGACTCAAGATGTTTCAGGTTTCTTCATAGACAGGTGAAGTATATTCCAGAGTAAGTGACAGGGCAATAGGATGCCTGTCTCTTCAACTAGGAAACATGGACAGCCATTTCCCTTTTGATTCTAGGGTCATTGGCCATATTTTAGTCTGAACAAGAGTATCTGAACTTATTACTTAAACCATTATAGGGACTTGGTGTTTGGACAGTCCTGAGCTGTTATTTGCTGTTCATACTTCTTAGAAACTTTGTTCTCAATCTGCAAGGTAGTCCAACTGCATCTTTTCATTAGAGATAGAACTTTGAGCTAAGATATTCCTCCAACAGAAGTTAAGACACCAACATTTTTTTGGTTATCTATAATAAAACTGTATCTCATCATCAGATGATGAGAAATGATGGTGACTTTCAGTGTATGCAAAAGGTCTTTTCCTAATCGGGTTTCTGTAGTACCCACCCTTTGAGCTAACTTCCACATCTGGGACCTACCTATACCATTAAGTTATTTAAAACTTTGTAATTTCTTTTTAATATCTGGGGCAGACAGGGTGAGAAAGTAAATCTTTCAGCAGCTATATTTAATTATTCTAAAAATGACCTCATGAAAATTGCTTACCGTTTCCTTGGTCAGTGTTAGAGAGAAGAGACAATTTGTTCCATTCAGGATGCTTTGTTCTGCAGCATCTACCCCGCCCAACTTGTGGGCAGATATTCTTTTTTTTTTTTTTAAGAGAATGGTGGACTTTGAGTTTTCCAATTATAAGCATCATTGGTTGCAAAGAAGACCTAAATCATGGCAGAAGGAGTAAAACATATTTTTCTTCTCCAGGACTGTTTAGTGCAGGCAGGAGAAGAAGGAAATGCACATTGAAGGGAACTCTTTCCTCCTTTCTGTGTTCATGGGGCCTGAATGAGAGGCCTGGGCCCTCTTCAGCAGACAATACACATGGGCCAAGACTCACCCAGCACAACCCCCATGAACAAGAGTTACATGTTGAAAAATGGGAGCACTAGAGGATTAGAACAGCAGAGGTTTTTCTGGTTTCTCTGAGAAATCTAGCTGAACCAAACAGATTGAGGCCTCTGACAAGAGGGGGCTTGAGTCGTAAGGGCAGTCTTATATCAGAGAAAGTCAAGAAAACAACACAACACTGACTAAAACATAGAAAAATACTCAGACACAGACACACAGACACAGACACACACACACACACACACACACACACAAAGAACTAGGGGTGGCCATCAATTTATATAACATAACATGTGCAATCTGATGACATCCCACACAGATTCAGGACATTGGATCAACAGTTGCCTCTGACATATCATAGAGGTGACACACTTGGAAAACTGTTTAATTTATTACCTTTAGGGGTGAAGGATTCAGATCTCCCTGAAGTGTTAGGCAGCAATTTATCAAAGGGGGTCTTGAGAACCTGAAACTTAGGTTAGTCACCTCCTAGGAGCTCCTTAACCACCACAGTCTTTCCCACTCCTAGAGGACCTGAGACTCTGGGATCTCACACTCTGGTCACTGGAGATCCCAATGGAATCTCCAGAAATGTGTACTAGTTTAAGCCACTAGAAAGTCTTTATTAACTAGTGGTGGCTATACATTATGTTTGAGATTTCAGTGTACAATGGACTTTTTTATGGATGAGAATCTAAATAAAAAACCAAACAAAAAAACAAACAAAAAACCAAAAAATCCAAGGTCCTAGGTTGACATATTTCAAGTAACAAGATCAGTTAACCAGAAGCAGAACTATAGACACCAAAATGCAAGGCTAGTACATTTAGAGACTTTCCCAGGACTATGGACTTTGATTGATTAGGTCTTTGTTTTAGGCTTGGCAGGTGCTTCTGCCTACATGCTGAGTTTTATGTTCTAAATGGTATTTATATCATGGGGTCAGTTGTGCTAAGTTCTGGGGGCCTACTAATGTCTGGGGTTCTGTTATACTAATATATAGAAACATTGGTTTCTTGAACAATTTATAAATATTATTCTTATGAATTTTAGTAAGCTAAAATTATGTTCATAAATTTAATAATAGTTATTAATTTTAAACTCATTTGCATTCAACTTCTTGTAGCATGTGCTCATATTCTACTTTACCAGAACAGCTTTCATGTTTTTAGATACCATCATAATCCCTGAAATGAAATAATGCAGCTTTTCTCTCATATGCAGAATACAGAGGTGTTATATAAGAAGATACAGTTACACGAAACCTATTGTTTTGTATGCTTATTAGGAAAAATGTGCCTTGACACAGACTTTGCTCTGTGGACATAAGAACTACAATGAAGTGTGACTCAAACGAGGAAGAAACTCGTGGACATTAACCTAGCAGAGTTACAAAGCTTGGTACTGATATTGAGTTTAACCTTCAAAGGCATTAATGATGCATTTGCCAAAGGTTATGATTATTATTACAGTAAGTGTGTCAACCTGAGAAAAGTGAGCCAGATGGGACCTAGCACTGTGTGGGCAGCTCATGCATTTTTCAGATACTTCATTCCTCACAAGGAAGTTGAACGTGAGCTGTGATGTAAGTACAGGTGAAAAAGGCTAATTATGGAGGGCACTGTATTTCTGAACATCACTGGCTGTCCTCCAGTGGTCCATAAAGAACTTAAATAAGGCTGAATATTTTCTATTCCTGAATATAAATAATATCCAATAAAAGATGAATAGCTCATGATAAAAAAATAAAATAGTTCCAAGCCTGGTGGCTCAGTCGTACAGATTCAGGAAGCTTAGACATGTGGATTACGGGTTCAAGGCCTTGCTGGCCTGGAAAGTCAAGTTCAACACCGACCTTGACAACTTAATGATACAATAAAAAAAAAGGCTTAGAACATTGCTTAAAAATAGAGCAATTACTTAGCATTCATGAAGTTCTAATTCAACACACACACACACAAACAAACAAACGCATCCTACATACACACACACACACACACACAGACACACACACACACTTAATGAACAAATATGTATATAATTTACAAGTGATTAAATGTCTAAAAGGAAATAATCAACTTGCATAGAAATTGAATCCAAAACATTATCTATTTTATCCACATTCCTCAGGCTCACCTTCCTAGCCATCATCTTCCGTAAAATTCTCTACTTTCTCTCTTACCTGAGCACTACAGTCTCACTTAACTCACATCATTAAAACATAGCTCTGAATTCTTATGACAAAGGTTATACATATGCACTCCATCTGTCTCCTTCAAATTTTTTATATTAAACTTATTGAACAGTTTATGCATATCTTTATATGCTTTTCCTTAGGTTTAATACAGTTTTAAGGCAGCATGTCGTGCATGAAAATGTGAGAAATTCATTGCAAATAAAAAAACAAAAACAAAAACAAAAACAAAAAAACACTACTTGCCTCTGGGAAAGTCTAAGAAAGGCTTCCCGTTCAACAATTAGATCGTCTCCTACCTAATTTGAGACAAACATTTCTCTTGTGCTCATAGAACTGTAACACCTTAAAAATAATAATACATTAATTGAGTACCAAATTACAAAAAATTATCCTTCATGATCCTTGACTACATGATGGAGATGATGATGTTTCTCTATTAAAGCTTTTCTGATAGGAAGAATTCTAATTATCTGAGTAACATACCTCTTGAGTCAGTAGGATTACTTCCATAATTTTATCAGAGTTTATATTCCATTATTTAAATCCTAATTTTAGATATGTGCATGCAAACAAGATAAGCCTCTGGTTATCTGTTGAAGGCATTGTATTAGGACCAAAGCCTTCCAAGGTGGCAATACCTCCATCTGTTGACAGAGAACTAAATTTTTGGCAGGGTCTCAAAGTGAAGTAAATGAGCCTCTAAAGAGTCTGGATTATTTTTGTCTTTTAGCTAATAACGAGTATAAAAGACCTGTTCTGAAGATTTACAAAGTTCATCACAGCTTTCAAGAGTGTATCTGCTTTATTTTTTTTGCAGCAGGATTTCACAACAGTCAGATGGCTTGAGACACAGCTGGTATGCAGATGTTGTGTGTGCTCTTGTGGTGCAGCAACTATTTATTACAGCAGAGTTTACTAAATCCTACCTTGACTCTATTTACTATAAAAATAAATATGTGTTGTAAGTTGTAGTCGAAGTTTGCACAGGTACATTGTGAGAATGAGAAAAGTGGAATGTGTTAAAATAGTTATGATTTCAGGGACCAAAGGAAAAGGTTGAAATAAAAAAATTGAAAGTACATTCAATTTGTGGTGAAATAATTGTAAGTGGTCAGCACTCCTTAATCTGTCTCTCTCTTTTCTCAGTTCTTAGTATTACAAACCCTGACAATAACTCTTGAAGAAGAAAGAGGATGAGTTTAGGGCTTTCTCATAGCATTACCTGTAGTCTTCATAATAATTTTTACTCTAAACCTAAAACACCTAATGTAAAATGGTTTCAGCAATTAAGCCATTGCATCAATTAACTAGAAAGTTAGTGGAAGAGCATTTCAAAGTTCAAGTGCATAATGGAGACATTAGGAACACAGGGGTTTCTCGTCAGATCCCTCTGCCCTTATCAGACTTCGAGTAGTATTCCCGTTATATCTCTGAAAACTTAGAATCTATAACCATGTACAAGTGAGTAGAAACAATTAGTTAAAAACACAAATAAAAGCCTTTTTAACCTTCCCATAAAAACATGCATGTTCTCATAAGAGTATATAACTTATATTCCAAGTTGATCAAGGGTCAACTTAAGGTTCAGTGCCCTCAAGCATCAAATTAAGTGTAATGAGAAATAGTTTCCATAGTGTATTATGTTAACATGTTACAATGGCAATCTTAATATTTATTGACTTTACTCCAGCCTTTGGATTCATTGTACAGTAATTATGTCTATCTCCCCTCTTTCTCCTTTCACTTTCCCAATTCCCGATTGCTCAGAGTTCTCTGTTGGGCATTGTCCCTCTTAATCTTCATTTCTCTTTCCCATCGCTTTATCTTTGCTAATGATCATCATTTAGTTCCATAAGTGAGAAGACTGATTTATTATTTCCTTGTATGTATGAGAATGTGTAGTATATATCTTTCTGTGTTGATCTTATATTGCACAACATAATATTTCCACTTTTTCAAATTACTTTAAGTAAGAACATTTTATTGTTTCTATGGTTGAATAACATTCTATTATACATATATATGAATTATGCATACATATATACATACAGTACAGCTTTTCTATTTCTTCATTTCCTGAAGTACATTTGGGTTGATTCCATATTTTGACAATTGTGAAAAGCTCTATTGGATATATGAATATATTTTTAATATATATAATTTATATCTTTTAGGTACATATTTGAGAATGAACTTTATGGGTTCTTACCTAGTTGGATTCTTTTTGTTTTGTTGGTTGTTTTTTGTTTTTCAAGACAGGGTTTCTCTGTATAGCCCTAGCTGCCCTGGAACTCACTTTGTAGACCAGACTGGCCTGGTCAGAAAGTGAACTCAGAAATCTGCCTGCCTCTGCATCTCAAGTGCTGGGATTAAAGGCGTGTGCCACCATGCTCGGCTTCCTAGTTGGATTCTTGTTTACTTGTTTGTTTTTGAGCAAAGTACATGGTATATGTTATAATAGCCATACTGCCATTTGTCCCTACCATCACTCAGTGTAGCTTAAAGTCTATTCTTGTACTTTAAATTCACATTTAGAAAGAAATGTTATTCAAAATTTATATTTCTAGTGAATACAGAAATTCTACCAAATTGTATTTACCATATACAATAAAAATATTTTATTCCATTTTAAGTCTATATTGTCTTAACCAAATTGATTTATTATGTGACTCACTATCATCTCATCTTTTAAAATTTGAAAAATGCTAACTTGAATACATTAGCATTTATTTCCAGGAGCAAGTAATTTGCTCCAAAAGTTTTTGTAAGCCTGGGTGGTATTACATTACCAGAGGCACACTGTGGTAAAATGTCTTTTTTCACTACTTTCTTCATTCCTGGTAAGAAGTCTTTTTGTTCGCTTGTTTCTTTCCTGGGTTAACTAAATATATTGGGTCCCAAATCCATGAAAGTTATCAGTTGTGTTGTAAAATGATGTTTAATAATGTCCTGCAATTATGAATATTCAACAGAAAGAGCGAGAGAGAGAGAGAGAGAGAGAGAGAGAGAGAGAGAGAGAGAGAGAGGGAGAGAGAGAAGAAGAGAGAGATGGAGAGGTTATTGTAAATTAATTGTGCTAAGTATTTTATAGCAATATAGAATATTGCTATAAAAGTAGTTAATTATTTCTTGCAGTATATTTAATCACACTGTTAACCCCAAGATTGTGTTCTTCACTAGAAAACCCTGTTTCTAATTGTGGTGTGGTTCACCCTTAGTGCACAACTTGAATTGCAAGCAATGAAGGTAAAGTTAGATTGTAGAAGGAAGCCCCCATGTTTGAAAGTGATGTCTAATAAAGTGACAAAGTGACAAAATCAAGGAAAGGTTCAACAGAATAGGATATGTTCAACTCTCACAAGAAGGGAGGGGAAAGGAAAGCTAATTGGGGGTCAAAGAAAGGAAGTAGGCAGTTTTACAGGGAGAGCTTTACAGAGATGAGGTTCAAAGAGAGCAAGCTAGACACAGGTGAAGACAGGAAAGAGAAGGAACCAGAAGTTAGAACAGATTGACACCAGAGTTAGTTTGAAGCCAACGAGAGTAAATAGACAGGGTTTGAAAGAGAAGGTAGATTGAATTTAGCTTCGGGAGGAGATTCAGCCAGAATAACTGACTTGTAACATCCATTCAGTGTTCAGAAAAAACAAGAAAGGATGAGTTTATTCAGCAGTAATTCTCAAAGGCTGAAAACATTCTAGGCCTAGATAAGATTCTATGGAGGCTGGAAACTTTTAGGACTATGCCTAGCTTAGCAGACAGAGGCAGTAAGCCTCAGACATGACAATTATATCAGGCGAACAAATGATACCTAAACAATTAATAAACTAAAAATAAATGACATTTGCAGGATATGTAATACGTTTCTTTGAGGCAAAAACAATCATTCAGTGAATGGAAAAGAAAATACTTCGGTGTAAGAAAGTTAAAATACTAGACAAATGAAGTTATTATTTTTCTTTGTTTATTTTGTTTTTGTTTTGTTTTGTTGAATTTAAGTTGGCATTCTAAACAATATTCAACTTTAAAATATTAAATTATTTTTATTTATTATTCTTGTATGTCTGGGTATTTCTTAGTGTAGGCATGGAACAGGATACATATGCAAGGCAATGTTGAGAAGTGGGTGACTCTCTCTTCACCATGTGTTTTAGACATGAAACTCAAGTCATCATATGTGTGTGGCAATCACTTTTACTCACTGATGCATCTCACTTTATAGCCCAAAATTTCCAACTTTTAAAAGTAGAACTTGGCTGGGCTGTGGTGCATGTCTTTAATCCCAGCACTTGGGAGGCAGAGGCAGGCGGATTTCTGAGTTCAAGGCAAGCCTGGTCTACAAAGTGAGTTCCAGGACAGCCAGGGCTATTCAGAGAAATCTTATCTTGAAAAACCAAACAACAAAAAAAAACAAAACAAAACAACACAAAATTTCCTCTATCTAGAAACAATTGCTTCAAAGAAATATTGGTTCATTGCATATAGGGAAACCATAAAATTTCAGTGGAAGCAAACTGAAGAGATAGAAAGATAATGTGTTTCATTGTTTTACATATATATTTTTAAATGAATAAAATTATAGATTGTGATTATAGTCTTTCCACTGTCAAATTTACAGAAATTTAGAAGCACTGTACTCCAAAACTCTGAAGTATTGAAAACCAAAATGGAAAATAATTATTTTTTCCTAATTGCCAGCTTTAAAAGTCAATAAAACTGCAAGCTGATTACAGTTAGCATAGTGTTAAGGAGTAGCCTTTGCCCTCAACACTAAAGTATTGCCCTACAGAATATCCATTGAATTTCATTTCATTTTGTTTTAACACCCCAATTTTTCAATGCAGGTGAATAAATATTGGTACATTGCTTTGGAACAATAGGACAAGCAAATGAGCTATCATGTAATAAACAAATAGAGCCTAATCCATTTCTAATTAAAGAAAGAATAAGTACTGGGAAAGGCCTTCTTACTCGTAGAGTTCATGGGTTATTGAGTTCTAGAGTCCCTGAGCTATCTCAAATAAAGCCCTGATGTAATGACCATTATTGTTGTGTAAATATGTAAATATATGATTTTACGTTCTTCCTAATTTTACCTGTCAGAATAACTCAAAAAAATGGCTTTTTAAAAGTGCATCACCAAGCTTCAATTGAAAAGAACGATTAGTAGTTATGGTAGGCTTCTACTTCTACTATGTGAGATTTAAAAACACCCCACATTCCTGAAGAATATTCTTAGTAGTTATTTGGGGACAAATTTTATAGCTATATTACTGTTTCGTTGTGGTTGTGTTTGTTTGACTATTAATACCTACTTTAGCTCAAAAAAAAAAAGACTGGCAGTTTCTACACACAAAATAATATTTTTTTTTCATTTCACAGCCATGGAAACCCATATTTTAAAATTCATTTTTTGCTAGTAAGAAGCTTACAATCTTGTCTTTGAATTTAAAATTTCTTGCAAACTTGAAATTATTTCTAGTATTATTTCTTACTTTCATGAAATTATTTCTAGGATATACCAAAGTGTTTTCCTATACACCAGTGTGAATCTTCAGGCATATTCTTCCTAAAGAGAAAAAAATGTTTTATCCATCTGTTTATTAGAATTGCAGTAACTAGACAGCTCTATGGTTTGCAGATGCTGCCATGGCACATTTAAACAGTGACAGTGGCATGAAGAATGACTGTGAGTAAGGTGATCCTATAATTATGTTTCAAACTAGAAGCCTTTCAGGCTACAAAGGCCTACTAGTAACAATTATGTAATGGCCACGGGTGTAAACCAGTCTCAAGTAGAAGGTGTCCTAAAGTCATTTACTGTAAGAGTAGAAATAACTCTCAGGCTGCTTTGCCAAGGGAAGCCTTTCTTTATTAGAAAAGAAAGTTCTTCATTAGCATTCTGGCATCCAGCCTTCTTATTATATGCTTGTCCTTTGCTAAGGATTTTACATGCATCATTTCATTTTTGTTGTACAAAGCATATGAGGTAAACATTTTATTTTGATGAAGCTCCAACTCTCCATTACCATGCTCTGGTGTCTCACGCCCCTTTGAACTATATTATTCTTCCCTAAGTAGGGCACTCAAACAAAAGAAGAAATGAAAAGCAGTTATAAATCTTCCTTTCATGGGATATTTCTACAGCACTTGCTTCAACATCTGTGGGAACACTTACAAGGCTATAAGCCTTTGTTCATGCAAAGATGGTAAGGCACTAAGACAGTTTAGATGAGTGAGCAAAACTCACGCATCCTTATAATAAATACATTCACATATATTACTATTTGTGAGACACTGCAGTACACAATGTAGAAAACATCACAATTTTGACTTAAGTAACAACACACATCATTGAAAATGGTATAGGTAAAAAGAACTCCATTGGGTGGCACTATTATATTGGGAGAACAAGTATGGGAGGAGATGGAAGAGATGTGCAGAGGGTTAGGAAATTTAACAGAGGTGTATAGCAGTGGGAGATAGGGAACTGGGGGTAGCAACCAGAAAGTCCCAGATACCAGGAAAACAAGAGCCTCCCAAGGCCCCATGTGGATTAGTTGAAATATCCCACAAAAAGGGAAAGAGAACCTGTTGAGACCCTATCCAGAGGTTAGGCATGGCCCCCCTAGTTGAGGAATTGTGCCACCCACCCATCTCCAAAATTTTACTCCAGAATTGCTCCTGTCTAAAGGAAGTATAGTGACAAACAATGGAGCAGAGACTGAAGAAAAGGCCATCCAGAGACTGCCCCACATGGGGATCCATCCTACATGCAGACCCCAAATCCAGACACTATTGCAGATGCCAAGAAGTGCTTGTTAACAGGAACCTGATACAGGTCTCTCCTGAGAGGCTCTGCCAGAGCCTGACCAATACAGATGTGGATGCTCACCGCCAATCATCAGACTGAGCACAGGGACCCCAATGGAGGAGTTAGTGGGAGGACTAAAGGAGCTGAAAGGGCATTATCAGGCATCAATTGGAGGGTAAGCCCTTGGTTCTGTGAAGGCTTGATGCCCCAGTGAAGGGGAATGCTAAGGTAGTGAGGTGGGAGTGGGTGGATGGGTTGGGTTGCACCCTCATAGAAGCAGGGTAAGGGGGGATGGGATAGGACATTTGCAGAGGGAAAAACTGGGAAAGGGGATAACATGTGAAATGTAAATAAATAAAATATCTAATTATAAAAATTAAAAAAAACCCAAAGTGGTGGTTATGAACTGAAGAAAAAAAAAAACTATCACCTAAACATTATTTACTTATTTTTACCTGTGTATATGAAGATTTTGCCTGATATGCATGATGGCGGCAAAGACAAGAAGAAAGCTTCAGATGATTTCAAAGTGCTGATTGGGGTCTTCTGAAAGAGCATACTCTAAACTGAGCCATCTATCTTACTGCAAGAAATACTCACTAGAACATAAATAGCTAGTTGTTTGCAGTAGAGAGAGGGTAAGTATATGCTTGTATGGGTGTGGGAAGGAAGTCACCCATGCACAGATACACACAAACAGCAAGGGAGAGAGAGAGAGAGAGAGAGGGAGAGGGAGAGGGAGAGGGAGAGGGAGAGGGAGAGGGAGAGGGAGAGGGAGAGGGAGAGGGAGAGGGAGAGGGAGAGGGAGAGGGAGAGGGAGAGGGAGAGGGAGAGGGAGAGGGAGAGGGAGAGGGAGAGGGAGAGGGAGAGGGAGAGGAGAGGAGAGGAGAGGAGAGGAGAGGAGAGGAGAGGAGAGGAGAGGAGAGGAGAGGAGAGGACAGAGAGCGCTTTGCTTAATCTAAAGTAATTACTTACTTTTAAATAGAGAAACAAATTCACCTGGTATATTTAATTATCAAATTTTAGACTTATAAAAATGTGTTTTATCAGAATAGGGAAAGCTTAAATTCCTCAAGTTTTCCAAGGACATTTTAATGCTCCCTATCACACATTCAAAACACTTTTCCAAGAAAAATAAAACTGTGAAGGGTAAGTCTTATGACAGCATGCATGCATTTCTGAAATAATGAAGGCCATTCTGGAAGCGTCATCTTCGTTGAATATGTTTCTCAAAGAATGGTTTATTTTGAATTCCTGAAACAATAAAAGGGATTATGAGCGGTGGGGGAGACAAAATGGCTGAGTGTATATGTTATCCTTCTTAAGCTTCCATTTGGAAGCTGAGTAGAAGAAAAGAAAGAGATCAGGTTTCAGATAGACTCCTTAGAGTTAGAAAACATAACAAACAGCTCAGCTCTGCTGTGCTTGAATTTGACATTTCTCATTAGTGCTTTAAGACTTAACCTTGTGGGAATGAAGAAACAAACGTACAGGTTTTTAATTGAATGCGTGATTGTCTCTCCAGCTTTCATAGACACTTTTATTATGAGCCTTAGTATTTTTTCAGTTGTGAGTATACTGGGGAAAACGACTTGTTAGAAACATGATTGACTGATACACAAGATACAGAGATAGATACAGACTGATACAGAGATAGATAAATGAGTGAAACCAGTGCACTGTGTCTATCAATTTTTAAAGACATGCTACCAAATAAATAAAAACTTCTGGATCCAGGAAATCTTATCAGAAATTGATTCATTAGAAGTCAAATGCATAAAATGATCCACATCTTCCTTTGTTCACAATCCTTCCTATTGTTTGGTTTCTTGATTGATAAGACTTAATTTAGCCAATTAGTAAGAAAGGGTTATTCTGTGGTATAATCACTAGTAACATTGTCTCCTGAATATTGTAGAATGCTTTTAATAGCATACATGCATTTATCTATCTATTTATTTATTTATTTATTTATTTATTTATTTATTATATTTGTGCATTGAGTGGATACTGGAAATCAGGTCTTCTACCAGAACAATAAGTGCTCATAGCCACAGGCTCTAAGTCTTCTACAAACTCTGGAGATTTTCTTTTTCCTTTTTATTGGATATTTTCTTTATTTACATTTCAAATGTTATCCTCTTTCCCAGGCCTCCCTCCCCTTGAGACCCCCTATCCTATCCCCCCTTCCCCTGCTTATATGAGGGTATTACCCTGCACACCCACCCATTCTGAGCCCCTTGGTCCGGTGGAATCTTGATGACCCAGGATAGGAAACGCTAGGGTGCTGAGGCAGGAGTGGATGGGTGGGTGGGGAGCACCTTCATAGAAGCAGGGGGAGGGAGGAGGGGATAGGGGTTATGTGGAGAGAAAAGTGAGAAGGGGGATATTTGAAATATAAATAAATAAAATAATCAATAAAATTGTATTTATTTTTTAAAAAATATTTAAACAAAACAAAAAAAAATAAACAAATAGTAAAACCTATTTGTTATTCCTCCAAAGGGTACCCAACATGTTTTTAATATTGAATAGTTAATATTTTCAAAATTATGTAATTAACTTTTTCAACCATAGTGTACCAATAATATTATGATTGTCAGAAATTTCTAACAAAATAAGTTACTAAAAATGTTTCATTAGACATTTGTATGCACATGATTTTATTATGTGAGCAAGGTTTTGAGAATCTTGGTTAAGTTTTCAAATACTATAGAAAAATTAATTATTTTACTTACTGTAATATAATAAAACTCTAAAATATATTTGTCCCAGTATGACTTTCCTTCATTCCTGGCCTCAATTTTTAAATATTTTATGTGGTATCGTATAATTTTGTAGTATTGCTTTTTGTCTTATACAAAGGAAGGCCAAAATTTTCAACACAATTATAGTAGTTCATATTTATTAACTGAACATATTCTATATTTGTAAATAATTAAAGAAATTGAAACTTCATTTTCATTTTTTTCTTTTCCATTTTTTATTAGCTATTTTCTTTATTTACATTTCAAATATTACCCCCTTTCTTGGGAGGGGAGCAAGACTGGGTGGGTGGGTAGGTGGGTGGGTGGGTGGGTGGAGGAATACCTTCATAGAAGCAGGGGGATGGGATAGGGGAATTTTCACTTTCATTTTCAAACATAAGATTGCTGAGGTTTGAATATAAATAAAAATTAGTTACGTGTTTTTACAAGAGTAACTTTACAATTCAAAAGGAAATGCTATGGAAGGTGTGTGAATCACTATTATATTCATGTTTTATACAGTTATTTAAACTTGAATTTAAATTACTCAGAACAAAGGCAATTAATTACTAACCAATATGGCTTAAGTTCACTTTCTATATTTCTATTCTGTATGAGACTTGTTCAGTGATTTATATTTCCTTCTGGAAAACTGAAATATCTTTTTATTACTCATTGTTCTTCTTATCTACCTATGACTGCTTTAAGAAGCTCATCTGAGTAGGAACTGATATATGTAGTTGTTGATAATTTCTCATAACCATATTCTGCTCCAAAAAAGTCCCGTTTCACTTCTTTTAACCTTTTCATTTTCATGTAATTGAAAATATATAGAAAAGATATACCAATAAAGCAAAGTACTTTCTTATACAGATTTTAAAATATCTTTATATTTGCCCTGTTCATTCTATTTTTCCTGTTTTATATGTTTTCTGTCTATACACATATTCATGTATGCATATGATTTTTCTGAGTCATTTGGGAATAATTTGCATTGTACATCACTCACCATCCATAAATCCTCACTCTGCCTCAAAAGAACAAGTACTTTCGCACACATAATCTATAAGGGCTAATTTTACATTTCAACCTCATTGAGTCACAAATTGACCAGAAATTTGGCTCTGTATCGTTCTGGGTGCATATGTGAGAATGTGTCTAGATGAGATTAACTTTTGAATTGATAACTGAGTGAAATAAAACACCCTCCCTAATGCTGATGGACCAAATCCAATCACTTGAAGACCTGAATAGAAGGGAAAGGTTGAGTAAGGAAATGTCTGTTCCAGTCGTTCAGAGTTGGAGAGAAACTTTGGCTCCAATGCAGATTCAACTCTTGACAGTTTTCATACTAGAATTATATGCTTGCTCTCCCGGGTCTCAAGCTTGCCAACTGCAAATCCTGAGCCACCTCAGCCTTCACGATCATGTCAATTTCTTTATAAAAATACAAATATACAAATGTATGCATCCTACTGGCTCTGTTTCTCCAGAGGATGTGATTTCTTAAAACCCACATTCTATGATCAGGGAAAATTAATTTCAGAGAAAGTTGGTTCCACTGTACTCATCTATAACCTAAGGAGAACAATATGCATATGCTCATGGTACGCATCTGTAGCACTGTATGACTGAATTGCCATACACAAATAAAGCAACTTGTTAAATAAACTCTATTCTCATCAATACTTCTGGAACTATAAAATGTTACTTCAGCCTTCCCAGGGAAATCCTCATTTGTGAAGTACCTGGATTGCTTTCACTGTTTTCAACTTTTTATTAGATATTTTCTTCATTTACATTTAAAATGCTATCCCGAATGTCCCCTATACCCTCCCCCTGCCCTGCTCCCCTACCTACCCACTCCCACTTCTTGGCCCTGGTGTTCCCCTGTACTGGGGCATATAAAGTTTGCAAGACTAAGGGGCCTCTCTTCCCAATGATTGCTCTCATTTTTGACTGCTTTCATTTTCTCAAAATAACACTTTGCCTGAATGCCTGCTGTACCCATTGATAAATTATTTTATCATAGTTCCAAAAAACTGGACCAAAAGCAGTCTGACCTCAGCAGTGACTCTTGCTACATTTCTTTAAAATAAAAATGTAACAACTGGCATCACTCATTCCTTTACCTAATATAATATAAGACCAAACATCCATGTGATGCAAGAAGGTGTATGGGATCTCATTATGTGTGATAAGGCACTGAGAAATAAGTCAAGTAAAGGATGAGACGATGATCCTTTCAATAAGGATTGCTTTAAATATGACCTGTAGACATTTCCAAGAACAATTGTATAAAACTCAGCTGAAAACTGATGAGAGCACTATTTCAATTTAGGAATTTCTGAAAATATTGAGGTTTTAAGGCATTAGTAATTAGCTACCCCAGTGTTTGCCAGTTGAGACAAGCGATAGTTATTTCAAGTACACCCAAGGGCTATATACTGCAGTTAACAAGATAAAGGAGAGAATAAAGAACAGCCACAGACAGAGATTGATGATGATGATAGGAGAGAGAGAGATTATAGAGAAAGATAGATGATGAGATGATGAATAGATAGAAGATAGATAGATAGATAGATAGATAGATAGATAGATAGATAGATAGATAGATAGATAGATAGACCAACAATAGATAGTAATAGTAGAGGAGAAAAGATTGAATTGGGTCAGGATGAGAGAACAATGTAAAAAAAAAAGAGCATTAGAAGGGCTGGCTCACACTAAAGTCATTTTTAAATGTTTATCAAAACCTACAACTGAAAAATTCTAAAATTCATACCTATACATGCATATACACATATCCACGTATATGGAAAAATGTTTAAATGGAGTTATCCAACTTATAAAAATACAATAGGGAACCAAAGAACACATGTTAATAAATCCTAATGCAAGAAATGTGTTATATCTTTTTTAAAGAAAAATTGTGCCAAAAGTTATATACAGGCCTCTATGTATTGCTGGATATTTCTGTTTTAGTTGGTTAGCCTCTAGAATTTGACAGTGTGGCCCTATTTCCAAATAGACACTAAAGAAATAAATCCTAATATACATGAAGCAAGAAATGAGCGGGACATGTTTAGCATCGATAGCTATCTTTCATAGTACAGGATGGTGCTATGCAGAGAAAAAGGTAATCATCAGTCTTAGTGGTCTGTGAATCCTGAGAGCTACAATACTGATGAGCCCTACAAGATACACCCAACAATGCAATCGTGGTACAAATCTCACTAAGAGTAACAATAACATTCTAGTTAGGTTTAAGGCACATGCTATGGGATGCAACCCATGCATGGAATCATTAAGAGAACTAAGGATATGTAATTATATTGGTCATAGGCAGTAGGAAAGAACCTATCACTATTATTCTGATAGAGGGACAGAGAATTAAAATAAACTCAGGCCACTTATTTATATATCTATAAAACTTTATCTTTCAACTCTCAGACAAACTTCTTTTTTTTATTTTATTTTTAATATTTTTATTACATATTTTCCTCAATTACATTTCCAATGCTATCCCAAAAGACCCCCATAGCGCCCCCCCATTTCCCTACCCACCCATTCCAATTCTTTTGGCCCTGGCATTCCCCTATATTGGGGCATATAAAGTTTGCAAGTCCAATGGGCCTCTCTTTCCAGTGATGGCCGACTAGGCCATCTTTTGATACATATGCAGCTAGAGACAAGAGCTCCGGGGTACTGGTTAGTTCATCATGTTGTTCCAACTATAGGGTTGCAGATCCCTTTAGCTCCTTGGGTACTTTCTCAAGCTTCTCCATTGGGAGCCCTGTGATACATCCAATAGCTGACTGTGAGCATCCACTCCTGTGTTTGCTAGGCCTCAGCATTGTCTCACAAGAGACAGCTATATTTGGGTCCTTTCAGCAAAATCTTGCTAGTGTATGCAATGGTGTCAGCATTTAGAAGCTGATTATGGGATGGATCCCTGGATACGGCATTCACTAGATGGTCCATCGTTTCATCACAGCTCCAAACTTTGTCTCTGAAACTCCTTCCATGGGTGTTTTATTCCCAATTCTAAGAAGGGGTACAGTGTCCACACTTCGATCTTCATTCTTCTTGAGTTTCATGCGTTTAGCAAATTGTATCTTATATCTTGGGTATCCTAAGTTTTGGGCTAATATCCACTTATCAGTGAATACATATTGTGTGAGTTCCTTTGTGATTGTGTTACCTCACTCAAGATGATGCCCTCCAGGTCCATCCATTTGGCTAGGAATTTCATAAATTCATTCTTTTTAATAGCTGAGTAGTACTCCATTGTGTAAATGTACCATAATTTCTGTATCCATTCCTCTGTTGAGGGACATCTGGGTTCTTTCCAGCATCTGGCTATTATAAATAGGGCTGCTATGAACATAGTGGACCATGTGTCCTTCTTACCGGTTGGGACATCTTCTGGATATATGCCCAGAAGAGGTATTTCTGGATCCTCCGGTAGTACTATGTCCAATTTTCTGAGGAACCGCCAGACTGATTTCCAGAGTGGTTGTACAAGCTTGCAATCCCACCAACAATGGAGGAGTGTTCCTCTTTCTCCACATCCTTGCCAGCATCTGCTGTCACCTGAATTTTTGATCTTAGCCATTCTGACTGGTGTGAGGTGGAATCTCAGGCTTGTTTTGATTTGCATTTCCCTGATGATAAAGGATGTTGAACATTTTTCAGGTGCTTCTCTACCATTCGGTATTCCTCAGGTGAGAATTCTTTGTTCAGTTCTGAGCCCCATTTTTAATGGGGTTATTTGACTTCCTGGAGTGCACCTTCTTGAGTTCTTTATATATATTGGATATTAGTCCCTTATCTGATTTAGGATAGGTAAAGATCCTTTCCCAATCTGTTGGTGTTTTTTTTTTTTTTTTTGTCTTATTGATGGTGTCTTTTGCCTTGCAGAAGCTTTGCAGTTTCATGAGGTCCCACTTGTCAATTCTCAATCTTACAGCACAAGCCATTGCTGTTCTAATCAAGAATTTTTCCCCTGTGCCCATATCTTCAAGGCATTTCTCCACTTTCTCCTCTATAAGTTTCAGTGTCTCTGGTTTTATGTGAAGTTCCTTGATCCACTTAGACTTGACCTTAGTACAAAGAGAAAGGAATGGATCGATTCGCATTCTTCTACATGTTAACAACCAGTTGTGCCAGCACCATTTGTTGAAAATGCTGTCTTTCTTCCACTGGATGTTTTTAGCTCCCTTGTCGAAGATCAAGTGACCATAGGTGTGTGGGTTCATTTCTGGGTCTTCAATTCTATTCCATTGGTCTATTTGTCTGTCACTATACAAGTACCACGCAGTTTTTATCACAATTGCTCAGTACTAAAGCTTTAGATCCGGCATGGTGATTCCACCAGAGGTTCTTTTATCCTTGAGAAGAGTTTTTGCTATCCTAGGTTTTTTGTTATTCCAGAGGAATTTGCAGATTGCACTTTCTAATTCGTTGAAGAATTGATTTGGAATTTTGATGGGGATTGCATTGAATCTGTAGATTGCTTTTGGCAAGATAGCCATTTTTACAATGTTGATCCTGCCAATCCATGAGCATGGGAGATCTTTCCATCTTCTGAGATCTTCTATAATTTCTTTCTTCAGAGACTTGAAGTTTTTATTATACAGATCTTTCACTTCCTTAGTTAGAGTCACGCCAAGATATTTTATATTATTTGTGACTATTGAGAAGGGTGTTGTTTCCCTAATTTCTTTCTCAGCCTGTTTATTCTTTGTGTAGAGAAAGGCCATTGATTTGTTTGAGTTAATTTTATATCCAGCTACTTCACAGAAGCTGTTTATCAGGTTTAGGAGTTCTCTGGTGGAATTTTTAGGGTCACTTATATATACTATCATATCATCTGCAAAAAGTGATATTTTGACTTCATCTTTTCAAATTTGTATCCCTTTGATCTCCTTTTGTTGTCGAACTGCTCTGGCTAGGACTTCAAGTACAATGTTGAATAGGTATGGAGAAAGTGGTCAGCTTTCTCTAGTCCCTGATTTTAGAGGGATTGCTTCAAGCTTCTCACCATTTACTTTGATGTTGGCTACTGGTTTGCTGTAGATTGCTTTTATCATGTTTAGGTATGGGCCTTGAATTCCTGATCTTTCCAAGACTTTTATCATGAATGGGTGTTGGATCTTGTCAAATGCTTTTTCCGCATCTAACGAGACGACCATGTGGTTTTTGTCTTTGAGTTTGTTTATATACTGGATTACATTGATGGATTTCCGTATATTGAACCATCCCTGCATCCCTGGGATGAAACCTACTTGGTCAGGATGGATGATTGTTTTGATGTGTTCTTGGATTCGGTTAGCAAGAACTTTATTGAGCATTTTTGCATCAATATTCATAAGGGAGATTGGTCTGAAGTTTTCTATCTTTGTTGGGTCTTTTTGTGGTTTAGGTATCAGAGTAATTGTGGCTTCATAGAATGAGTTGGGTAGAGTACCTTCTGTTTCTATTTTGTGGAATAGTTTGTGAAGAACTGGGATTAGATCTTCTTTGAAGGTCTGATAGAACTCTGCACTAAACCCATCTGGTCCTGGGGTTTTTTTTGTTGGGAGACTATTAATGACTGCTTCTATTTCTTTGGGGGATATAGGGCTGTTTAGATCATTAACCTGATCTTGATTCAACTTTGGTACCTGGTATCTGTCTAGGAACTTCTCCATTTCATCCAGGTTCTCCAGTTTTGTTGAGTATAGCCTTTGGTAGAAGGATCTGATGGTGTTTTGGATGTCTTCAGGATCTGTTGTTATATCTCCTTTTTCATTTCTGATTTTTTTAGTTAGGATGCCTGTGCCCTCTAGTGAGTCTGGCTAAGTGTTTATCTATCTTGTTGATTTTCTCAAAGAACCAGCTCCTTGATTGGTTGATTCTTTGAATAGTTCTTCTTGTTTCCACTTGGTTGATTACGCCCCTGAGTTTGATTATTTCCTGCCGTCTACTCCTCTTGGGTGAATTTGCTTCCTTTTGTTCTAGTGCTTTTAGGTGTGTTGTCAAGGTGCTAATGTGTGCTCTCTCTAGTTTCTTTTTGGAGGCACTCAGAGCTATGAGTTTTCCTCTTAGAAATGCTTTCATTGCGTCCCATAAGTTTGGGTATGTTGTGGCTTCATTTTCATTGAACTCTAAAAAGTCCTTAATTTCTTTCTTTATTCCTTCCTTGACCAAGGTATCATTGAGAAGAGTGTTGTTCAGTTTCCACGTGAATGTTGGCTTTCTGTTATTTATTTTGTTATTGAAGATCAGCCTTAGTCCATGGTGATCTGATAGGAAGCATGGGACAATTTCAATATTTTTGTATCTGTTGAGCCCTGTTTTGTGACCAATTATGTGGTCAATTTTGGAAAAGGTACCATGAGGTGCTGAGAAAAAGGTATATCCTTTTGTTTTAGGATAAAATGTTCTGTAGATATCTGTTAGAACCAGATAGTTTGGAAGTCAATTTTATTAGATATTAGAATGACTACTCCAGCTTGTTTCTTCATACCATTTGCTTGGAGAATTGTTTTCCAGTCTTTCATTCTGAGGTATTGTCTACCTTTTTCTCTGAGATGAGTTTCCTTTAAGCAGCAAAATGTTGGGTCCTGTTTGTGTAGCCAGTCTGTTAGTCTATGTCTTTTTATTGGAGAGTTGAATCCATTGATATTAAGAGATATTAAGGAAAAGTGATTGTTGCTTTCTATTATTTTTGTTGTTTAAGTTGGCATTCTGTTCTTGTGGCTGTCTTCTTTTAGGTTTGTTGAGGAATTACCTTCTTGCTTTTTCTAGGAACTGGTTTCCGTCCTTGTATTGGTTTTTTTCTGTTATTATCCTTTGAAGGGCTGGATTCATGGAAAGATAATGTGTGAATTTGGTTTTGTCTTGGAATACTTTGGTTTCTCCATCTATGGTAATTGATAGTTTCGCTGGGCATAGTAGCCTGGGCTGGCATTTGTGTTCTCTTTGTATCTGTATAACATCTTTCCAGGCTCTTCTGGCTTTCATAGTCTCTGGTGAAAAATTTGGTGTAATTCTGATAGGCTTGTCTTTATATGTTACTTGGCCTTTTTCTCTTACTGCTTTTAGTATTCTATCTTTATTTAGTGCATTTGTTGTTCTGATTATTATGTGTCAGGAGGAATTTCTTTTCTGGTCCAGTCTATTAGGAGTTCTGTAGGCTTCTTTTTTGTTCATGGGCATCTCTTTCTTTAGATTTGGGAAGTTTTCTTCTATAATTTTGTTGAAGATGTTTGCTGGTCCTTTGAGTTGAAAATCTTCATTCTCATCTACTCCTATTATCAGTAGGTTTGGTCTTCTAATTGTGTCCTGTATTTCCTGGATGTTTTGAGTTAGGATCTTTTTGCGTTTTACATTTTCCTTGATTGTTGTGCCGATGTTCTATATGGAATCTTCTGCACCTGAGAATCTCTCTTCCTTCTCTTGTATTCTGTTGCTGATGCTCGCATCTATGGTTCCAGATTTCTTTCTTAGGGTTTATATCTACAGCGTTGCCTCGCTTTGGGTTTTCTTTATTGTGTCTACTTCCCTTTTTAGGTCTTGGATGGTTTTATCCAATTGCATCACCTGTTTGGTCATGTTTTCTTGCAATTCTTTAAGGGATTTTTGTGCTTCCTCTTTAATGTCTTCTACCTGTTTAGCAGTGTTCTCCTGTATTTCTTTAGAGTTATTAAAGTCCTTCTTTATGTCCTCTACCATCAACATGAGATATGCTTTTAAATCCAGGTCTAACTTTTCGGGTATGTTGGGTGCCCTGGACTGGGCAAAGTGGGCGTGCTGGGTTCCGATGATGGTGAGTGGTCTTGGTTTCTGTTAGTAAGATTCTTAAGTTTACCTTTCGCCATCTGGTAAACTCTGGTGTTAGTTGTTATAGTTGACTCTGTTTAGAGATTGTTCTTCTGGTGATTCTGTTACCCTTTATCAGCAGACCTGGGAGGTTAGATCTCTCCTCTGAGTTTCAGTGATCAGAGCACTCTCTGCAGGCAAGCTCTCCTCTTACAGAGAAGGTACACAGATATCTGGCCTTTGGACCTCCCTCCTGGCATAGGATGAAGGCCCAAAACAGGACCTTTCCCAGAAGCTGTGTTGCTTTGGCCTGTCACAGAAGCTGTTAGCTTCTGTAGTCCACACTCTCAACTGTGCAGACTACTTTTGTCGGAGTCCTGGAACCAAGATGGCTTCTGTAGATCCTGAAGCAAAGGTCTCCCGGGCTGGACTGACACCTGTCCTCTGACTGGGAAGGTGGCCCGATGTCTGGAGCCCAAAAAGGTTGCTGCCTCAGAAGCTCTGTGGCTCCCTCCTGTCCCATTTTCTGTTAGCTTCTGTAGTGCACACTCTCACCTGTGCTGACTACTTTTGGCGGAGTCCCGGAACCTGCAATGATGTCTGGATAAATTTCTATGTAACACTTATATATTAAAATCTTGACTAAGAGATAATTCTGAGAAATTGATCTGTATAAATACATATAGCCCACAGATACATTATAAGTGATGATCAAGTACTTAACTTTTTAAACCTATATAGTATGTCATGAATATTGTGGTTCTTCTTGCAAAGGAGCATTATTGAGTTTTAAACTCAGGGCACTGTTTCTTTGAAATCTATATGCCCTAAAAAATGTTACATTCCTGTGATAGCCTTTTTCCCCTTGAGAATAGATGTTTCATAAGATTATAAAATTTATTGTAAAATTATCATTATCAATACACTTATTTAACCAGTTACAAAATGAAAACTTTACTGCACACACTTTAAAGTTATTATTTTTTTATAAAATAAGAGC
The DNA here is from genome assembly GCF_978045245.1 of Mus caroli. NCBI lineage: Eukaryota > Metazoa > Chordata > Mammalia > Rodentia > Muridae > Mus > Mus caroli. The sequence goes on along the minus strand of NW_028227264.1, from coordinate 103,522,777 downwards.
ATTATAAATGACTCGCTTGATAAATTCTGTTTTGTGTTGCTAAGCATGTTAGTAGGACATTTGCGTGTTATAAATTTCCTGTGAAATTCTCAATACTGGTTTTTGGTTAAAGCCAGTGAAGACAAAGGACACAGCAATAAAACAGTTAAAATTGGTAAGTTATTTGAATTTCATAGTGAATATTATGTGAATATTCATAGTGAATATTAATGAAACACACGTTTTATATGTACTTATATAGAAAGAGATTTAAAACTTTAATGTGCAAATGGTGTGGCAAAGATTTCAATTTAGAAATATTGAATTTTATTAACACAGTTGGTCAGAACCTATTTACTGTAGTGTCATACTTAGAAGGATTTTATTCTTTCAACAAGAATTCTTTAACATTTTAGAGAGTTTGAAAAATGTTGGCTTTTGAGACTACTAGTACTATGGTAGTTCATACCATGCAAGGCAATCCTAATCATAAGGTGAACCCCTCTTATCTTGTCCTTGCTAAATGCCACAGTTGTCCTTTCCCTTAAGCTATTGGTTTTCTCACCTTTAATTTATTTTCAGGAAAGACAGTGAATATAAAAACAGGCAAAAGTTGAGAACTGATTTAATCTGAAGTATAGAGTACTATCAATTGGAAACCCATAAATCACCTTAGTCCTTTTAACAGCTATTTAAACAAGGGGTATTAATAGGTATAAGGCTGATTCTACTGAACCAGCTTAAATGAAATTGTATGCCTCAACAGGAAGATAGGAATTTTCATTAAACTACATGACCACAGGAAGTCTTTCAGGACTATAGATGCTTGGGATGCTTGAGACACTGCCAAACAGTAGTTCATTACTGATATGACCCCTTAAGATAAAACAAGAATATTCAGAGACTGCCATACCTGGGGATCCATCCCATATACAGCTACCAAACCCGTATACTATTGTGGATATCAACAAGAGCTTGCTGATAAGAGCCTGACATAGCTGTCTCCTGAGAGACTCTGACAGTGCAAATACAGAAGTAGATATTCACAGCCATTCATTGGAGGAAGCACAGGGTCCCCAATAAAGGAGCTAGAGAAAGTACCCAAGGAGATGAAGGGGTTTGTGGCCCTATAGGAGGAACAACAATATGAACTAATCAGTACCCCCAGAGCTCCCTGAGACTAAACCACCAACCAAATAAAACACATGGTGGGACTCATGGCTGTAGCTGCATATGTAGCAGAGTATATGGCCTAGTCAGCCATCAATGGGAGGAGAGGCCCTTCATCCTGTGAAGTTTCTGTGCCCCAGTATAGGTGAGTTCCAGGGCCAGGAAGCAGGAGTTGGTGGGTTGGTGAGCAGGAGGGGGGGCGGGAATAAGGTGTTTTCAGAGGAGAAACTAGGAAAGGGGACAGCATTTGAAATGTAAATAAAGAAAATAGCTAATAAAAAAAAATCCCCAGAATTCCAAACATCACATAATTGGGTCTGGACTCAGTGAGAGAAGATGCACCGAACCCTAGAGAGACCTGTGGCCCCAGGGAGTGGTGTTGTTTGGTGGGGTGGTGGTGAGTGGGCAGGGTCATCCTCTTGGTGATGGAGAGTGAGGAAGTATGGGATGTGGAACAGTCAGAGGGTAGAGCAGGAGGGGCATAAATACTGAAAACTACAAGGTAAGCTTATATTCATATGTCCAGTAAGATATATGTAGATTGAGAAGGTGAAGCTGTGATATTCAAGCTTGTCAAATTTGTGATTTTTATCAACACACAACATCTGTAGTAAATATTTATTTTTTTATGTTTCTATTGGTAAAAATGACAATAATTGACTTTTGGATGTCACAAAGAATGACAAAGGCATCTATCAGCTGTAACTTGACTAGATCCCTGACCGTGACAGGTTTTTGATACTGTGATTTATTATTCCAAATTTATCAATGTTCTCTGCAATCAATAATATTTGATAGCTATTGTTGTCATTCCTCTCAAGCTCAGAAGAGTCTGAAGTCTGAATTCTGTGCATTTTAACCACTACTGAGTCTCTGGGATACAGTTATGTCATCGATCAAAAGAAATTTCTCGGGACTGCATTAGTTAGAGAAGCAGAAAACCGGCCTGAGTAGGGCCACAGGCCTCTTCTGGCCTGACCAGCACCGGGGTAGCTAGAGCACAGGGTCGGATGACACCCGCCAGCTACCCACGACACCCGCCACAGGATCTTGAGACTTCTGGTGAGTGGAACACAGCTTCTGCTCCAATCCAATTGCGCGGGACCTGAGACTGCATTAGTTAGGGAAGCAGAAAACCGGCCTGAGTAGGGCCACAGGTCTCTTCCACCGGGGTAGCTAGAGCACAGGGTCGGCTGACACCCGCCAGCTACCCACGACACCCGCCACAGGATCTTGAGACTTCTGGTGAGTGGAACACAGCTTCTGCTCCAGTCCAATCGCGCGGGAACTGAGACTGCTTTGGTTGGGGAGGCAGAAATCCGGCCTGAGTAGGGCCACAAGCCTCATCCGGTCTGACCAGCACCCGGGTAGCTAGAGCGCAGGGTCGGCTGACACCCGCCAGCTACCCACGACACCCACCACAGGATTTTGAGACTTAGGGTGAGTGGAACACAGAGTCTTCTCCAATCTTTAAACAGTGACAATGATAACAACTAACCCCAGAGATTACCAGATGGCGAAAGGTAAATGTAATAATCTTACTAACAGAAACCAAGACCACTCACCATCTTCAGAACCCAGCACTCCCACTTCGCCCAGTCCAGGGCACCCCAACACACCAGAAAAGCTAGATACGGATCTAAAAGCATATCTCATGATGATGGTAGAGGACATCAAGAAGGACTTTAATAACTTACTTAAAGAATTACAGGAGAACATGGCTAAAGAGATACAAGTCCTTAAATAAAAACAGGATAACACAATCAAACAGGTAGAAGTCCTTAAAGAAAAACAGGATAACACAAACAGGTAGAAGTCCTTAAAGAAAAACAGGAAAACACATCCAAACAGATGATGGAAATGAATAAAACCATACTAGACCTAAAAAGGGAAGTAGACACAATAAAGAAAACCCAAAATGAGGCAACACTGGAGTTAGAAACCCTAGGAAAGAAATCTGCAACCATAGATACGAACATCAGCAACAGAATACAAGAGATGGAAGAGAGAATCTCAGGTGCAGAAGATTCCATAGAGATTCTGCATTCACTAACAAGATTTTGCTGATAGGACCCAGATATAGCTGTCCCTTGTGAGACTATGCTGGGGCCTAACAAGCACAGAAGTGGATGCTCACAGTCAGCTATTGGATGGATCACAGGGCCCCCAATGGAGGAGCTAGAGAAAGTACCCAAGGAGCTTAAGGGATCTTCAACCCTATAGGTGGAACAACATTATGAACTAACCAGTACCCTGGAGCTCTTGACTCTAGCTGCATATGTATCAAAAGATGGCCTAGTCGGCCATCACTGGAAAGAGAGGCCCATTGGACTTGCAAACTTTATATGCCCCAGTACAGGGGTACTCCAGGGCCAAAAAGTGGGAGTGGGTGGGTAGGGAAGTGGGGGTGAGGGTGTGGCGGACTTTTGGGATAGCATAGGAAATGTAAATGAGGAAAATACCTAATAAAAATATTTTAAAAAGAGAAAGAAATGTATCCAGACATTAAGAACAATGGCAATACAATTGAGGTCTCAGAAAATTGTAAAAAAGCTACTCTGAAGCACTGAAGACTTCCTTCATATTAGTTTTTCTCTTCTAAATTAGTTTCTTCATTCAAATCAGTTTTGATGGTCACGTGGAAAGCTTTAGGGCAACATCTCTCCACCCTATTAGGTATACCCCTCTTCAAAATCATCTTACCTTTATCTACTGTACTTTGTGACCATATCCAAGGATATATCTATCAGACATATTTGTCACCACCTTAGAATGCCAGGTGTTAAAATGTGATTCAAGTATATAGTATATGCTACGAATATTATCCCTGAGAAGTTGGCTCTGAGGAGTATAAAGTGAATATGAGTTTGGAATCTAGCTGGTCTCTGTTTAGGTTTCTGACTCTGGGTCCTTGCCTTGAGCTCCTGCCTTGATTTATTAGATGTATTAGAATCACAGGTTTTGGTCCATTTAATCTAACAATGGTGTGCTATTAATAAAAGTTCTAATAATCCAAAAGTTACTCAGTCCAAGAGATTTTATATCTTAGCTGGTATTCAATCATTCCTAGAATTCTGAAAACCTAGGCTCTAATGCTAGTGAAGGAATGGACTTGCTACCAAGGTGAAAGCAGATAGTGAAAGAGCAAGAACTTCCTCCTTCCCTGTCCTTATATAGGCTTCCAGCAAAAGGTGTGGCCCAGATTAAAGTTGTGTCTTCCTGTCTCAAGATCTGGATCAAAGGTATGTGTCAGACTTCCTCGGAGGTCTACACTAAAAGTAGATTCACCCTCTCCAAACTAAGAAAAAAAAACAAACAAACAAAAACAACAACAACAAAAAAAATCCCTCTCAGATGTGACCTCAATTTCTGAATTGTAGTTCATTCCAGATGTAGTAAAGTTGAAAAGCAAGAGGAGCCATCACAGTAACATGCAAGTTAAATAAACACTTTTGTCACCTAAGTTGCATCTGGTCAGTGTTTTATCCCTACAACAGAAATCAATTTAGGACAATAGGCAACATGAAAAGCATGGATTGCTCATCTGAGCACTACATTTTATTATTTTCAAGAAACACCTTCTACTCTACCCTGGCAAACCTGACCTCTTCTCTTTGTACTTTCTTATACGGAATCATAGTATTGTAGGTTGTATTCATGTCACTCGAGTATTCCCATAGGGACTGATCTTCAGTGTCACTAGCTTGACCTAGCTTGTGACCCCACTTCCCCTGCTTATTTCTCCATCCATATCTTTTTGAATTTCTTAAACTTCTGTATATATACTTAAGCCAAGCAGGGCCGCCTTCCTTTTGCAAATAATCCTTACTTCCTTTCTCACTGCACCTCAGGTTCACTTGGATTTGAATTCCTTTGAACTTGATCTTTACTTCTTCCTCACTCAGGGGATTCTCTGTATTTATTTTGCACTAGAGCCAATCCTCAGAACTATTCACCTACCTCGGTTTCCTTCAGTGAAGTTTACTCTTCAAGTCTTCTGTGGCAATTTGATTAGTATGTATCTAAACATACAATGCCATGGTTCTCCGCACTGTTTTGCTCTCCTTTAATTCTTTGAAGCTGTGTTCACCTAAACAATCAAGCTACTTTTATTTGTTTGTCCCATCACTTGTCTATTCCTTCCATCCCCCTGTTCAAATACAGACCACAAACCATGTTTAGCAATGTAAATAATATGTTTAAAATATGTTTCAAATATTATTAAGAACAAGATTTCAACATAAACATAGACCTAAGAACATATTTTAGCTATTTCTGAGTAGAGGTAATATTCTTTACAAACTATTGTCCATCTTCTATGTAAAAATGTAAGTTTCTTTTTAGAACTTCTGTACTTGAGAGCTAATAATATAACCTGGCCAATGTTTAGCTTCTCCATCCAATGTGTCATCTGTTTCCCATTGGTTAATATTATTTCTTGCAGATGACAGGAAATGCAATTCAAACTGGCTTAAACAACAATGGCGCGATATCTTATTGCTTCATGTAACTAAATTGCTCACATGTAAGTTTTCAGGTGCTGCTTGATGTAGAGCCTCCTATGCTATCAACAAGACTTATATCCTCTACATATCTTGGCTCTGAAACCATAATACTGGCCTTGTTATCTACCTCGACATCCCAGGGTTTCATGTGAAAAAGAGAGGCTCCAAATCTGCCTGTCATTTGCTTCTTCTCTCTCTTTATTATTATTATTATTATTATTATTATCATTAATTGTTCACTTTTTTAATTCCTTTCTTTCAGACGCTAAAGGAACATCACAATGCATCTCATAATTTTTGGTTGCTTATCATTTAGCCATCACTGAGTGCAGGAGAATTTTCTTTTATTTCTAAGAATTTGAGTCTCCTATCTGCTTGCCCTAAACTTAACACTAGATAAATAATCTCTTGTAAAGGAAAAAAAAGAAGAAAAATGATGTCAAGAGGATCATTTTACATAGTTTCAACAATGATAAGAGCACACACACATGGGTGAGGGAAATCCTATAAGTGCCAAGTCATCAATCAATCACATGTGATTATATTTATAACCGTGTACTCTTATTATTTTAGTTAAGTACATGAAAAATTTGTTATGTAAGAAAAATTAATAGTAATTATTTTTGTTATTTTTATATACTAGAAGAAAAAATTCACCCAATGCTTTTTGTGTTTAAGACACACAAAACAAAGACATGCCCAAGGCCCAGCATTTTCTTCAGTATAAACATTTCCCATAACTTACTAAACTTGGAAAATAAAGAAACAAGATTATCTTCCATAAAATATTAGATATGATAAACTATGTGAAGTAAAGATTATTTTCACAGAAAAATGCCATTATCCAACCTGAATGATAAAAACAGGGTAGAGAACAAGGATGACTGAAATATGTTATATGTATTAAAAATAAAATTATATAAATTCAAACCAAAAGCTAAATGCACCAACAGAAAAACATAAGGAAACAGTACAAGTCAAACCTTGGATCTGATCATGGATTCCCAGGAAAAGAGAGCTAAAGCTACTCAATTTAGCAAGTTCTTTAAATTCTATTAACTCCATTTGTGTTACTTAAGAAAAGAAAATAGCAAGATTAATCTGCTATAAAATATATCAGGTGGATATAGCACAAGGGTTTTAAAGACAATGGTTATTTTCACCTTGAAAAAGGAATGTTAATTTATGATACAGCACAAAAGGTTGAACAAAGAAAGAAAAGTCCAGAACAAAGGCATATTGTAACTAAACTTAAGGCTAAAAAAACATCAAGTGTGTCTCTTCCTCATTTTTGTATCAGTCTTACACTGTCAAATTCACATATAAAATCTTGATTTACTTAACTCATCTCATTTGCCACTTTCCTTAGATTCTTTGAGCAGACTGATATCTTTCTTTACCTTTCTGAGTGTTTAGTTTTAAGTAAGTTGCTGGCTGGGTCTACTTTATGGAATTAAAGAAAAGCGATCACTTTCAAATCTGTAAAGTAGAGAATTTCAAAATTATTTGGACAGCTCCCTAATGCCCTTTGATGTTCCAGTTTTTTAATTTCTATTTGGTTATCCAAATAAAAGATGAAATGTAGGCAACATTCAATGACATTTCTCCTCTCCAGTAAAAATTCGGAAGGGATGGAGAATTGTGTTCTTGATATCTCTATATTTATTACAGTTTGTTTGATGAATTGGTTACTGATTTCATTACTCTTGAGAAAATTGCAATAATGTTCAAATGTTTATTTATAGTCTCTGCCACAATAAACAATTTTTAAACTTTCTGAAGAGTTAAAATACGAGCTGTTGATTAACAATAAGAAACAAAAGAATAAAAATTATGATTGATAACACTCAAAGGCAAGCAACCCCGAGAAATTACTATGGACAGCTACTTAAGGACAGCCTTAAGTAGAATAAAATGCATTAATAAATTTAGTTAAACTAATCAATAAGTATCCTCAAAAGTAGAAGACCCAGAGTTGATGAGATGTCTTGGTGGAATAATACACTTGGGAGCCATCACTAACACTAATGACCCATTTGATTCCTGGAACCCACATGATGGAAGGTCCAAACTGATGCTTATAAGTACTCTGTTGACCTACACACACACACACACACACACACAGAGAGAGAGAGAGAGAGAGAGAGAGAGAGAGAGAGAGAGAGAGAGAGAGAGAGAGAGAGATACTAAATCAATAAATAAAATATGTAAAACATAAAATACAATACAAAACTAATAACGAAAACAAGAGGACTAATAACAAATATTCACATTGTATCTGTCCTATAAGTTTTCTATAAAAGAAACATCTTGTTTGATTTAATTCAGAGTTCTACCACAAAGTTAAAAGACTGATAATATTTTATCTTAAGCTTCCTAAAGTCTGAAGAGTAGACTACATTACCATCTCATTAAGAAGTTTATGAATTAACCTGACGACTAAAAAGAAACAAAAATACTATAAGAGAAAGTAATACACGTCAATATCTCTAAATAATATAGATGCAAAAACAGTCAATACAATATTGGAAAGTTGATCTCAATAGCAGACAAAATGTTCATTCAGTATGAATGGTGTTTAGTACAGGGATGTGAAGATGATCAACTTGCCCCAATCAATAAAAGTGACACATTCCAATTAAAGAACAGCAAACAGAATTCAATGAGTATGTCAATAGATGCAGAGAAGATAATTAACTTCAAAATAATTTCATGACTTAAAAATGTAGCAAGTAAAACTGATGTTAATACTTTAAAAAATCCAAAAATATCATTGTAGATTTGTATACTCAAAAGTAGAAAACCCAGGGTTGATGAGATGGCTCAGTTGCACGAGGCACTTGGGGGCCAACACTCACACTAATGAACTATTTGATTCCTGGAAACCACATGAGAGCAGGCCAGAACTGAAGTGTTCTGCTGACCTTCACACACAGACACACACACACACACACACAATCAATAAATACTATGTAAAATGTATAAAATACATACAAAAAAGATTTAAGAAAACAAGGGACTGCTAACAGAAAAATTTGATCAGACTTTTAAGATTCCGATGGAAAGCTCTTGCTTGCTTTAATTCATAGTACTATCATACAGTTGAAGGTACTGATTATTAATCTTACAGATTTTGTATTTTCTTTGGAAAATTAGTTTGCAAAAATGAGTTAAAATATTTAGAAAAATACAAATATTTTTTTTTGTTATGGACTCTGAAAGCATGAGTGGGTTTAATATGATATTTGACAACTGAGGCTAGTTCACAGGTACTTGAATGGGAAAATATGAGTGTTTCATATCCCCAGGTAGTATTTTTTTCTATGAAATTAGAAGCAGACATGGCATAAGAAGTATAGTTGAGATCTATATAAACTGATCCTCAGATAGCTGGGAGAGAGAGAAGAGACAAGAGAGAAGAGAGAAGAGAGATTGGTTGATTCAATTTGATTCATTCTAGTGTGCACATTTGAAACCACAAAATCCATGCCCAGTGACATACTTTCTCCAATAAGGACACATTCCCTAACCCTCCCATAACCAGTTCACCCATTTAAGCCTAAGCAAGCTAATACATAAGGTTATGGTTGAGGGAATTTTCACTTAAAATGTCACTTTCTACTCTCTGATCCCCATAGGCCCATAGCCATATCATAATGTAAAATATATTCAGTCCAAATTCAAATGTCCCCGTAGTCATTCAGTTTTAAGACTGTTTTAATTCCAAAGTCTCTTCTGAGACTAAAGGTGATATCTTAACTTGTAACCCTTGAAATTCAAAATAAAAAAGCAGATCATGTGTTTCCAACATATAATGACATGGAATATGCAATGTCATTCTGGAAGGGAAGAGTGTATAGATAGTGAAGAAACACTGGAATAAAGCCAGGCCAAAACCCAGCAAAACAAATCTAAATTCTCACCACACCTTCACATCTGATGTCACAGCGCTCTTCAGATCTCCAACTCTTTCACCTTCACAGCTTCACACAATGACCTCCACACCATCAATGCAGCAACTGTTGTGTTAAATGCTGGGCCTCAGTAGTTTTCTTAAACTACAGAGGAAGACTCCATCCCTCTTTCTTATATCTTTCTTGACTTTAAATTGAGAACCACATGGCTGAAGCTGCCAATGTCTTCTGCTTACAGGGTCTAGAACCTAGGCCTTTTATTGACTTGAATTTTCATACACTTTCGTTTGTTGATGGTTTTGTTTGAGCATTAAGATTTCTTTTAATTCTTTTTCACAAGTTGGTTGTTTAGCTGGGTGGTACTTGCCCAGAGTGTACCAGTCTCTTTATTCCATTTTGTACCAGGCTTTTCACTAGACAGTTTATTTCCCTGGGTAAAAGACTTGGCATCATATTGCATTGCATAGTGGTATTTTTCTCCTTGAGCTGTGCATTTTGTGTTTCTTTTTGTCCAGCTTCTTCCCTTTCATTGTAGATCTGACATAATACCATGTGACAAATAACCATAACCATAGTACCATGTGACAAAATCACTGCTAGACTGTCTTAAAATCTCCTCTTCATGTCATTAATCCAAGTGTCTTCAGTTTAGTTAGACTCTGTTGGATGGTCCCTTCCATGTAATATTGACCCTCCATTTTAACACTAATCCAAACAATGTGTTTCTTCTGTTGAATACCTCTGCTTCTGGTTGTATTGTGGGATTTCAAAGTCAAGAGTATGTCCATATTTTTTTTCTTTATAGTATAGAAGTCCCTGGATTGAATATTAGCTCTTACTAATACTGATTGACTAATACTTTAAATGTATGAACAAAAAGGCATTGTGATTCTCATTTACCTATTTCTGTACTTATATACAACATACAATTTAGTTTATTTAGACTTTTTCTATGAGCCATATATTAACGTTCATACTAATTGATCAGTTAAAATCTTCATTTGTAGTATTTTAGTCACCAACAATATTCTTTCAATTTTTACTTGTTTTCCTGGTAAGCATAATTTCTAGGGTATAATGGAAGACCATCAGGTATTCACTATCACGTTGTTAGGTATATTGGTGTCTATACTTGCCATGGTGTGCTTACGTTCCAAATAATTCTGATAAGTTGACCTAGCCTGTTTTTTAAAATTAATATCAAGTATTATAAGTTTTAGATAAAATATACATCTTTAGTTTGGCTTATAAGATTTTTATGAGACAATGTAAAGATCTATATCCATTCAGTAAACATCAGAATTATTGAAGACTCTATATTTAATTTTTAATGGCAACATGTTTTTAATTCATATGATTGGGGTAGAACTAATGTAAATGGAAAAAGGAAGCCATTACAGCACAGATTCTGCATACTCTTCTCTCAAGGAAGTTGGGAAATGAGTAGTGAGTGAATAAAGATGAATTAATTATGGGAAAATAAAAGTTCTGGTTTCCCTCTATTTCCCCGTGTAACAGATGCCCAAGGTAAAGAAAGAGAAAGATGATATATGCTTTTCTGTTTACTGTGTATTTCAGAAATATTTGAGGTATTTAACATTTGATGAAATATATTACACAAGCTTTAATCACAATTCCTTACCTGATACAATACAACTACAAAAGACTGTATACTAGGAGGGATTCAAGGAGCTAAAGAGATTGTAACTCCATAGCAAGAACAACAGTGTCAACTAACCTGGACCCCCTCAGAGCTCCCAGAGACTAAGCCCAAAACCAAAACACATACATGGAGGTGGGGGAGTTACTGACTGTATAGCAGAGGACTGCCTTGTATGTCCTTAGTGGGAGAGGGTATATATATGTGGAAATTCGATGCCCCAGGAAAGAGGGATGCTGGTGGAGGTGAGGTGGGGGTGGTTGGGCAGGTGGGGGAGCACCCTCTCAGGGGCAGAGAAAGTCGAGTGGGATAGAGTAAAGAACTCAGGGAGGGGAACTAGGAAGTAGGGCAACTTTTGAAATGTAAGTACATAAAATAATTTAATAATTTTAAAATGTCTACTAAATCCACTTAGAGAAAAATACAACGGCATCTCACCTCTTTCCCTTTGGCGTACTTTTAAAATTGTACTTTCAAATCTTCTTGTGCTTACATTCCCGTTGCTTGCCTTACCTAGATTCTTATTTCCTTGCTCATTCCCATGGAAATAATTACACTACCCCCATATCAATTTTATAACTTAATGGTGAAGTATTAGATTACCTGTGAATAAGTATGTCTTTAGAAAGTTCAACCCTTCTTCAGTCTGGGTGCCACCATGTGCTTAAAATTGCTTTCACTTTAAATTCAAAAAAGCTTGGCATACACAGGTTAACAAAGAACAAAGAACAGCGTTGTTGGACTCTGTTGTGCATTGGCCTCTAAGGATGAACTTTGAGGGATAAACTTAAAGAAATTCTTTCTAGCTGAAGTTATATGCATTCCCTCCCACTGTTTTTATCCCCTGGACTTGCTGATATATTTGAATAATTGTTTGCTCTATTCACATAAGTTTAGTTGGGTGATGAAGTCCACACCATGTCTCTTTTAAATGTGTAATGTTGGATATTTTTCCAAGATATACTACTTACATCAAAATCTCTGAAATATCAGAGTATTATAAAGGCTTAAAATTACTCAATATAATATGAATGCAGATTCCTGAGCCACATTTAGTTGCGACAAGTTGTTCAAATTTACATCTTCCTCCTCATGTCAGTGACTTACATCTGCAAAAAGTGTCTCCAAAGAACAGAAATATATCAAATAAACACATGTGAAAAACTGGGTTTGGCTACAATGAAGAATTATCATATGAAATATGGGCAAGATGCCCTGTATTCCTCAGAGACATCTGAATTCTGTTTCCTTTGGAGTGGGCAAAATTTCCAAGTCTAGTCAATTTCTTTATGACTTATTTACAACATTAGAAATGAAATGTTTTAGTAATATTGATATTGATATTGTTTGTAGTTATACTTTGATGATACTAGAACTGAATTCCTCAATATTCCTTAAGTCTTTTGTGGTTAAAAAATAAATAGCTCCATAATTCCACTGACAAAAAAAAAATCACAGATGTTTGTGTTTTCTGACATTACATATCAGTCATGGGTCAGCTGAGTTCTTGTTCTACATAGTTTCATTCTGGACTGCAATCTAAAGACAAATTCGCTATCTCTGTCATGTCATTTTCATGACAGATAATTAATTGTAGAGAACCATACAGTCTCTTAAAATACCTTTTTGGAAGGGCACACATATTTCCTTATTTGTGGCAGACTATAGCACTTAGCATGGCTCAAGAATTGAAATAACCAAGTCTTCCTCTGTATGTCTATTGTGTAATAAATGTAAGAAAAAGAAAAGTTTATGCCTTAGTTAGGGTTTTACTACTGTGAACAGACACTCTGACAAAGGCAAGTCTTATAAAGGATAGCATGTAATTGGGTCTGGCTTAAAGGTTCAGAGGTTCAGTCCATTATCAAGGCTGGATCATGACAGCATCTGGACAGACATGGTACAGGCAGAGATGAGTATTCTACATCTTCACTTGAAGGCTGCTAGGGGAAGACTGACTTCCAGGCTGCTAGTGTGAGGGTCTTAAGCCCATGCCCACAATGACACACCTACTTCAACAAGGCCACACCTCTTAATAGTGCCATTCTCTGAGCCAAGCATAAACAAATCATCACAGATGACATTCTTCTTACAAAGAGGATAGCAAAAAACACAAAACAAACAAACAAACAAAAACAGAAAACCTACATGATCTCAATCAGACACTGATTACTGTGTCTTTTACAAGAATAAGATCTATCCTCTAGTAGAGGCTTCATTTGATAAATGGTTACCTTAAAAATCACAAATTAATTATGTAGTATATACTTGTATTAGATAATTAGAACAGTGTATTCTTCAAACTAGTAAAATTTAGTACAATCTTTTAACCTCATGTTGTAATGACAGGAGAGAGAGAGAGAGTCCAAAATGAACAAAAATAATATGGTGATATTTTTTCTGAAAATAACTCAGTAGACATAGGGGCCACAAATTCCATATGTTGGCCAAGGCAGTTTCTACTGAGAAAGTAATTGAAACCCCAGAAGAGATCTGGAAGTGTGAGGATCTCTTGAGAAGTATGTGGCTTCAAGGTAGAAAGCATAACAAATCCTGAATGAATCTGATTTACAGCAACGAACTGCTGTGGTGTGTTAACAGCAAGATTCTTTCTCTCTTCTCTATGAGATGAGGCTGAAACTGAGCATGAAGTAACTAGACACAAACTTATAACTATTCTTAATACTAAGTGTTACATGGCATTGGAGCCAAATTAAGAATTGGTGGGCTGAAGACAAGTGAGCCACTGGCAGAATTTTACTAAGAATAGGATTCTGAGAAAATGCAATGCAATAATGGGAGTTACTTACATGAAAGTTGTTATTTGAACAATGGGGAGGAGGCGCTCAAGTAAACTGATAAACTGTGTCATTAAAACAGCTGGAGGAACTTACTTGAGCAGTGGTCATCATTAAGAATTATATATGTCTCAGGTGATATCAATGCTCAACCTAAGTTAAATATTACAAGTATACATGTATCCCTAAATATACATTCTTTATGTTTTTAAGAAATGCTATATCTGACAAAGCCATAGACAACATCACTCTAACTGAAGGAAATAAATAAATACATGAATGAATAAATAAATACATAAATAAATAAATCCCATTAAAATTGGAATAAGACTGGACTTTATTTCTCTTTTTTCCTGTTAAATATAGTGTTCAAAGTCTTGGAGCATAAGCTGACAGAAATAAAAGAAATGGATACAAAAAAAAAGGTGTCAAAGTATTTTGATTACAGATATGGTCCTACACTCTGTTACCAGAGTTCTTTAGAACTGATTTGCACTTTCAGTACTGATGCAGGTTACAAAATTAGCATGGAAAACCCAAAGGCTTTTCTATAGAACAATAAGAACACACTGCAAAAAGAAATCAAATAAATAATACTATTCATATAACATAACAAATATTGATGAAATACCTTGGAGAAGATTTGATCTAGGAAATGAAGCATCTATGCACTGAAAGCTTTAAACCTCTAAAGAAAAGGAAAATGACAGTAGAAAATGGAAAGACTTTCCATGATCATGGAATAATAGAATTAGTTATAAAAATAGGGATGATACTAAATACAATGTACAGATATAAACTAATGTTAATCATAATCCTGATTTCTCTTTTTACAGATCAAAATCATCTTAAAATGCATATAGAAATACAAATTTTATCAAATAGCCAAGTAATCAAAGCCAAAACCAATACTTCCAGAAACAATAGTACTACAGTGTATCTTAGGTAATCCTACAGAGTGATATTAATGAAAACAGCATGCTCTTATCCCTTTATCCCTGCACAATGCATACATATCAAAAGAAGAAAATAGAGCACTGAATTTTATTTTCACACAGTATCAACCACCGGTTTTTTAGTTTTTTTGTTTGTTTGTTTGTTTGTTTTGTTAAGAAATAAAAAATAGACTGTGGAGCAAACCAACATGTTAAAAAGAACACTGTTGAAACATCTGGATGTCTACTTGGAGAATCACACAAGAGTTCTCTTACTTCTTGCATAAAATCCAACTCCAAATATATGGAAGTCTCCAACATGGACCAGAAACTCTGCAACTGCTCAAAGACAATATAGGCAAGACACAGGCCTGTGTAAGGACTTTTAAAAGAGGACCTTAGTCACTTAGAAATAAGACCATAAACTGACAAATGAAAGATAATAAAATTTAAAATCATTTGTATAGCAAATAATCAATTGTGTTAATAGACATACTTTAGGATAAACTAAAGTCTTTGGTAGCTATCTATCCAACAGAATATTAACAGCTAAAATAAGATTAAAATTACCGATTCAAGATTATGCAATTACAATGAGCAATGCATCTAAACATGGAGATCTCCAAGGAATAAAACTAGCTATTCAATATCATCATCCATCACAAAAATGTAAATTATAACTTCGGTGAGATTTAATATCACTAATGTAAAAATGGTTATGTTCTAGATAAAAGATGATAACAAATGTTGGTAAAAAATGTGGGGAAAACTGAGATAATATTCACTGTTGGTAATAGTATACTTGGTATTTGTTAAGGATGGTCCTGGTAGTGTTTGTAAATCGATGGTAATTTCACTCTTCTGAGAGTGGTCGAGGACAAAGAGCATACTCAGGTGACTTCTTGTGAGCCAATCCCCTAATGAATAAAGGAGCCAATCACTGGGCGAGTAGGAGGGACTTCTGTGATGGACAGACGAAATGAAATGAGGAAGCAGAAGAGAGTTAGGTCCCTTTGGACAGAGATAGCATGAGGACAAGATGTAGCTGTGAATGTCTTCCAATGTCAATGGTTGATCCATCAGACTTCACTACTGGAGGATTTAGATTTAATAAGGCTTACAAATTAGGATTTTAGTTGTTGCACACCCAGCAATTGAGTTACCTTGTTTCTGAACTAAATTTGTGTTGTGTTTTCCTTCTTGTGGTGGCTCATCTGGGTTCAAGAGAGAAAAGTACAGCTGCAAAGCTTGGATTTGCCTAAGGTGTACCACAAAGGCCATGGAGGATTTGAAGCACGGGGTTGGTGTGGTAACAACCTGCCAATGCGAACATGAGGAGCTGGGTGGCAAGATTTTGGAGTTCTAAGTCAGAGTCTCCATGATAAAAAAAAATCAGGTCGACCATTGCCTGTCAGTGCGTGGCCATCCAGGCTGTTGGGGCAGAGAGTAGGCCTTACTAGCAGGGGAATGTGCCAGTTTTATTTATTTATTTTTTAATATTTCCTGAAATAGATATGCACTCTAGAAAGAAGTGTAGAGATTACTCAAAAATCCAGAAACAAAACTACCATATAACTTAGCAATACTACTCCAAAATAAATATCCATATTATTGTCTAACCAGCTATAGATTTACTTTCCCATTCATGATTATCGACACTATGAACAACAGCAAGTGGAATCATCTTAGATATCAATGAATAGGTAAATGAATAAGGAAAATGTTATGCGTATACACTTATGGCATATAAATGGATTTTGAGTCAAATGGGAAGAAGTCAAACATATGAAATTTGAAAAATATTTTCTGTTTATAATACTCTACTGTAATCATTATTCCTTAATATCTAAATTGATCTTTACTGACCCTCCTAAAGACCAGAGCTAGCACTAGTCAATCATGCACTGGAGAGGGACTCATTGATCTCTACCCCTTCCTTAAAAACTGTTGGCTATTAAATTGTAGGAGAAGAACAGTCATTATTTTCAGTTGAGTGCACAAAAGCTAGTCAGCCTGGTTCCAATGGATGTACATTCCTCTTTAGGTTTGAATGCAACAGTATCTGTGGGATGGTTATTGTTAGCTGTCAACTTTACATGATCTAGAGCAGTGGTTCTCAACCTGTGGTTCAGGACTCCTGTCCCTCCCACAGGAGCGATCTAAGACCATTGGAAAGCACAGATGTTTACATTATGATTCATAATAGTAGCAAAATTATAGCTTTGAAGTAACAAAAATAATATGATGGTTGTAATTTACCACATCATGAGGAACTGTATTAAAGGGTTACAGCATTAAAAAGGTTGAGAACCACTGATCTAGGCACAGATAAAATGAGAGTCTCATGAGTGATTGTTGAGATGGATTTGCCCTATGGGCACACCTGTTGGCCCATATGTAAATTGGCATGGATAAATTTTCATTGAAAGAACTATTACCTAGGCAGAGCATTCTGAACTGTATAACATGGATCTACAAACGCATGCTTAGTAATAAGAGCTTGAGAAGGTTACTCTTGTCAACTTTAGTGGACTTAGAATCACCTAAGAGACATATGTATAGACATTTGTGGAGGGAAATTCTGTGAAGAAAAAAAAAAAAAAAACAATTGAAGAAAATGGATTGTAATTCTGATAGAGACACCATTATGAAGAAGTTCTAATAAACTGTGCTGCTTTCTTGCCTGCCTTCCCTTCTTGCTAATAAGAGAACCATCTTTGTTGATTCTGCCTTGTTTTTTGTTATCATATTTGACACTTTTGAGGTTCCTTATATGAATTGAAATTCAGTAACTTCAGGCATTGACTTCTGAGTTTCTAGATCTAAGGTTTTGGGAAATGCCAGTGGGTAATGACTTACTCTTCAAATGTTGAAACCTGAGTTTGAACCTCAACACCCTCTTAAAAAGTTGGGCAAGGGAATATGTGATTGTAACCTCAGCCAACCTAGTGCAAACAGTGTGCCTCTGATTCTGAGAAATGATTAATAAATGTTAATGAATGCTGTTAAGAATGTATACTTTTCCTATTTAAATATATCAAAACTTTTCCATTTGTATTACATATAATCTTCCTCAATATTATATAAATCATATATATTATAATATATCTTATATTCTAAGCATGTTGATCTTATGAAGAAATATTCTTTCTCTCAGTACTGAAATTGTATCAAAGGTAACATTACAGAAATGCAGTCCTTCCAATTTATGTTTGCAAACATACTAAAGTCCCTATTAAGATAATACATGTAACCTATGGTAGTCTGAATGAGAAGGAAGACAATAGTCTCAGATATTTGAATGTTTAGTCATCAGGGAATTAATCAGTGTGAGAGGATTAAGAGTTCTGGCCAAAGTGACATGCATATTACCTTGTTGGAGCAGGTGTGTCACTGTGGGTAGGCTTTGGCATTTCCAAATCCTACATCAGGCCCAATCTCTGTTCATCTCATCTTCTTCTCTTCTCTTCTTCTCTTCTCTTCTCTTCTCTTCTCTTCTCTTCTCTTCTCTTCTCTTCTCTTCTCTTCTCTTCTCTTCTCTTCTCTTCTCTTCTCTTCTCTTCTCCTCTCCTCTCCTCTCCTCTCCTCTCCTCTCCTCTCCTCTCCTCTCCTCTCCTCTCCTCTCCTCTCCTCTCCTCTCCTCTCCTCTCCTCTCCTCTCCTCTCCTCTCCTCTCCTCTCCCCTCCCCTCCCCTCCCCTCCCCTCCCCTCCCCTCCCCTCCCCTCCCCTCCCCTCCCCTCCCCTCTCCTCTCCTCTCCTCTCCTCTCCTCTCCTCCTCTCCTCTTCTTCCCTTCACTCCCCTTCCTTTGCCTTCCTTTCCCCTCTCATCTCTTCTCTCTGTCTCTCTTTGTCTCTATCTCTGTGTCTCCATCTCTGTCTCTTTTGCCCTCCCTCCCTTCATCCCTTCCATTCTCTCTCTCTCTCTCTCTCTCTCTCTCTCTCTCTCTCTTTCTCTCTGCTGTTGCCTGTACACTATGTGGTAAAGCTGTCACTACTGCTCCAGACCAATGTTTTTCTGCTTCTCACCCTAATTATAATTGACTTTTCCCTCTATAACTCTAAGCATGCCCCCAGATTTTTATGAGATATTTTATTTATTTATATTTCAAATATTATCCCCTTTCCTGGTTTCCCCACCAAAACCCACCTATTCCCTGCCCCCTCCCCCTGCTCACCAACCCACCTACTCCTGCTTCCTGGCCCTGGCAGTCCCCTATACTGGGGCAAATAACCTTCACTGGACCAAGGGCCTCTCCTCCCATTGATGACTGACCAGGCCATCCTCTGCTACTAGAGCCATGAGACCCACCATGTGTTTTCTTTGGTTAGTGGTTTATTCCCAGAGGGCTCTGGGAGTACTGCTTAGATCATATTGCTGTTTTTTTCTATGGGGCTGCAAACCCCTTCTCCAGTTCCTTCACTGGGGATCCTGTGCTCAGTTCAATGGATGGCTGTGAGCATCCACTTCTGTATTTGTCAGACACTGGCAGAACCATTCAGGAGACAGCTATATCAGGCTCCTGTCAGCAAGCCCTTGTTGGTTTCCACAATAGTGTCTGGGTTTGGTGGTTGTATATGGGATGAATCTCCAGGTGGGCATTCTCTGGATGGTCATTCCTTCAGTATTTGCTCTGAACTTTGTCTCTGTAACTCCTTCAATGGGTATTTTGTTCCCCCTTCTAAGAAGGATTAAAGTATCTACACTTTGGTCTTCCTTCTTCTTGAGTTTCATGCCCCCAATTAAAGCTTCCTTTTATAATAGTTGCATTGATCATGATGTGTCTTCATAGCACTGGAGCAGTAACTAAGACATAACCTATCTTTTTCATTTCAAACTATAGTATAAACTGCATTCAGAAGCAAAATTTGAAACGGAGATTTGTTTTTGATGATGGAGATCATTTTCTTTTGAAACAGAATGATATTAGAATAAATAGAAACAAAAATATTCATGTTCCACAAAGACTAATCTAAGTAGAAAAAAGTAATTATTTACTTATGAATAACATAAATAGCACTATATTCCCTTCTCTATTCAAGTTTATTTAGAGTACCATTATTTAAATTTTGGCGCAGAATATTTATTATTTCAAAAATAGACTGTTAATCATTGCATCTGTTTGGCTCAGCCTAAGCAAATGGCACTGGCTACAGAACACTCATGAAATTAGATTAAGTTTGGCCATGAGCATTGACAATTTGTGTGACACTGAACAAGTAATATAACCTTTCTTTGTCCAAAAAGAAATTCCTGTTATTTTGGTAGGAATAAAATTTCTGAGTCTAGTATATAACTGTACATTTGGTAATAGCCACTTTGTGGTTACATAAAAGGGGTGTCATTTGTTACAAATAAATGACTAACATCTCAGTAGATAGAGAAAAAAACTCGTAAGAAACACTTGAAATACTCAACCCTTTAACCACTAGAAAAATGCAAATCTAAACAGCTTTGACCTTTCATCTTATGTTGTGGATTCGGCCTAATGCTGTATATATTATGCTAATTTGGTCTAGAAAATTGCACAAGAATCTGCACATCTGCATGTAAGATACTGAGAGACACTGCCCCCACTTGGTTTGATTGATAAATAAAGTTACCAGTGACTAGTGGATGGTCAGGGAGATAGGGTTGGGACTTGGATTACCAGGCAAGGAATTGAGGACGGAGCAGGAAGAGGGAGGGTTACCATGACTCGAAACAAGTAAATGATAGACCTGAGAGATAAGTGACAGAGAATATATTAGTGATATAGGTGCTGGGAAACTCAATTAGAAATGGTTATGGGTCTGAGTCCAGAATAGCCAAGATAGAATATAGGTTTTAGTAAGTAATAACTCAGGAAAATTAAAGAGAGTGTGTTATCAGCATGGAGGTTTGGAAGTGGCCCAAGAATTGAGCTGTTTAAAGCATATTAAAATATAAGGCTAGATAGCAAGGGTTGATTTGAGTAGAGTTAATTGGATACTACAACAATCTTGTACCTGGGAGAATGGCTAAAATCAACAAAGTGACAGCTCATGATGGTGATAATGTGGAGAAAGAGGATTCCTGCTGTGAGTGAACACTTATATAGCCACTATAGAAATATGTGTGGCAGATCCTCAGAAAGATGAAAATCAATATATCTCAAGATCTATCTATATCACTCTTGATCACAAACCAAGAAGATAGTTCATCTTACCACAGAGGTTACTTTCTCAATAATGTTCATTGCTGCTCCTTTTATAATAGCCAGAAACTGAACACAGCCTACATCTTTCTCAACATAAGGATGCTTAATGAATATGTGGCACATTTACAAAATAGAGTATTACTTGGCCTTTTAAAAGTGTCACCATGAAATTTGCAGCAAATGGATAGAATTCTTAAAAAAGCATCCTGAGTTAGGTACCCCAGATCAATAAAGATGAATATCTGGGTATCAGCTGTTACATCAAAGGCAGCCAAGCTATGATCTATAGAATCACAGAGGTTAAGTGTAGAAAAGGGACCACAGAGAACAGATAGCTCTCATTAGTTATGGGAAATAGAATAAATAATTATAGAAGAGTGGGAATATGGAGCCTCAGTTGATTATGGGAAAAGGAGAGACCATTGTGGGAGGAATAAGGAGAAACAAGTAAAATTCAGGACCATTCCAGGGACAGTGTGGAAGAGTAGAAATGTCCTACAATATATACATATATCAAGATGATGGAAAGGAAATCACCAAATAATGGGGAGACAGTTCTAACTAGCCACCTCTTATCAAATGAAGTTTTTATTCTGGAATTAGGTTATGCCTAATTGAGTTGCTGGCCAAAGGGGCCCCACTGAAATCCCAAATCCCAAGACTATATCCAAGACATGTGATAGCTTTCTACAAACTGACAGAAAGACCACATTGCTGAAGACTACACCTAAAGAACTCACTGAACATGGAGAAGTACAGCTTGTTCCTATTAAAAGATTCACTCCATTGTTCTAGAATCATTTCTAGTAGAAGTAAAACGAAATAATACTAGTTTAATATTCTGTTTTTGTCCTTTTATGTTCATATAATATGTAGTACACTAACTACATAAATTACTCATGTTGTAGAAACAAATTATTTATATTCAGTTAAGGAGCATGCAACGTCCCTAGACTTTTTTTAGAAATTAAAAAAAATCTGAACATATTTACATTAGTCACATAAAAAGACTTTCATAAATGAGCTTTTGAAATTTTAGAGCAACACACTTGTGCTCTCTTGAATTAGAATCTTTTTTAAAATATGTTTTATTAGGTATTTTCCTTATTTACATTTCCAATGATATCCCAAAAGTCCCCCATACCCTCCCCCTCACTCTCCTACCCACCCACTCTCACTTTTTGGCCCTGGCATTCCCCTGTGCTGGGGCATATAAAGTTTGCAAGTCCAATGGGCCTCTCTTTCCATTGATGGCCGACTACGCCATCTTTTGATACATATGCAGCTACAGTCAAGAGCTCCGGGGTACTGGTTAGTTCATAATGTTGTTCCACCTATAGGGTTGCAGATCCCTTTAGCTCCTTGGGTACTTTCTCTAGCTAATCCATTGGGGGGGGCCCTGTGATCCATCCAAAACTGATGGTGAGCATCCACTTCTGTGTTTGCTAGGCCCCAGCATAGTCTCACATGATACTTTTTCTTTTTATCACAAAGTTAGAGCCACATTTAGAAATATCTTGGTGTTGTAAATAATACTGGAAATTAACAACATTCCATTTGAACAGAATTACAGCAAAAGTCCCACGTTCTTTTTACAGGAAAAGTGTTTTTACTTCTGAACTTCTGTCCTTTCGGCGAATTTTAATCAAATTTAAGCTACATGGAAACCTGACTTCTTGCTATCTTTTAAACCTCAATTCCTACTTCTCCATCCTCATTTTTTTTAATCACAGAAGACACGCTTACTGTGTTACTACTCACAATGAAGGCTAAACTGGAATGACTGTGACAAAGATATACATTGTCTTTTCATAAAGCAGGTCAGCTGGCTGCTGCTTGAGACGAGGGCAGAATTCATGCAGGTGTTTGTGGTCTTAGATTCTTCACTCATGTGTTCCTGCTATTCATTTTCTTGGACTCTGACAGGAACCAAACTGAGCTGGAAGTCACCAGAAAGAAGAAAGTCTTATGAACACCAGAACACCACTTTTTCTTAAGTTAAGGAGTGTCACAAATATCAGTATTAGCAATGGAGACTGAACTCAACACAGGTAAATGTGAAGTCTGCAGGGTTTTCCTTACACCAACATTTTATAGAACCTTTAAATCAGCAGAACGGACAGCAACAGCTATTTTGATTTTTGTAACCTTGAAAACATTCTATTGCAACTTAACATTATGTTATGCATCTTATTTCTATCATCTAAGGTGTGCAGGAGACTAAAACTTTAAATGTGGTTTTTTTCATCAATATGAACAAAAACTTGCTCATGATAGAAAGCATTTCCTATTATCTTACCAATTATGTAGATTGCAAAGTTGTACCAGGAACATAGATCATAACAACTTCCTTTCATAGACGACACTCTGACACACTGGCAAATCAAAGCATTTTCGTGCAATGTAGGTCCTCATGAAACCAGAGCTAGGAAAACCTTTCTTTAGTTTTTGGCACAATTTATATAAGCCAAGCAATGCTGTGGGTCTTCCCTAACATGGAAATCATTAATTGAAAATAACTAAACATTAACCCCTTGAATGACACTGTATTTACTGTGCATGTTTTTGTTTCTAATGTTTCACTTAAAAGGGTTCCTTTGTACAAGGATGCATCTGGACAACAAGCAGACATTTCCGTTTCATCTTATAACATACAGTTGGCTATATTCTGGAGCATATTCCTATCTTCAGATATCACAATATTATTTGGTAGTATTAACATTGGCATTGTTGGTATAATAAAACATGATAAATATTGTAACAGTAAATACAAATGCCATTGTAATGAATATATTGAACATACTAGAAAAAGAATAGCAACTTGGTTGTTGATGAAGGAGAATATACACAAGTTATTAACATTTGTCAGGAAAATTCTGCAAAATTCAGGGGTGATGGTCAATGCACAACATGGTTCTAAAATCAGACATATTGGCAATATGGTTCTATGTTTAACTACTTCATAGGTTATGAAAAGACATTTTTCCCTTTTATGTCTTAATGATCACATTCAGAGGCAGGCAGATTTCGGAGTTCAAGGCCAGCCTGGTCTACAAAGTGAGTTCCAGGACAGTCAGGGCTATATACAGAGAAACTCTGTCTTAAAAAAACAAAACAAAACAAAACAAAATATTACTTTCTTCATAGGATCATTGATTTAGCACACTTCATGAACATGATGAAGCAAAAATAAATTACAGCGATGATTGCCATCTCTCGTTATGGATCTGAGTGACTAATATGTCATAAGTTTACCTAATATGGTATAGTAACTAATATAGTGAAGAAGTTTGGCTTAATTCTAAAACAGACAATAAAAGATCATTCTCTGAATCCTGAGCATTTGCCTTCTAAATAATATTTTTCTGTTTTTACTAAAAACACAAAAAATGACATAAATTTTTATTTAGTCTACATTGTGCCTATGGCAGTATAGCAATAGTTGAAAGGCCAGCACCTCCCCAGGGGAAAACAAGCAATGTCCGAGGGATAAACACTAAAGCATGCACAAATTACCAAATGCCTTAGAATCACTGAAACCAAATATATGTGAGATGGCTATTTTTAAAAAAGAATAAAATAAAGATGCTTTAGATAAAGGTCCAAGTATAAGATAAAGAAGAAGAGAAATAAATACAACATAACTTTTGCTTGTATACCCGAGACTGATGCAGATGCATTTGTATCTATGACTGTCATGACCCAGCTATCAACCCTTCAGCCCTTGCAAACGTCTTTACTAAAAATAGCTCAGAAGACATTTTTCACTTAAACAGAAGCTAGCTTCCTCAGCTATCTGCAAACATTACTATTGGCTGAAATTTGTAAAGTGATGATGCTCTTTCTGCCATTTGTTAAGCTAAATTGATATTAGAATCTAGCTATATGACTGTAGAATTACAGGACAGAGTTGTGATTAACCTTGTCTCCGACTTATAGATCCAATTTAGATGAAAGACATCTAAAGGTTTAAGGGCAAATCTCTTTTTGAAATACTTTGAGAATATGATTTATATTTATAGGTTTAATATGAAAATGAGTACATTGCAACCAACGTAAAATAAAAGTATAGATGTGAAGCATCAAAAATTACTGGGGCTTAAACACTGACTAAATTTTAGACTAAAAGCAGTTACTCATTATTTTGATACATATATGTAGACACCTATTATTTTGATGCAATGTATACATTATATACACTACACGTGTGTCAAGTGCCTGTAGAGACCAGAAGGTCTTGGTTACTGTTGGAACTGGAGTGAGTGGGTAGTTGTGAGCTATGTACGTTTAATATAAACTGAACCTAGGTTTGATACAATAACAACAACAACAAAATGCTCTTAATCACTTACCCATCCCTCTAGTCTTCTGAATTCATTTTATGTTATTTTTGTTAGTTAAAGGAATGCTAAATGACTGCACATTTATCTAAGTTAAGTGCTGTAAATTTAATTATTTTCCATTTAGTTGATTCATTTAATGATTCATTTAGAGAAAACTCTAAAATCAGAGACCTGTCCGGGTTTTTTTGAGTATTCTAACTCAAGTATATTGTAACTATTAGATTTTTTTAGATACAGAAATATTTACTTAATATTTAACAGTAAATATATAT
Source organism: Mus caroli (assembly GCF_978045245.1). Taxonomy (NCBI): domain Eukaryota; kingdom Metazoa; phylum Chordata; class Mammalia; order Rodentia; family Muridae; genus Mus; species Mus caroli. Next base: position 103,497,025 of record NW_028227264.1, on the reverse strand, counting down.
ATATATATATATATATATATATATATAATCATGCCAATGGTGCATATTTGTTGTTGAGTTACTTCTAAGTCATTCTAGTACCACTCTTGATATGCGTCAGGAAAAATAAATGAGTAGAACCCAGACTCTAAATATTAAAATGCTGCAATATCTCTTATATGAACACTGTATAATTTATTAATTCATTTGTACTTCAACTCTTCAAAATAATACATATATTTTAAAAATATCTTCAGTAGTTTAAAAATATCTTTGTAAAAATCACAGTAGTTTTCTTTATATATACACACACACACACAATTGTAAAAAATATCTCTGGTTCTTCCTCCTAGCTTCATGCTCCTAGAAATAAGACTCAGACTCAAAATATATTTACACATACTTTGGTCATATCCATCGGGTTTTTCTAACTAGGTCATAGTTTAAAACAACTCATCTATTCTACATTCTGCCACCTGGCTGGTTATCTGTGCTCACATACTTTGTGTCTGTCTTGTCACATCCTGATGTCTTGACAGCATCCAGCCTTTCATGGCACAGGCAGAGCTGAAAGTCCTTCGTCTTCATCCAAAGGCTGCTAGAGGAAGACTGACTTCCAGGCAACTGGGGTGAGAGTCTTAAGCCCATACCCACAGTGACACACCTACTCCAACCAGGTCACACCTATTCCAACAAGGCCACACCTCTAAATGGTGCCACTCTCTGGTCCAAGAATATACAAACCATCACATCATAGACTTCTTCAAAAATATGTGTCTATGGGGGCCATACTTAAACATAGCATATTGCAAGTGCATTTAGTCCAACTTTCAAGTCCTCATAGTCTATAGCAGTCTCAACAATGTTAAAAGTCCAAAGTTCAAGGGCTCTTCTGAGATTCATCCAACTAATTAACTGTAATCTCCAAAGCAAGGCAGGAAACCAGCTGGGCAAACTCCAAACTCTGCATCTCCACGGCTGATGTCAAAGCAGTCTTCAGATCTCCATTCCTTTTTCATTTTTGTTGACTGCAACAAACTGCTTTCCCCTGGGCTTGTTCCACTCCCTGTTAGCAGCTTTCCTCAGCATGTATCCCATGGCTCTGGAATCTTTAACATCTTTGAGTCTCCAAAGCAATTTCAATGTTACAGCTTCTTGTTTCAGTGTCTGGGGTTCCACTTGATCTTTTGGACTCCTCCTAAGGGCTGGCATCCCTTCTCCAGCTCTGCCCTCTGTAGCACTCTAAGCTCAGGTTGATCAACTCCACTACGGCTGCTGTTCACATCTCCAATGCACTGGGGTGTTCCACTCCAACTTGGCTTCACCAATAGCCTCTCATAGGCTCTCTTCATGGTGCCAATGATCAAATCCTTTCTTTGCCTGACCCCTTCAGTCCTGGGCCATAAACTACAGCTGAGGCTACACCTTCTCCAATGGCCTTCTGTGACCTCTCATGGTGCCAAGCCTCAGCTGTTCTTCATGACACCTTCATGCCTTCAAAACCAGTACAACCTGGGTGACTCTTACACATTACCAAGTCCAGCTGCAGCATGAGGTACAACCTTGGCTATCTCTGGAACACAGCTTTTTTGTGCTCCCAGAAAACATCTCTCAGATTTCAACTCAGTGATGGTGGTCTCTTAATCATTGCTCCAGCTAACCAGCATCAATTGTCCCAGTAGTTCCTTGCATTCTTAACTCTAGTGCCAGAGCCACAAGGCTGAAGCTTCCGAGTTCTGCTTCTTACGGGAACTAGAACATTATCCCCTTGTACTATTACATTATCACTGGCTTTATGTTTTCTAAATCCTTCATTGCATAAGCTTGGCTATCCTGGTTCTTGTTCTGTAGATTGACCTTGAATGCAGAGATAAGCATGCCTGTCTCATAGGATTAAAGGTGTGTACTTCCACGCCTGGTTCTAAATTCAGTTGGGTAGGATCTTGCCCCAAGGTCCCACTCCCTTAATCTGTATTTCCTAGAACACAGGATTTTGTTCCATTTCACTTCCTGGTATGCCTTTAATACTCGAACCATATATTTTATATTTTGCCTTTCTAATCTTGTTATGCTTGTTCAAACTTCTCTTTGTGAGATTTAACCAGAGAACAAAGCCTCTGCTGGGCTTTTTTGAAACTTCCTTTATTAAAGCAATTAATGCAATTAATCAAAGTCTCTTCACCTTAGCCTCAGGCAATCTTCTCAGACAAGAGTAAAAAGTAGCCACATTCTTCCCCCAAATACCACAAAAACAGTCTTTATGCCACATACTGAAATTCTTCTCATTTGAAATCTCTTGGGCCAGGTCAACACACTTCAAATTACTCCCAGCAAGAAAGTCTTCCATATTCCTACTAGGAAAACCCATTAAGCCCCATTTAAAGCATTCCACTGAGTTCCAAATCCAAAGTCCAAAAATTCACATTCTTTCTAATAAAAGCATGGTCAGGCCTACCACATCAATACCCCAGTCCCTGGTACCAACTTCTGTCTTAGTTAGGTTTTTACTGCTGTGAACAGACACCATGACCAAGGCAAGTCTTATTAAAAACAAAAAACAGCCGGGCGTGGTGGCGCACGCCTTTAATCCCAGCACTTGGGAGGCAGAGGCAGGCGGATTTCTGAGTTCGAGGCCAGCCTGGTCTACAAAGTGAGTTCCAGGAAAGCCAGGACTACACAGAGAAACCCTGTCTCGAAAAACCAAAAAAAAAAAAAAAAAAAAAAAAAAAGAATAAAAACAAAAAACAAACAACCAAACAACAAACAACAACAACAAAAAAACAACAACATTTAATTTAATTGGGGATAGCTTATAGGTTCAGAGGTTCAGTCCATTATCATCAAGGTGGGAGCATGGCAGCATTCAGGCTGTCATGGCACAGACAGAGCTGAGAGTTCTATGTCTTCATCTAAAGGCTGCTAGTGGAAGACTGACTTCCAGGCAACAGGGGTGAGAGTCTTAAGCCCACACCCACAGTGACACTTCTACTCCAACCAGGTCACACCTATTCCAACAAGGCCACACCTCCAAATGGTGCCATTTCCTGGTCTAAGAATATACAAACCATCACAGTCTGCTTCAATGGCTATGCTGATTAAGCTCAGTTCTTACCTTGCAAATGCTTGACCCAACAATGTTATTCTAATTACAGAAAGCAATACAAAAAAAAAAAAAAGAAAAAGAAAAAGAGTAAAAGGAGACACACTTATCCTTTGAGGTACCATGTGGGAGTAGCATAGAATCATGTTTTCCTATTCTTCTGCTTTTTTGAGTTACTCAAGTTTCATGACCAAGATAACTTCACTTTCTTGGAAAGCTACTAACATTTAGTTACTAATATAGCAGCACAATTACACAGCAAGCCAGACAGATGCAGGGAACCATATATGATTGCCTTCATTTGCTTTACTGTTTTATTTGTTTTCATAATGTTTAACTATCCAACTAAATCATCCACATTCAATCACTTACATGTGCATTCATATGCATTTGACTCCATAAATTATATTTTGAGAATTTCTTACATGAGAAATGTATTTTTATTATTTTCACCATTCATTTTTCTCAACTCTGCATGTTTTACCACTCCAACTCAAATCCATGAAATCTTCATTATTCTTTCACACATGGGTGTATATGAATACATATATATGTATATACACAATCTAATACATGCATTTGTAAAAAAGTAATAAGATTATAAACTTCAAAGCAGTATTAATTCTATATCTCTGTGATTTAAATTTATGGAATACAATTATGTATGTTTTAACAATGTAATAATTCTGTCTAGTAAAACATAAAAATTCAATTATGATACTATTATTTCAATTGATTACTATAATTTTCTATTCATTGTCTCTTTTTCTTCTAAGAATGATATGTGAATGATAGTATAAGCTAGAGACAGACAAAAATTTCTGTCCTAATTATATTTCATAAATATATGGAAAGTCACAATTTTTTCTCAATATCATTGATATATTATTTAATATTACCAAGAGTAATAATTAACTATAGAAAAAAGGTAATTTAGACTTGACATAAAAGAGTTTGGAAGAAAAATTAAAAGGAACTTCTTATATTGTATTGAAGATAATATGAATGCATAATTCATATATTCTATTGGAGATAAGACCTTTTCAATGAGTACATTTGATTGGAGAGAATTCACCTTTTTCAATGCTGATTTTGAAAAGTAGTCTCTTTGCTGCAGTGATTAAAGTAAATACCATGGAGTCCATGTTCCACTTTGTAAATGTTGATCTTACCATTCAATGATCAGAGCCTAAACTAGGGCCAAGTACAGAGGAAGGGGCCAGTAGGGATTGTTAAGTAAATCATTTGCTGAGTAAATGAACAATGCTTTTACATCATTAAATAATGTTGTTTCTTCATGATTTAAGATCAATTCACACAAGCCATTCCAGTCTACTTAATGGGAAAATGATAAAGACTCTTTAATTAAAACTTAGGATACCTGATAAGTTCCTTGAAGATGAATTAAATAATCACAAATGAAAACTGCCGCTAAAAGCAACCAAGTTATTTTTTTCAGTCCTATACATTTTACTGTACTTTTTTGTTTTTAGTTTTCAATTGTGACCATTTTCACTTTCCATTAAAAATCAAAATCATCTCTCTAAGTTAGTTTGACAAGAGAAAAAAATGTATTATTAAAGTCAAATGTAAGTGAACTTTAATTGTCTCACATACTCAGGAAGTGTCAGACATTGGAAGTCATATTATTTATGTTAATTCAGGAACTGCCAATTTAATAAACTTCACAAACAAGATACCTAAAGAACAAAAATCTAGCAAAGAATTAATTTATCCAATACTTGAAACTGTACTATTTATGAGATTTTATGAAATAAAGAGAACAATTATTATTATTCATACTGTGTATAATATATAACATCTAAAGTTAAACTCAATGTATAAAGACTCATAGACATTGGCTTTTGTATTATTTAAGAATGTGTGCAATTAAAAAGGAGTTTGCCAGCTTGCAATCCCACTAACAGTTGAGATAGAGTGTTCCTCTTTCTTCACATGTTTGCCAGCATCTGCTGTCACCTGAATTTTTGATCTTAGCCATTCTGACTGGTGTGAGGTGGAATCTCAGGCTTGTTTTGATTTGCATTTCCCTGATGATTAAGGATGTTGAACATTTTTTCAGGTGCTTCTCAGCCATTCAGTATTATTCAGTTGAGAGTTCTTTGTTTAGCTCTGTACCACATTTTTAATAGGGTTATTTGATTTTCTGGAGTCCATCTTCTTGAGTTCCTTATATATATTGGATATTAGTCCCCTATCTGATTTAAGATTGGTAAAGATCCTTTCCCAATCTGTTGGTGTCCTTTTTGTCTTATTGACAGTGTCTTTTGCCTTACAGAAGCTTTGCAATTTTATGAGGTCCCATTTGTCGATTCCTGACCTTACAGTGACAAGCCATTACTCTGTTCTGCTGGCAAGGATGTGGAGAAAAAGGAACACTCCTCCATTGTTGACCCGTCCAGCAGGTCCAGTTATTCGAGGGTCTCGAGGGGACCTTCTCCTAATAACCAAATGGGGGGTAGAGAGAGATGAGGGCCTTGTGCGAATAATGACACGGAACCGTTCTGGATTGCATCAAAGCCCCAAATGTATTAGCCAGGCCCAAGGTTTAAATGTACAGGCAAAAGGGGAAGTGCCTTTCAGCAGGAGGAATGGGGCAGAGGAAATGCACCTCAGCAGGAGGGATGGGGCAGTGGAAAAAGAGGAAGTACTTCTCAGCAGGCAGGATGGGGCAGCAGAAATTTTTCTTTTGGGACTTCATGGGGAAGCAGGAACTTGGCGGTATCAGGGTACATCTTGAGGTCAGGACATCAAGCGCTGACTTAGGGCTGGAACGATCTGTGGCTGTTCTCGAAGTAGTGCATCCAGTGGCCCACTTTTGATCCTCTTTTCTTCTGTGGGGGAGAGGCCCAATTCAGAGATCAGAACAATAGCGTTGCCTTAATAGCTCCCAACACATTGTTGGTGGGATTGCAAGCTGGTACAACCACTCTGGAAATCAGTCTGGAAGTTCCTCTGAAAATTGGACATAGTACTACCGGACGATTAAGCAAGACCTCTCCTGGGCATATACCCAGAAGATGTTCCAACTTGTAATAAGGACACATGCTCCACTATGTTCATAGCAGCTTTATTTATAATAGCCAGAAGTTGGAAAGAACCCAGATGTCCCTCAACAGAGGAAAGGATACAGAAAATGCGGTACATTAACACAATGGAGTAATACACAGCAATTAAAAACAATGGATTTATGAAATTCTTAGGCAAATGGATGGATCTGGATGATATCATCCTAAGTGAGGTAACCCAATCACAAAAGAACACACATGATATGCACTCACTGATAAGTGGATATTAGCCCAGAAACTTAGACTGCCAAAAATACAATTTGCAAAACACATGAAACTCAAGAAAAAAGAAGACTAAAATGTGGATACTTCGTTCCTTCTTAGAATGGGGAACAGAGAAATGTAACATGAAAGGAGTTACAGAGACAAAGTTCAGAGCTGAGACAGAAGAAAGGACCATCCAGAGACTGCCCCACAAGGGGATCCATCCCATATACAACCACCAAATTCAAACACTATTGCATATGCCAGCGAGATTTTGCTGACAGGACCCTGATATAGCTATCTCTTGTGTGGCTATGCCAGTGCCAGGCAAATACAGAAGTGGATGCTCACAGTCATCTATTGTATGGAACACATGGCACCTAAAGAAGGAGCTGGAGAATGTAACCAAGGAGCTAAAGGGGTCTGCAACCCTATAGGAGGATCAACCATATAAACTAACCAGTACCCCACAGATCTGTGTCTCTAGTTGCATATGTAGCAGAGGATGGCCTAGTCGGCCATCAATGGGAGGAGAGGCCCTTGGTTTTCCAAAGATCATATGCCCCAGTACAGGGGAATGCCAGGGCCAGGAAGTGGGAGTGGGTGGGTTGGGGAGCAGGGTGGGGGGAGGGTATAGGGGACTTTCGGGATAATATTTGAAATGTAAATGAAGAAAATATCTACTAAAAAAGGAAAAAAGGAGCTTAAATTTATTAATTCAAATAACTGTTTTAATAGTAAATGCTTATATTCTGTCTCTTCAATTCATATTAGTTTGCCCTAGTAAATAAGATGGAACATAGTTTTCCTATTTTCTTATGTAAAATTGATTTGATAAATCATTTCGTATATCAGGGATTAGTGAGGTAGAGGAAAGGTCAAGAGTGAAACTGATACACAGATTCTGTTATGTAAGTAGCTCATGAGTTAGTTATTTTAGAAGGCTTCATCACCTTATGGTTTAAATTTTTATGTTATATATCATAATACAAATATTCAGCAGATAAGCATTGTTTCTTATATTTATTTTAAACTATGAAATGTGAAATAACTTGTTGAAAACATCAGTAAAATGGTTTTATGTGACTCACAATGACCAAAATCTTAACTTCATATGTGAGAATCAACTATAACACAACCAAGTCATGAATAAGATCGCTCCTTGATAATTTGGGAGAAATTAGTGAAAAGATTTCTTCAATCCATAAAATAATAAAGATCCACTCTCCATTTAATGTGATTGAAAAAAAATGCTTACTTATTTTGCTGAAAGTAAAACTTAAAGGTTATTTAAGGTTAATGAATGTATTTATTTAAGCGAAGGTTATTTCTTGTTTACCAAAATGTAGCTAAAGTATAAATACATGTATACATCTCTTTCACATCTAAGTATGGTGCTATTATGTAACTTAGTAACAGTGTGCATTGATAATTGAAAGCAATTAGCACAGGGTTTCAATAATCCACTTAGCTGGAAAATAATAGACAGTTAGAGGAATAAGATCCTAAAAGAGAAACAAAAGGTAATTAGTTGTTTTGAATGTAGATTTTCACTAAACTAATTAATTTACATTTATTACCATAAATTTCAACTATCAACCAAAACATATAATTAAATTCAGTTGCTATAATGAATAATTTGATAAATTATTAAGTAAATAAAAAATTGTTAAGTAAATAATAAATAGAATTAATATTAAGACAAAATATGATTTAATGTAAAAATAAAACATTTTAAACACTGCTAGATAAACCTGTCAAATATCAAAGTAATTTACAAACAAAAGGCAAAGACATAGAATAGTATTGTTAATACCTATTTAAGTTAAATGTAATAAATTATAATAGATAGTATATCAATGCTATATTGCATAAAATTAGAAATAATTACAAGGCAGAGATGATAAATAGGTTTAGTCTTCATAGAAATTTTCTTATTTTAGAAAAACAGATTTTTATCTCCCTACTTATATTTAACCTCCTTTAGACAAATATAAATACTTAACTGTGAAAGTGAGAAACGTTTTACATTGCTTAAAATAAGAATGGATATATATATATATATATATATATATATATATATATATATATATCCATTCACTTACCTCTCTATCTATCTATACATATAGATATGTATAGAACCTACACACACACACACACACACACACACATCTATGGAAAAACCAATGTAAAATATAAGCTTAGTCATTTAAAGTGATAGTTAAAATTGTCTAGTAGTTATATTGTATTTTACTATATTTATTTTACTATATAAAAATGTATGTATCTTTATCGTACTTGTCTACATAATTATAATGCAAGGCAACTTTCTTTAGCATTATGTGCTCTATTATAAAATATGAGGACATGAAAATTTAAGAATTATTAGATTTTTTTTGTTTAAACTGACATTTATATTTGTATAGTCTGTAATGTAGTAACTCTTAAAGTTCAGAATATAAACCAGATAAAAATGTTGTCACTGATTAAAGAACCAATTTTGTTGAGATTTTGTGTTATTTTGAACCTCAGACTGATCTCAAGTTTCTGATCCTTTGATTTCAATGTTTAGATTAGTTGAAGAACCAGCTACACCATTCCTGGGTATATATCCAAAAGATGCCCCACCATACATACCACAAGGATACCAGCTCCACTATGTTCTTACCTGCTACATCCACTCCAGTAATGACTCGCATTACAGGTTTAGAAACCTGGAAGCAGTCCTGAGGCAAGAGTTTCAAGGAAACTTAGTGTCCTGGAACCTTGGCATTCCCACAGCTAGAATACCCCAGAGTTGTTCCTGCAATATTGTGGAGGGTCTTACATGCTTTCTTACAGTATTTTTCTGGATAAGAGTTAGAAATCTCAGGGCAAGCTTAACAAAGTATACTTAGAATGTTCATAACAGCCAGGTAGAGCACACTACATTGCATAATAGAAGCAAGTTGATGAATTCTTCTAACAAATGGAGATTCCCTACAGATACTTAAAAGAACAGCCAAGTTACACTCATATGCAAGAATTTACCAAGGCCTAGGAAATAGGGGGGTGTGGTATTTCATTATTCATGAGAAGGTCTGCTGGAGCAGAAACCCCTGGTGCTAGCTTTCACAAGGCTCAAAGGAGTAGCACAAATTGTGACTAGGGTGTGAAATCCTTACCTGTCATTAGCTGACCCTAGGCAGGGCTGTTTTATCTTTACTGTAAACATCACCTGGTTCTTATAAGGCCTTTTGATGTCATTCCTCTGTTTTGTGTCAGATAACATCAATGTACTTTGCCTGCTGTGACATCCTACCCCTTTGTTTTCTGTATTATATAAGACTGGTGTTCACTTTGTGACAACACATTCAGATCCATCACACTCTCTCCTGTCTGAGTCTGTTTGTCACCCCATTCTCGCTACTCTATGCCCATCTGTTCGAGGCCTTGATTCCCACGGATTGAGGGGGCTGACTGGGCCCAGTCCATGGCACTTACTAGCCTTATTTGTAATGGGCAGAACTTGGAAGGAATGCAGATGTCCCACAAGGGAAGAATGGATACAGAAAATGTGGTTCATTTACACAATGGAATGTTATTAAGCTATTAAAAATAAGTACATCATGAGCTTAGTAGGCAAATTGATGGAATTAGAAAATATCCTGAATGAGGTGACCTGACTCATACAGATATGCATGGTATGTACTCACTAACAAGTGAATATTAGCCAAAAAGTACAGAATACCTAGGATACAATCCACAGAACTTAAAAAGTTTTCAAGCAGAAAGACTTCAATACAACTTAGAAGGGGGAAGAAAATAATTATGGGAGACAGAGGGAGGGAGAGACCTGAGTGGGAGGGGGAGGGGGGAAGGGAAAGGCAGAACAAAATCAGGTGTGGGGGACAGGACAGGAAAGAAGCCGAGAGAGGTTACAGAATGAATGGAAATATGCAAGAGTAGGAAGTATGGGTACCATCTAGAAAAGTACCAGAGACCTGGGAGGTGAGAGACCTGGGAGGTGACTTTTGATGAAATGCCCAACAGTGGTGAGAGGGAATTTGAAGATTCCATCCCCACTTGATAGACAGGGCCTCAATTAGAGGGATGGGGTTAACAAACCACAGTGAAAATTTCTGACACAGAATTGTTCCGGTCCAAAAGTACAGGAAAAAATGGAGAAGAGACTGAGGGAAAAGAGGTCCAGAGACCAGCCCAACTTGTGATCCATCTGGGGGGGGGTGGGGGAGGCAGGCACCAAGACCTGACATTATTACTTATGCTATGATGTGCTTACAGAGAGGAGCCTAGCATGTCTGTCCTCTGAGAGGCACTACCAGTAGCTGGATGAGACAGGGGCAGATACTTACACTCAATCATTGGACTGCAGTTAGGAGGGGGAAGGATGAAAGAAGATGTAGAGTGGGGTGACGTGATAGAAAGACCAGCAGTCTCAACTAACCAGGATCCCTAGGAGCTCCCAGGTACTGAGCCACCAACCAGGCAGCATACATGGGCTGGTCTGAGGCCCCTGGTATATATACATACCATGTATATATATATATATATATATATATATATATATATATATCAGGACTTCCTGGTCTAGCCTCAGTGGGAGAAGACACACCTAATCCTTGAGACACTTGAAGCCCAAGGGAGAGGTGTGACCTGGTCGGGGGAGCATACTCTTGGAGATAGGAAGGGAGGAGGAATGAGATGAGGAACATTGGGAGGGGGAACAGGAGGGGGGACAATGGCTGGGTTGTAAATAATTATAATAACAATATTATTATTATTATTATTGTTGTTGTTGTTGTTGTTGTTGTTGTTATCTACCAGTGTGGATGTGTAAGAATCATATACTAACTGTATAGGTTACCTTGTCCAGTTCTTTTTTAAAACTATGCATTCATGCACACAAGGTAACTTCCTACTTCTTTCTGTATTGTTACTTATGTGTGCGACAGATTTTATCTAGAAGTGATGATTTTGTAATGATTCAGGATTAGAACACTTCCAACTTCAGGACAAAATTTAAATACAGCATTTTCACTTCAAAAAATAAAAATTCTTGGACTCAAAGGCATGAACTACTGTATAAAACTTTTGTAACTTTAAAAAAAAAATCGTGTTCCTAACAATTAGTTGAAGGAAAAACGGGAAAAAAATTGAAAAATATCAACTGCTGTTTTTGAAAACATCAAAAAAAAAAAAAAACCAACAGAATTTTGTTGATACAGAATGACCCATTCCCTAGATGTTTAATAAACACATAGACACTTTTCCTCAAATGCTGTTCTAAATTCCTTAGGTTAGTATTCGTCTTTCATTTTCACGATACCTCATTCTCAATTAACTTCACTTTTCAGGTAAGGAAATTAGTCCATAGGGAGACTAATTGACACTAATGATGCCCATAGCACCAGTAAACTGCAGAGCCCACATTCCAGCTCAGACAGATTGGCTCCAGTGTACAAACTCTAAAATACCACCGTATACCTTTTGTGATGATTGTGACTATTAAAATAACAGTATCACTAGAAAGAAAAAATACTTAAGTTTATATATGTAATCCAACCAGAACATACTTTTATTTATTTAATTTATATTTTATTATTTTTTAAATCTTATTTCCGTTTTTTATTAGATATTTTCTTTACTTACATTTCAAATGCTATCCCCTTTCCTGGTTTCCCCTCTGTAAATCTCCTATCCCCTCTCCCTTTCCCAGACTCCCCAACCCACCCACTTCCATTCCTGGCTCAGGCAGTCCCCTATACTGGAGCATAGAACTTTCACAGGACCAAGGGCCTCTCCTCCCATTAATGACCCACTAGGCCATCCTCTGCTACATATGCAGCTAGAACCATGAATCCCACCATGTGTTTTCTTGATTGGTTGCTTAGTCCCAGGGAGCTCTGGGGTTGCTGGCTAGTTCATATGTTGTTCCTCCTAGGGGGTTGCAAACCTCTTCAGCTCCTTGGGTACTTTCTCTAGCTCCTTCATTGGCGACCCTGTGCTCCCTCTAATGGATGACTGTAAGCATCCACTTCTGTATTAGTCAGGCACTGGCAAAGCCTCTCAGGAGACAACTATATAAGTCTCTTGTCAGCAAGCTCTTGTTGGCATCTGTCTGGGTTTGGTGGTTGTTTATGGAATGAATCCCCTACATGGGGAAGTTTCTGGATGGTCAGTCCTCCAGTCTATGCTCCGAACTTTGTCTCTGTCCGTGGGTATTTTGTTCCCCCTTCTAAGAAGGATCAAAGTGTCCACACTTTGGTCTTCCTTCTTCTTGAGTTTCATGTGTTTTGCAAATTGTATCTTGGGTATTCGAAGTTTCTGGGCTAATATCCACTTATCAGTGAGTGCATATCATGTGTGTTCTTTTGTGATTGGGTTACCTCACTTAGGATGATATCATCCAGATCCATCCATTTGTCTAAGAATTTCATGAATTCATTGTTTTTAAAGAACCTCGAAGGTATGGACACAGAGGAAAAATTCCTGGACAGAACATCAATAGCTTGTGCTATAATATCGAGAATCAACAAATGGAACCTCATAAAATTGCAAAGCTTCTGTGAGGCAAAGGACACTGTCAATAAAACAAAACATCAACCAACAAATTAGGAAAAGATCTTTGCCAATCCTATATCTGATAGGGGGCTAATATCCAATATATATAAAGAACTCAAGAAGTTGAATGCGAAAAAACCATATAACCCTATGAAAAAAATGGGGTAAAGAGCTAAACAAAGAATTCTCAACTGAAGAATGCGGAACGGCTGAGAAGCACCTAAAAATATTCAACATCCTTAATTATCACAGAAATGCAGATCAAAACAACCCTGAGATTCCACCTCACACCAGTCAGAATGGCTAAGATCAAAAATTCAGGTGACAGCCAATGCTACCAAGATGTGGAGAAAGAGAAACACTCCTCCATTGCTGGTGGGATTTCAAGTTGGTACAACCACTCTGGAAATCAGTTTGGCGGTTCCTTGGAAAATTGGACATAGTTCTACTGGAAGATCCAGCTATACCACTCGTGGGCATATACCCAGAAGATGCTCCAACTTGTAATAAGGATACATGCTCCACTATGTTCATATCAGCCTTATTTATAGTATCAAGAAGCTGGAAAGAACCCAGATGTCCCTCAACAGAAGAATGGGTACAGAAAATGTGGTCTATTTATAAAATGGAATACTACTCAGCTATTATTTTTATTATTATTATTTTTTTACAGTCCTGTCATTACTTCCACCCTCACTTCCACCCCTATCCCCACTTCTACCAAGCCCTCCCACTCCCTGGGGCCTCAAGACCACACCTTGGCCTTCCTTCTTCTTGAGCTACATATGGTCTGTCAGTTGCATTGTTGGAATTCCAAGCTTTTTTCCTAATATCCACTTACCACTGAGTACATACCATGTGTGTTCTTTTGTGACTGAGGTAACCCAGTAACAAAGGGACATCATATTGTAATGATGCACACATTTTCAAAACTCAGAGTTGCAACTTCTGCACCCATATGTCAAACCTGCTGTTTTACTCCATATTGCATTGACAAACCATTTCTCAAACTGTAGACTACTTTAGACAATCTTTATAAATTATAATTGTTTTTAATATCTTCTTCTATTGACTGCAACTAGAGTACATGTGGTTCTCAGCTGTAGAAATGGCGAGGCTTGAGGGAATGGACTGCATTAAAGGCAGTATGTAAGGAAGCTTCTTTCTGAATGCAGAATGGTATGCATCAGCATTTTTCTAGGTTCAGAAGTCTGTGTTGTTTACTAGCAGTTACCTATTCAGCTATGTGTACCCAGAGACCATGCCAGGAGTTTCATGACAAACTCTTAGAGTATTGTTATCCAACTAAGACAAATTATTTTACTGACAGTTTTCAAAAACAAGAAAGAAATCAGAATGAAACATCAAAATGATAAATTCTGTAATTAAACCCTTCATTTCAATTATTGTTCTATAATTGTGACATTTTTATGCTTGCTTGCTTTTATGTCTCTCTGTTCTGTTCCTTTGACTCTCTACTGTGTACATCAACAAGAAGATGAGAATTAGATTAATGGCTCCTAAATCTAGACATAATATGAATACTTTTCCCTTCACAGTTCACAAAACCCCTGTTCTCATATCTTATTAGTAGATAATAAAGAAGACCAAAAGGTAAATGGAGAAAATTTTTCCATTTATTCCATTTTTAGCATGAATCTAAAAATGCTTAGAGAAAGGAATTCAAGAAATAGTGTAGAGTATTGAAATATTTGAGAAAAGTATAAATTAAAATTGTCATTGGACAATTGAAAAACCACTGTGGTTTTAAGCACATTTATAAACCTGTAAAATGACAATACAATATATTCATTGTGAGTGTTAATGTCCTGAGCAAAAAAAATAGCTGGTTATTTTTCAGACTTGCAATGGTAGGCTATTGTGTTTTCAATGAAATTATACTAGATTGATGCAATTATATCAAGATAGTTTAAAAGTTAACATTAAAGATCAGTAGGAGACATTATTAAGTCAATTTTGAGAGGTATAACTTTAGGAAAAATCATAAGAAATTTTCAACAAGTTTTTATCTAATATCACAAGACATTCATATTCACCAAAATGTACCTTAAATTAAATTTGACACGATTGCCATTGTACACTTGATCCTAGACCTAGACCAATATATAATGAAAATGTAATTTTAAAATGGATAGCTTCATGCTATATTTTTAAAAATTAATATCTATAGTGTGGTATTAACTATATTTTTATTTCTCTGTGTCTTTTTTAAAGATTTCAAAGTGAAAAGAATGATTCCTCAGAAGTTTTCTAAGGTATCATTCTGAGTGCATGCCATATTAGCATATCTTAGTGCCCTCTAGTGTGCAGATAACAGCAATAGCATTCTGGGTTCTAAATTATGAAGATGTTTTAAAATGCAAGATTTTTTTTAATGTCAACTTTGAATCAATATCAAGTGAATAAAAGAATTTTAATTTGGAAAGAAAAATTAGAACCAGATGTCAGTTCAAATGAAATAGAAAAGCTGTTAAGAGAAATTCCTTCTCTTTCCAATTAAATGACCTTGCCTTCATTTGTCTAAATGTCAACCAGGGTATATTATTTACATACACCCATCTCCTTGTTTCAGAAATTCAGACAAACTAATCTTTGGTTGCTACTGGAATTCCCATGATTCCTCCAGTTTGAAGTTTAATTTAATATACTTATCACTAGAGTTTCTCTGTATCAGCTTCTCTCCTCCAACACATTGATACATTTGATCTGTAGTAGAATAGGAGCCTAAAGCCACCTGTCATTCTTAAAGAGATAATTTTCTAAAAAATGTATGAAATACTAAAAGCAAGTACTAAAAATAATTTTCAAAAGACAATCTATGAAGATTAAACACACAGGATTCAATCCCAGCCCCCAAAAAAGTTGAAATGAGGTTTGCAAAATCATTAGAGAGGGATTTTAAATTTATCTTTAATTCCAGTGATAGGACCAACAACAGCACAGAAATCAACTATTCTTATCTAGTAATGGTCAATAGTAATCAAGAGATGCACATCATGCAGTTAAGGGATACTACATTTCTACAGTGAATCTATGGCTCTTAGTTAGAATGTGTTTAATGTGAGATCAGAGAAGAACACACTCAGGACAACCGGAATCTTCTGCAGCAAAGCTTTATTGCTTACTCCTCAGGAAGATCCCGACCCCAGAAAATGGAGTCCCTTATATAGCACTCAGCCATGACGTTTCAGCACCTGATGTGGCGTGACAGCTCTTGATTCGTTGCTCGCTCATCACACCACTATTACACCCCGAGAATGGGCAGTGACTAGGAGTGAGTTCACTCTTGCACTTGCGCACAAGGCTTGTTTACTAGTTAGTCACAGCGGAGGCCAGCGCCATCTTATAATGGTGATTGCTCGCGGCACGCGCACGGCGCTCCACAGGGATTGCTCGCTGCACGCTGCACGGCTTTCCACATCTCCCCCTTTTTATTTTATTAAATTGAGGCTGGACTAGGTCTGTGTAATTATGCCCATCCGCTGTGGCTCCTGTCTTAGGTCGTTCCTCCAAAGTCACAGCTTTTCCTGTCAGAGGGTAACCCTATCGCCACTGGGCCCCGTGTCTTAGGATGATCTGTGCATGAGGAAAGTTGCCCATCCCTGGATACCGCAGTGCTATGTGACAGTAACTACTAAATGACCTAGGGCGAACTCTACAAAAGAGGCCAGCCATCAATGTCAACTAATTTTTGAGCATAGATAGCCAGATTTCGGGGGAGGCGCCTTGCTCAATGGCAGCAAGTGCTTGAGCTATCACAACCTTGTCACATGTTTGTTGGGTTCTGAGCTTACAAACCAACCAGAGCATGAACACAAGTCCACAGCAGGTGGCAACACCAAATAAACCCACCCCCACCCATTCCTTAAAATAAGAAAATGCAGTTGAAATCCAGGAGGAGAGGCCCTCTGTCAATGACAGGTCCACTCGCGTTGAGTTGATCTTTAAAACTGCCACCCTCAGTGCCTCAAGAGTCTCATCGAATCCCTCAGACCAATTTCCTGCAAGATACAAGGAAAGCTGTCTAGACAGATTAGCTGCATAAGTAAAATTTTCATATTGGACACTGGTAATACACAGAGCTTCCAGTTTTCTTTCACAACCCAACTGGGCCATCTGGTATAGAACTCCTATCTGTTCTGCCAAGTCAAGGTGCTGATTCAATATCATCAGCCCTCCCTTTAACTTGGTACTAGCAGAAGTTTGGACAGTGATGGCATCAGCCAGATCTGCTGAAAGCTGATTTAATTTTGTGCCTGATTGAATCGTACAAGCCATAGCATACCCTGCAGCTGTAGCAGCAGCTGCACTGGCTGAAATTGCTATGATCACAGCAGCAGTAATTCCAAAATCTCTTTTTTGTCGAAACAGGTATAAAGTGGAGGGTGTTTCCACCGGAACCGGGATCCAACGTGGGATCCGTGCTACCATGGCACGGGTGTTCTTTGTTATGTCCCAACATTGAGAAATCCAACAAGAATCATTGGAACAGACTTCAAATGAATCATTTGAAAGAATAAACAAGAAAGGGAGGTAAACACAGACTGGGGTAGATGGATAATTAATCTGGTTTACCAAAGTTTTATTGAACCCAGTGATCTCTACACTGGTATTAGTATATCCATAAGAATCCTGGGAGGCAGCATGTATTCCCCAATACTGAGCAAATCTTGAGATGCCAGTAAAAGAAGCCTTTCCAACTGCTCCTCCCTGGATAAAGATCAAAGGATTGAGTTCTGTACAACTGCCATTGACTCCACAAAGCACCCACTTGTGAAAGGGATGCATTCTAAAGTCCTGTATGAAAAGTCCCTCTTTCATAACAAATTCCTTCTCTGGGTCATCTATCATGTTGGGAGAAAAGGAAAAGGTTTTACTCTGATCTGCCCAACGAGTGATGGAGGATTGACAATCAGACCATGGCAGTATCAGCCCTTCATCTTCAAAGCTACAATGAGGGGCTATTTTTGGTTGGTGGGGACGTTCTTTGTCTGAAAAGTTAGGTGGTAGAAATGTACCATTAACCCAAATTGCCTCCTGCCAAAAGGTCCGATTTGTAAAGGTTATATCTGCATTGGAAGTATCTTGGGTTGTGCTTACCCAACCTCCTCGGTGCTCATTAAACTTCCCCAAAACTCGAGCTGTGAGGTTGATACATTTTCCTGGTCCATTAATTTGAAAACATAAAGAACCCTGTTCTAATAAAGAGCGATTTTCCCCTAATGGTGCTCGGGTGGGATCATAGGGTAGATATGGCAAATCTAATGTTTTATTAGTAGTAAAGAATTTTGGAAAAACTATAGCATTATGGCGAACTGGCATTGGTTTAGGGAAAGTCGAGAGAATGGCCCATCTCTGTTCGCCCCTCATACTAGGAACCTGAGACAAGTTCAGCATTGTCAGGATCAGGAGCAGTCCTCGGGAGGTCAGCATCTTCTGCACCATCCTTGATGAATATCTTGCGGGTGAGTTGTTCAGGCAGCCAAAATGGGTTGTCTTCATTCTGTGGAAAAACACAAACAGCTCCCCTGGATCTTATCAAAATAGGATCCGGGCCTTTCCACAGACAAGTTAAGACATCCTTCCATTTGACCATTTCTTTTGGTCTATCAGGGTCTGAGCTATGTCGATCAGCTGCAGAGCGACCTTGCTCGTCAAGATTCAAAAAATTGAGTGTAAAGAGTGCCATAGATACAGCTACTCTTGGCACTGAGGGCAGAGTCTCATCAACTCCCCCTTTTTGTTTTATAAGATAAGACTTAAGTGTACGGTGAGCACGTTCCACAATGCCTTGTCCTTGAGGATTATAAGGAAGGCCAGTCAAGTGAGTGACATCCATTTGATGACAAAATTGCTGAAATTTAGTAGAGGTATATGCTGGCCCATTATCAGTTTTAAGAATTGTGGGCTTGCCCCAAGCACTCCATGCTTCTAAACAGTGCTGTATAACATGAGAGGCTTTCTCACCTGTTAAAGGTGTAGCAAACATAACACCAGAGCAGGTGTCAATGGAAACATGTAAATATTGATTTCTTCCAAAGGAGGAAATATGAGTGACATCCATTTGCCAGACCTGTAATGGTCTGATGCCTCGGGGATTTACCCCTACATGAGGAGTAGGCAGAAATTGACAACAGTTTTGACATTGGGTGACAATGTCACGAGCTTCTTTCCTGGTTAAAGTGAAACGGCGGAGTAATGTTTCAGCTGTCACGTGGAAGCTTTTATGAAACTCCCTTGCAGCCTCTGACTGCAAGGACAGAGCAGCAGCCACGATTCTAGTAGCTTTGTCTGCCAAGTCATTTCCATGAGACATGGGGCCAGGAAGGCCAGAATGAGCCCTAACATGAGTAATATACACAAGATGTCTTCTATGTAACAAGGCTGACTGAATTTGCTGAAAAATGTGAGCAAGCTTGCTAGAGGGTCTAATTAAGCCAGCAACTTCAAGCACATTAACTGCATTGACCACATATGAAGAATCAGATACAATATTGAGCGGTCCCGGAAAAGTTTCAAGGACTTCTAGAACTATCAAACACTCTACAACCTGGGGTGATGTCTCATTATATTGTTTAGATGTTACTTGGCCATTTACTACATAAGCACTTATGCCAGATTTGGATCCATCTGTATACACTACTACCCCATCCGGAAGTGGGTGTTTGGCTGTTATTACTGGAAACACTATGGCTTGGCTTAAGGCAAATTGTAAAATTGGATGTTTTGGATAATGATTATCAATTTGTCCTGAATAAGAGGCAACCAAGACTGCCCAATCGTTAGTTGTTGCTGCCAGGGTTTGAACTTGAGCAGAAGTATAAGGTACGATTAGCATATGAGGTTCTTTCCCAAAATAAGTAATAGCTGCTTTTATCCCCCTAAGTGCAAGTTGAGCAATTGCATTAGGATACCACTCAATGATTTTTGCAGGGGAAGCATTAGGATGGACCCACAATAAGGGTCCTTTTTGCCATAAGACTGCTGTTGGTAACTGTGCAGTTTTTAATATGCACAATTCAAATGACTTTGACTCCTCAATGCGTTGTAATTGAGCATCTTGTAAGGCCTTTTCTATCGTTTGTAAAGCTTGACATGCAGCTGGGGTAAGTGCTCTGTGGGAGGAGATGTGGGTATCTCCCTCTAATATGTCAAATAAGGGCTTTAATTCTCCTGATGGAATTTTCAAAAATGGTCTTAGCCAATTAATATCTCCTAGCAATTTTTGGAAATCATTCAAGGTATGTAGTTGATCTTTGCGAATCTCTAATTTTTGAGGAACAATTTTGTCAGGATAAATGAGTGACCCTAGGAAGGCTCCCATTCGAGCAACTTGCACCTTTTCAGTGGCCACCTGCAATCCCCATTGCCCTAACGTTTTTATTAATATAGGGTATGCATCTTGCAATAATTGTGAATTTTTATGGCAAATCAAAATGTCATCCATATAAATTATCACCTGTAATGATGGAAAATGCTCTCTAACTGACTTAAGTGCCAATTGCACATACAGTTGACACATGGTGGGACTATTCACCATCCCCTGAGGTAGGACCTTCCATTGGTATCTTTGATCCGGCTCTAAATGATTAATGGCTGGGATGGTAAATGCAAATCTTTGCCTATCTTGAGGGCATAAAGGTATAGAGAAAAAGCAATCTTTAATATCTATAATTATAATTTCCCAATTTTGGGGTAAGGCAGAAAGCAATGGTAACCCTCGCTGAACTGGTCCAAATAGACGCATTTGTGCATTAATAGCTCTAAGATCATGTAATAAGCGCCATTTGCCAGATTTTTTCTTAATTACGAAAATAGGTGTATTCCAGGGTGAGGTAGAGGACTCTAAATGACCCAAGCGTAGCTGTTCAGAAATTAGTTTTGTAGCTGCTTCTAACTTTTCAGAGGAGAGAGGCCATTGAGGAACCCATACAACTTCCTCTGTAAGCCATGGTATGGGCATGGAGCCCTCAACGGCCCCTAGAAAAAACCCAAACCTTGTCTCCCATTATTACCTTTTTGAGGGATAGGTTCAAGTTTACCCTGCTCTCCTTTCCCTAATCCCCTTCCTTCTTTATAGCCCATTTTCTTCATTATTTGAACAGCTTGTGGCGAGTATTCATTAGTCAAGGTCAATCCTAGTGCCTGTAAGATGTCTCTCCCCCAGAGATTTACTGGGAGTGGTAAAACATAGGGAGTGAATCGTCCTGTTTGACCTTCAGGAGCTGTCCAGCTCAAAGAACGGGAACTAATAGTGGGACAGGACTGATAACCCAAACCTTGCAAAGAACGTGATGACTGAGTAACGGGCCAAGTTTTTGGCCACCATTGGGAAGAAAGGATACTTTTATCTGCTCCTGTGTCTAAAATCCCTTTAAATTGTTTTCCTTCTATAACTAATTCTAAGAATGGCCTGGAGTCAAGAGGCATCACTAAGTAAGCAGAATCATTCCCAGTAGAACCAATCCCTCTGGTAGCTCGAGGGACACCAGAGGAAGGAAAACAGCCATGTAGGTTTGGCAAAATTATTAACTGAGCTATTCTATCCCCTTGTGAAATAGAAAAGACACCCTGAGGACAGGAACAGAGAACTTGAAGTTCCCCTTCATAGTCTTGATCTACGACTCCAGGGTGAACAATAAGACCTTGTAAGGTAAGAGAGGCCCAGCCCAATATTAGGCCAACACTCCCGGATGGCAGAGGTCCTTTATAGTCAGTAGGAATAGGCTGTACCCCCATTTGGGGCATTAGCATGAATCGGGTGGTGGTACGGAGGTCCAACCCAGCTGATCCTTCTGTTGCCCTGCGGACTGTGGGGTCCACCTTTTGCCTGTCGAGGTCCCATATGTTTTCGGGCCCTGAGACCTGAGGGCCCTGTACTGGTTTTTTGGAATGGTCTCATTATCTACTGCTTGAGGGAATCCTGGCTGCAGGGGCCTGCCTCGAATGTCCCTGACTGAACGACAATCTCTAGCCCAATGATATCCTTTTCCACACTTAGTACACAGTCCTGGTGCTCTCCTTTTGACAAGGGCTCTACAGTCCTTTTTTAAGTGTCCCGGTTTGCCACAATTATAGCAGAGTTTGAGCTCAGCCATGTCAGGGTGTTTTTGCCCTTGTAGAATGGCAGCTGCTAAACCTGCATTAGTGATTGGCCCTCCAAGCTCACGGCAAACCTTCAACCAGTCCTGCAGTCCCTTGCTCTTTCTAGGTGTAATAGCCGCCCTGCATTCCTGGGTAGCCTGTTCATAGATCAACTGTTCAATTAAAGGCATAGCTGTTTCTGGGTCCCCAAAAATTCTCCCTGCCGCTTCTGTCATTCTAGCCACAAAATCTGAGAATGACTCCTGTGCACCCTGGGTGATCTTGGTCAAATGCCCACTTGCCTCTCCCTTCTTAGAGAGTGCCTTCCATGCCTTAACTGCAGCAGCTGAGATCTGAGCATAAGCTCCCCAAAGGTAATTTGTCTGGTTATTAGCGTGTTGTCCCTGACCTGTAAGCAACTCAAAAGTCCATGTTCCTTGGTCCCCTTCAACATTGGCATTGGCCCTTGCCTGTGCTTGGCAGGAGTCTTGCCACAAAGCTTTCCATTCTAAATACATTCCCATGTTAGGAGATGCGGCTTTTACTACGGTCATCCAATCGCCGGGGGTCATTGCCAGAGTCGCAAGCCTTTCGACTTGGGCTACAGTAAAGTTGGCATTGACTCCATAGTTACGAACTGACTCTGCTAATTCTTTAATCTGTATATACTCCATTGGGGAGGCCAGCGCCATCTTATAATGGTGATTGCTCGCGGCACGCGCACGGCTCTCCACAGGGATTGCTCGCTGCACGCTGCACGGCTTTCCACACAGAGGGCAGCTCTTCTGGCTGATAAGCTATAGAAACCTCTCAGTGCTGCCTGACTGTATCACTATCTCTACCAGTTATCCACTGAAAAGTGACTGTGAATTGAATTGAATGATTCCACACTAGTTTGTGGTTTTTTTTATATCATAAACAGTTCACTAAAGATCAGGAACAATTTTTGAATTTCCAAGGGCATCCCAAACTGCAGAAATAATATTTTACTTGGCAATGCTTATTCTTGGTGTGTATAGACAAGTTTGTCTGTTAAATTCATACAGAATTAGTTTGCCTTTGTGTTTTGGCATGTCTCCTATGTGTTTCCTCTAGGTAACCATCTACTCTTGGATATGTGGATTATGAGAGACCACATCCATAAATACTTTGAGCATAATAATACAGAGTGATCCATATTGGTTTAGCATTTACTAGAACAAGGTATCTCATTGCATACCTTTGCTGTTTTGATACAATTTTCTTTTTAACAAATTGAAATGAACACCTTCATTTATCCATAGGAGAAAACAAAAAGATGAGAATAAAATTATCCAAGATAGACACCAAATAATAGATTGTTTGGGCTTGTAAGAGTGGTTTTTAAAAAATATTTTCTTGCATAGCCATTTTACTCCTGTTGCCAACAGAAAGTTTACAGGGTTTCAAGTTCTTTGAAGAAAGCAACTAGAGGTTAAATAAATTAACCACCTTGACAATATTTGTGCAGCTTTCAATTTATAGGACAGGGGCCAACTTCCAAGTTTGTTCTACTAGTGGTGATGGAGGGAAGTTATCACCAGAACATGATAGAACTTCTCACTTTCATCTCTGAGAAGAGTACACCTTTTCTCTTCATTTACCCAAACTCACACTGTGAACAATTCCTGAAATGAATGAGGGTAGACACTATATGGAAACGCTCACTTGGTTGCTAACTAGAGCTTATATCAGACACCAGACTAGAGGTTTATAGACTTGGGAATGATTCAAATGCCAAAATATGACATGATGTTACAATATTCTTCACTTTAAAGCGAATTACAGGTTCATAAGGAAATGCTCATCTTAAAGAAGAGTCAGACTAATGTAAACACTGGAGAATCAAAAATGAATAATGAGAAAGAAGGGGACACAAACACAAGACATAATAAATGTTGTGAATCACTATCTAAACACTTTCCATACTCCTGGTCTAACCAGTACCCCTACAGATTACTTTCACTTTGTCTATAGAAGTATGATGCCATCTCTAGTCACCCATAGGGAGTGTAGTATGTTTGAACCAACTTCTCTCCTATGTCATTTTCTCCTCTATTTTGCCTCAAAAAAAACCAACCAACCAACAAACCAAACAAACAAAAAACAACAACACAGTATTTGCCTTTTAATTATCTACCACTTTTAAACCTCAAGTTTCACAGTGGATCACATCTCTTTAATTTTTTACACTCTTCGGACTTACTTCTCCTAATTCTATTGCTTAGGTTGCATAACATTTTCCCAATGTAATATTTTGATCAATTATTTGAGAATTTCACAAAATGCACCCTGATCACACCCGCCTCCCATTCCTCCAAGTTCCACATTCCCACCTTTGTACCTTCTTCCCCTTGAAAAAAAAAAAAAAAAAGAAAAGAAAAATAAGATAAAGGAAAGAAAATGGAAAAAAACCTACCAAATCCACTTTGTGTTGCCCACATATTCACTGGAACTTGGTCAGCGTCCCAGTGGCCAGGTCCCTAAAGACAACTGACTGAATCTTTCCTCAGCCCCTGCTAGAGGTCATCTACTGTGAAGAGCTATGCTTTAGCATCTTTATCACAATTTTTAAGGACTCTCTTCAATAGCTTTATGGATGAACCATTTTGTTTTCTTTTCTTTGGGATGGCAATGGGATTTGTCACAGAAAGACTTAAAAGTCTATCATTCTCTGTTAATGGGTCTTCATGCCTTCATACCCCTGCTAAAGAGGCTTCCTTGGCCATAACAGCCATTGATGTGGTAGGCATCAACATCATTTTTAGTGGTTGCTGATATCATCGATATCAATATGTTATCTGGCAGCATCTGAGCTGTCAGATCTCAACATGGTTTTTGGTGGCATCAGGACTCACAGACATCAACATGACCTCCAGCAAGTATCATGGAAGTCTTTCAAGGAGAACCAAATCTGAAAATGAACCATTCTTAATCTTGGATACTCTGACCTTGCTCAGAATCAGGCTGACCATGCTCTGCTCCCACCATCAAGGTAAAGAGTACAAGCAGGTACAGCAGCTGCAGCTCCATTCAAGAGCCTGGACTGTGGGCCAAGCAGAGACATTGGTTTGGGTGACACTCGGGCAAGGCCAGAGCACTGCTTTTTTTTTTTTTTTTTTAACCAATTTTCAGAATAGATAGTGTAAATTTTTATATGGTTGCCTCATGACCACACTGTGAATTCAGGGAAGAAATATTGTGTTATCTGTGTACATAGTCAACATTCTACTGCCTAGTTTTACATTAAATGAATGGATTACTGTCAGTTTTCATACCTTACATATATAATGGATCATAATTACAATTTCAATTTA
Organism: Mus caroli; assembly: GCF_978045245.1. Taxonomy (NCBI): domain Eukaryota; kingdom Metazoa; phylum Chordata; class Mammalia; order Rodentia; family Muridae; genus Mus; species Mus caroli. The sequence goes on along the minus strand of NW_028227264.1, from coordinate 103,471,649 downwards.
GATGGAAATTCTTATTAATTTAGGTATGACCTTATCAGGGTCAAAAATGATATGCTTGAAGCGTTTTGTTTTTTAAGAATTCAATCTAGTCACAGAAATAAACAACTTGAAATGCAAATTTAAGTATATACATTTTGTCCAGACTCTATACAATTACTAAATAATGCTTAAATTATTTCTTGTTTTTTCAAAAAGCAAATATTGTATCCTTTATGAACTTATTAATTCTTTCAAAATAACAATCATTTTATTAATTTGTACTTCCCCAGGCTGTCAAAATATAAACATCCAGACCATGTACAAATATATAACCTAAAATATCTAGATACAAAGAATTTCAAATATTAAGACATTAGCATTCCATTCATGAGGAGTGTCTTAACTCAGGGTTTCTATTCCTGCAGAAACATCATGACCAAGAAGCAAGTTGAAGAGGAAAGGGTTTATTCAGCTTACACTTCCACATTGCTGTTCATTACCAAAGGAAGTCAGGACTGGAACTCAAGCAGGTCAGGAAGCAAGAGCTGACACAGAGGCCATGAAGAGATGTTATTTACTGGCTTGTTTCCCTAGCTTGCTCAACTTGCATTCTTATATAACCTAGGACTACCAGCTGAGGGATGGCACCACCCACAATGGGCCCTTGCATCCTTGATCATTGACTGAGAAAACGCCTTACAGCTGCAACTCATGGAGGCATTTCCTCAAGGGAGGCTCCTTTCTCTGTGATAGCTCCAGCTTGTGTCAAGTTGACACACAAAACAAGACAGTACAAAGAGTAAAATTTTCTGATCAGATAGCTTTATATAATTCACATTAAATCTTATAAATATTCCACATTATATACAACTGAATATGTATGGGGTAAATATATATACATATGCATGCAATGGGTGGTTAGACTGAAACTAAAGATACACTGGGCAGTTTGGGAGGTGCCTTTTCAATACCTACATATTTAAACAGTTTGTCAATAAACAGAGTTCAGAAGATATTCTTGGCTTTGAATCCCTCAACATATTCTTAGCATCTGTCAAAACAGGAGTCTATGTCTAAATTGCTCCCACCTAATTTATTCTTCCTGAAACTCATTTTGCAAAAATTTATTCAATATCTATTTATATTTATAAACAATTAGCCATAAACTGCAATAAAGTGATTGCCCTCTTCTGCACATTAAACATACTGCCAGTGTCTCATTTTTAGTTATTCAAGAATAAACATGCTTGCTTTTATCTTCAGATGTGGACTGAAAAATATTTTTGAGATTCAGAGGCAAAAAGAAAATATTCTGACTTTTACTGACAGTGAATGATACATTGATTAGGTCCTAATAATAAGTAATGGTGTTCAGTGGGCTAGCTACATGGAAGAGGTATCAAATGATGAAGTAAGTACTGTCAGGATTTAGGAAGACAAGGATTTATTTTACTGTGTTACAAGAACTCTGCACAGAAGCAGCTCAGTAATTGCACAGCTGTCAGAAGGGTCTGCTCCCCCCATGACTGCATAATTTTACTCTATGGATTTTCCTTTCAGCTTACAGCCTTGCTGCATGAGAAGAAGCAGTGTGCCTATATATTCTGCTCAAAAATGAGCGTCACTATGCAGAAATGAATTTTTCATATAATACTTTTGCTTTTTTCCCCGTCTGAGTAACGATTGCTCTCCATGAACCTTTATATAGATGTATACAGCAATTGCATTTAAAATAAAATGTTTTCTTTTTACTGAAGCACATATATGAAAAAATCAAATAATGAAAAAACTTAAAAACTAATAATACATTGTCCAAATCTCAAATCTCAATGTGTACAACTGTTTTTATAGACTTTATGTCATCTTCCTCTCTCCATCTCCCTTCATCTCTCTCTTTTCCCTAACCCTCACACTTCAACTTTTTATTTTAAAGAAGAAGTGATGAGATTAACCTCTGGCATCATACTATACCATATTCCTACTTCATTTAATAGTTCGGGTTTTGTTTTTTTTTTTTTTTTTGGTGGTGGTGGTTTTTCGTTTTTTTGTTTGTTTGTTTGTTTTTGTTTTTTGTTTTGTTATTCTCTTAATGAATTTCTAACAATCACTCTCCTCAGACACTCACTGGAGTCTCTTTAGTATGTGTATTTTTCTGTTAGTACAAATTACCATAAATTATGATTTTTCTTATGTGAAAACTATTTATGGCATGATACTATATCATGTATCTCATTCTTAATATTATTCTCACACATATAATATTTTATGTAGACTTATATAAATAAAATGTAATGTAGTGTACAAGGATCCTTAATATGTGTTTGAGGATTTGTATTGGCAAGTCTCCATTAAGTATTCATATATGTTTGTAAAATCTTTATTGTGTGTCACTGTCATAGGTCATATGTATATAGCTCTAAAAAAATCAAAGTTCAATACCTTCAAGGGATTATAAAAAAGCATTATTAAATTGTATAGTATTTAAATAGACAAAAGGAGAGTAAATTAAAATCATAATTGGGCACAGGAATGTTTTGTTTTGAAGCAGGGATATGATGAGATGTTTTGGGTTTTGTTTTCGTGTTTTTTTTTTTTAATAAGGACAAAATGAATTATACAACCCTGAGACAATGCACACGAATTAAAACTTGAAATGTTTAAAACTTGAATTGAGATCAAGGGAATAGGTTTAAGATAGGGTAACTGTGTGAAATACCCAAACAACATATGTGAAAAGAGGAGAGTATGGAATCAGCAGATAAGACTATAGTAAAAAACAAAACAAAACAAAACAAAACAAAACAACAACAACAAAAAAAATGGGGAGGGGGAGAAGTGATGGGCAGCAGGTGGGACCCTACAATAGCAATGAAGGGGAAAGTCATGTAGGATCTGGTGGAACATTATGAGTGCTTGACCTTCCAGTGCGAGTGAATCAGCATGTTGTTGACTGCTTTGAATTAAAGAATGACATGCTCACTCTAGCATTTTAAGAGCTGAATTCTTTTTTTTTTCAATTTTTTATTAGATATTTTCTTCATTTACGTTTCAAGTGCTATTCCGAAAGTCCTCTATGCCGCCCCCACCCCCACCCCGCCCTGTTCCCCTACCCACCCATACCCACTTCTTGGCCCTAGCATTCCCCTGTACTGGGGCATATAAAGTTTGCAAGACCAAGGAGCCTCTCTTCCCAATGATGGCCGACTAGGCCATCTCCTGCTACATATGCAGCTAGAGACATGAGCTGCACTCACTGATAAGTGGATATTAGCTCAGAAACTTAGAATACCCAAGATACAATTTGCAAAACACAAGGAAATCAAGAAAAAAAGGAAGACCAACGTGTGGATACTTCATCCCTCCTTAGAATAGGAAATAAAATACCCATGAAAGGAGTTACAGAGGCAAAGTTTGGAGCTAAGATAAAAGGATGGACTATCCAGAGACTACTCCACCCAGGGATCCATCCCATAATCAGCCACCAAACTCAAACACTATTGCACATGCCAGCAAGATTTTGCTGAAAGGACCCTGATATAGCTGTCTTTTATGAGGCTATGCCAGTGCCTGGCAAATACAGAAGTGGATGCTCACAGTCATCTATTGGATAGAACACAGGGCCTCTAATGGAAGAGCTAGAGAAAATATCCGAGGAGCTGAAGGAGTCTGCAACCCTATAGGTGGAACAACAATATGAACTAACCAAGAGCTGAATTATTCACATGCTAAGAGGAGAGTGATTATGCTGAAATAGAATTCCATCAAGGAACTTTTAAAATAATCCAAAAGAATATATATATTCTGATTATGGTCTTCCTTTCCATTAAATCTCCAGTTATTCTCCAGATCCCCTTCCACCTGAATTTACCTATTTTCCTTCTCTCATTAAAAAACAAACAGGATTCTAAGGGATAATAATAAAATAAAACAAAATAAAATAAAATAAAATAAAATATAAAATAAGACAAAACAAAAACTAACACAGTGGAATAGGGCAAAACACAAACAAACCCAAAAATCTAAAAAAGAAACAGATAAAAGTTATAGATACAGAGAAGCTTTGCACAGTCAACCATCCTACAAAAACACTCAACTGGAATATATAACATATACCCAAAGACCTGTACGATAAAAATATATATAGAAAATACAAACAAAACAAAATAACATTAAATGATTAAACCAAACAAACAAAACCGACATGACATTTTGAAACAAGGAATGTTCAGAGATAATGCGGAGTTCATTTTATGTTGCCATCTACTTCTGGGCATAAAGCATATCTTAAAAGTAGTTTGCTTTCTTTCTGAGATTTCATTTGGAAAAACTAAATTTTTGTTTGAAAGTTACTATCAATTGGAGATAGTGTCTGGTTTAGATATGGAACACGTGTCTACTTCTCTTTTCATCTGTAGGAGCTTTAACTTCATGGAAAAGGAGAGGAAAGGAAGTGGTGAGAATGAGGTGAATTATAAGTATTTCAAAGAATTGTAATAGATAGAATTGCTAAATTATAAATGCGATGTGAGAATATATATGTAGTACAAGGTTTCATATTTATTCCAGGTCTCTACTTGAGACATTGAATGGTTCTGTGATCTACAGAGATGTGAAAGATTCTGAGAAAATCAGGAATGAATGTAACTATGCTGTTGTGTGAACTTTTCCTGTGTTTATGCCAACAGCTTTCTATTCATCCAAGAGGGGCACCAGCAACAGAGCAGAGCAACAATGTCACTGAAGCCCATGCTGAAATAGAGCTCACTCTTGTTACTGAGAGGAATGTGGATGATGCCAGGGTAGCACCATATCCAAGAAGCTCACTCCAACCAAGATGGTAACAAAAAGAAACAAAGGAAGATTTAGATATGCCAGTTCTACCCCTTATGTACATTATGAGCACTTGACCTTCTATTCTGAGTGAATAAGGATGCTATTGACGTCTTTGAATTAAAGGATGACATCCTCATTCTAGCATTCCATTTGATAAGAAATAGAATCCTACTACCTGCCTGTGGGAACATCTGGTTAAAAACTATGCAATCACTTCTCAAAATAGTTGAGAAAAGAAGATTCTAGAAACATATTTTCATGAGTATCGAACAATATACTGGTCATTTATAATACCTTGATTATATCAATAACATTTGTAAACCCCAAAATCTCTTTATTCCTTGTATATGTCTCTCTCAGAAGAACTATTCTGAAGCCTCAGTTAGCATACAACCAGAAAAAGATTTGAGGGTAATATAAAATGTGTTGATGTGTCCATGCTAGGAACTATTTGTAATATATAAATGATTGTGTGGCTTACAATTCATTATTCAATAATACTCATGTGAAAATGTGTGCAAACTTCAAGTCATCTCAGGAAATTTGAAAACTTCACATCAAATTATTTCTTATTAATGTGTGCTATGTAGGGGAGATAAAATTATAACTCAGCCAGTAAGAGTAGGTTCTACCTACCTTTCCAGCATACACACAAATTCAGTTTCTAGTGCCCCAGTTAGGTGACTCAGAACCACAAACATCTCATATGTAATATCCCAGCTGCACTCATGTGCACACACACAAACATGCACACACACACACAAACATGCACACACACACACACACACAATTTAAAATAATTCTTCTTAAAAAGATGCTGTATGGGAGTCCCCTTAAAACTCATCAAAATATGTGACTAGTGGTACATTCTTAGTGGTTTTATATCTCCAAATTTCATAGGATGAAATTCTGTTATCCAAGGTTCTGGAATTATAAGGTGGGACCTTTAGGAGTTGATTTAGGGTGAGGAGCCAAAAACAGAATTGGAGCCTTGATAAAAGAAATTAAATGGAGCTCGCTTACACTTCAGATGTGTAAGGATACAAAAACAGATAGCTTTACTGAATCAATTCAACTGTGTGTGTGTGGTATGGTGCAGCAGGTTAAACAGCCCCAACAAATAATACATGATGGAGGTTTTTTTCCTTTAGTACCAATGGAAGGAAGAATAAGAGAGAACTCTAACTGTAAAACAAACATTTTCAAAATCGCAAAAGAAATCCAGCTTCATTATTTTTTAAGTATGTTTTACATCATGAACTGAGATAGACTGAAATTTTAACTGGAGACCCAATTTTTAGACAACCCTAAAAGAATCTTTCTTTTTTTAATTTTCTGAGCTATTAGGTTTATAAAAATATATTTTCTTTGTTTACATTTCAAATGTTTTCCCCTTTCCAAATCTACCCTTTAGAAAACCCCTATCCCATTCCCCCTCCCGCTATTTCTATGAGGGTTCTCCCCCACAAATCCACCAGCTCTCTTATTCCTGCCCTGGAGTTTCCCTACACTGGGACATTGAACATGCTCAGGACCAAGGGCCTCTCCTTCCACTCATGGCAACAAGGCTATTCTCTTCCACATATGCATCTGGAGCCATAGGTCCTTTCATGTATACTCTTTGGTCTAGTACCCAGGAGCTCTAGGGGATCTGGCCCATTGACACTGCTGCTCCCTCCATGGGGATGCAAACGCCCTTAGCTCCTTCAGTCCCTTTTTCAACTACTCCATGGGGACCCCACACTCTTTCCAATGGTTGGCTGCCAACATCAGCCTCTGTATTTGTCAGGCTCTGGCAGAGCCTCTCAGGAGATAGCAAGCCATATCAGGCTCTTGTCAGCAAGCAATTTCCAGAATCTACAATAGAGTCCAAGGTTTGGTGACTGTATATGGGATGGGAAATAACCACTTAGTGAGTGCATACTGTTTGTGTTCTTTTGTGACTGAGTTACCTCACTCAGGATGATATTTTCAAGTTCCATCCATTTGCCTGTGAATTTCATGAAGTCATTGTTTTTAATAGCTAAGTAGTACTCTGCTGTGTAACTGTACCACATTTTCTGTATTCATTCTTCTGTTGAGGGACATCTAGGTTGTTTCCAGCTTCTGGCTATTATAAATAAGGCTGCTATGAACATAGTGGAACACGTGTCCTTATTATGTGTTGTAGAATCTCTTGGACTATATGCCTAGGAGGGATATAGCTGGGTCCTCAGGTAATACTATGTCCAATTTTTGAGGGACTTCCAGAATGTTTACCAGAGTGGTTGTACCAGCTTGCAATCCCACCAGCAATGGAGGAGTTTTCCTCTTTCTCCACATCCTCACCGGCATCTTCTGTCACCTGAGTCTTTGATCTTAGCTATTCTGACTGGTATGAGGTGGAATCTCAGGGTTGTTTGATTTGCATTTCCCTGATGACTAATCATGTTGAGCATTTCTTTAGGTGCTTCTCTGAAATTGAGAATTGAGATTTTTCCCTGAACAGAATCTTATCTCATGTCATTCACTTATTCTTGCTCACTTTCCTCACCATGGCTTACAGAGTCCATGACTCTTTTAACTCCCTTTCATGCTGATAATCAAACCATAAAAAGTCATCACTTCCATGTGTGAAAATGACATATAAAGTTTCTGCTCAAATACAACATACATAGTGCAAAAAATATGCCCAAGTTACTATTGCTACTTAAAGAACCCAATATAAGTACAAGAATAACATTTATTGTAATTTATAATATGTTTATATAAAAGTTGAACTCAGTTTTGAAGATATATCTTTTTGAACATAGTGTCTGCTTCATGAGATATCTATTTAATGAAATAAAGAATGAATTAATACATCAACCATTTAGCAGCCATTCATTGTCACATTGCTAAGTATTTTTGACCTCCAGAGGACAAAGAACGACCTGTATTTTATTCATAATTATTGACTACCTGAAGGTTCTTACTCCAAGATATCTTATCAATATCCTAAAATAATGAAATAATTAAAAATTATATTAAAATATACTGTTTTCGTGTTAGGCCACTTTATTTGAGATAGCAATATTTTATGACATAGTGTCTTCCCATGTCATAACACTCCCTAAAGTGCCATCAACAGAAATGATGCAGTTCTAAAACTGTTGACCCTGTTAACTGTATGTTTATTTAATCCCCTTTTGCAATAATTCAGTGAGTTTTTAGTATTTCTGAAAGTAACTTTGGCTGCAGTGATGTAGGTAAATGTCTTTTTCTTCTGGAATTTTTATTTCACTTATTAGCATTCAAGTTGCAGATGATCCTGGTACTTGTATGTGCATGTAGGATGAGAACTGGGTGGTCTATCTTTGACTCATTAGGATGCAAACTGTCGTATAATGCTTAATGCTGTTTGCTGAAAGCTGTAGAGGAAAGGCCTCCTAGTTTATTTGGTGAAGGCATCCAAATTCCTAGAAATAGAGTAAATGGAAAAAGCTATGTCTAGAACTATCCATCACTCAATACTTGCACAAAGTAATGTGATTGTGAGTAATGAAATTCCCAAGGATGGGAGTAAAAGGAAATCTTTGTGAATATCTGTCTGCTCCTATTAGCACGCAAAACTAAGATGATCATGACCTTAAGTATTCTCAAAAATGTGCTTTATATTCTACTGGAGTGCTCCGAACACTTAAAAGATCCTAATGATTCCCTTGAGAAAGGATACAGCTAAAAACGTAAGGTCTTTCCAGTATGCTTTACTGAAAAAGAATGAAGATTAAAGCTGAACTTGGTTCCATTTTCTTACTTATTTGTTTTTCTCTCTTTTTTTCCCCACAAACTTCACATTTCCCCATGATTTAATTAGATTTTTATGCACTCTCTTGGAAAGAGTTTACATTTTAAAGGCTTAAATTAGCCCCCGAAATAACTGAGGAAATCACTTACTGGAAATACACACATAATAAAAAATTTTAAACCAGAGTTTAATATAAATCGACTCAGAAACAGAGTTTGTATATTTAAAAACAAAATAGCAGTCTTTTTATGCTAAGAAGTAGGCCTTCTGAGCAGAGTTCTGGGCAATTTAGAAGGGGGTTAAGATATCTCTAGGAGGAACTTAAGAACAAGTAAATAATATTTTACACTTGGATTCTTTTATACTTACAACTAAATTTAGATAAATCTATCTGTTTTAAAATGTGTTAAATTAGCAATAAGTAAGAGTGTGAATGCTGTTTTATTAACAAGAAAAGTACAATCAGAATTCAGGTGTTAGTGTCTTGCAGTTTCATACATTATTGATGATACTATAAAATTTCCGTTAATTAATTTTTATATTTCTTTCTATCTCTAATCTCTTCCTATCATCACTTCTGCTTTTGCTAGCTATTAATTAACATTAAGTAATATTGAATTACTTCTATCTTAGGGGAAAATATAAGGATATATTTTCTCCAATGGCTTTAGTCAGTTCAAATTCATTAAGTTTTAAGTAGTGGTTTCTTCCTTTCTCTGCTAAATTATTTAAAGTAAGAAGTCCCTACCTTTCATTCTTTAACTTTCTCTTTGATTTCCACTCTTCCTTCCCTTAGTTACCAAGATCCATACTATCTCCCCATACTCACTGAAAAGTTTAAAAGACAGTTCTAGAATTCTTAGGTCTATCTCTGGAGGATGCTTCAAAATTTTTGCTCCTTTTTTGTTTGTTTGTTTTAGTTTTTTGTTTGTTTACTTTTGGGGTTTTGGTTTTCTTTATTGGTTTTTGTTTTGTTTTATCTTATGTTCTTAGGAAAGATTTTTTTAAAGCACAGGCTATTTTTCTTCCACATTGTTTTTATCTCTCTGTCTCTTTTCCTCTTCCTCTCCCTCCCCTTCCCTCCTCACCAGTGGGCATAGTCATATGTCTGTTTATAGAGGTATGAGTTTGGGACTTTGAGTGATGACATTGGTATTATTGTTTTTGTTTGTTTTTGCTGTCCTGGAACTTGCTATGCAAACCATATTGATTGAAGGCCAGAATTTGCTCACCAGAATCCACGCTGTGGAAGAAGAGAACTGACCTCTGTATCAAGTTCTCCAATGTTCATACATGTGCCAAGATATGTACACGTGAGGACACCCACGAATAAATGTAATAACTGTTTTCTTTCAAAAAGTGGACAGTCAATTTTATTATTCAGTCATAAATGGAAATATACCCTGTTTTTTCACTGATGGTGATACTATTTGGGGGTCTTTCATAGATGATTCTTATTATTGACTAGATATTTCATTGTGTATTTTCATTATTGTGAAAATTCATTAGGAAAGTGTGTTGAACTCTGCCAAGAGTTTTGTTTAATTTTCTTACATATGTTAAAGTGTTTTTTAAAGTGTTTTATTTTCATTCTGTTGCTGCAACATACCACAGCTTCATTCTGGCTAACTTGTTCATATTAGCAAAACTGGTATCTCAGGGTAAAAAAAAAATGCTTACTTTAGTGAATGCCTACTTAGATTTGAATAGAGATTTCAAATATCCTATCAAAATGTTTTCTACAATTTCACCACTAGGGTTTGTACTCAGTGTAAGTAAAATCTGTGCCTCTTTGATCTAGGTGGCCATTGTCATCTCTTGAGGCTTAGTCACAATAGTCAAGAATTGATTATTGCTCATTGCTAGGTAAACAAATAAAATAATTTTACTATAATATGTCAAATATTATATTGTTTAACCTGCATAAAAGAGATGCTACACCATAAGCAAAATAAAGTAATCAACACAGAAATAAATTTCCTATAAATTAATGTGTTGATATATTAATGTGTTGGTATATTAATGTGCTAGTGAGTTCAATGTTGAAATACAGAACCAAAAATGATTATAAAACTTAATAATAGGTTGGAAACAGAAAGGTAAGAGCACAAAAGAATGATACTTATGAATAAGTTTAGAGGTTGAATATAGCTTGATAACCGTGTAGTTAACCATATTGAATTTTAGGCTGAAATTTTGCTAACTAGTAATCTAGGAAGTGGTCTTGTATTAAAAACAACTTCCCAAGTTAAAAGAGAGAAGGGGAGCTGTCATTTATTTTCTCATGTTGAATGAACTCAGTCTATTAGGCCAGCTCAGGAAAATGTTAGATAAAAATAAAAGGCATATCTACCGGGACCTCTGAAGTATGAGATTAATTTTAGCTCTAACAATCAACTACAGATCAAAGCAGTTTGAAAGCAACCTTTATATACCTAGGGATTACACTGAGCAATATATTAGTAGGTGAAAATTGTGGTGTATTTCTAATACTACCTTTCATGTGACTGAAAACAAAATGGTAGATAAGATACCTAAGATTTTCCCTTGATAGGATTTTTATATAAAATGTAACCCAATAGACAGAATAAAGATAAAAGCATCTAAATCAAATGAACCCAAATGTCATTCTTTGACGTTGCTTCTAGATAAGTGCTAAACAGTATGCCTACAGGGCTGGGGAGCAGGACTGTTGAGGAAAATCAAAACACAGTTAAAAATATTGCTTTATATGAAATACAAGGTGGGACATCTTCCATCTAAGAAAGTTGAATGTATTTATTAACCACAGAACTTATTTTTTTAAATTGGGTATTTATTTCATTTACATTTCCAATGCTATCTCAAAAATCCCCCACACGCTCCCCCACCCACTCCCCCACCCACCCACTCCCACTTCTTGGCCCTGGCATTCTCCTGTACTGAGGCATATAAAGTTTGCACGACCAATGAGCCTCTCTTTCCACTAGGCCATCTTCTGATTCATATGCAACTAGAGACACGAGCTCCAGGGGGGTATTGGTTAGTTCACATTGTTGTTCCACCTATAGGATTGCAGATCCCTTCAGCTCCTTGGGTACTTTCTCTAGCTCCTCCATTGGGGGCCCTGTGATCCATCCAATAGCTGACTCTGAGCATCCACTTCTGTGTTTGCCAGGCCCCGGCATAGTCTCACAAGAGACAGCCATATCTGGGTCCTTTCAGCAAAATCTTGCTAGTGTATGCACTGGTGTCGGCGTTTGGAAGCTGATTATGGGATGGATCCCCGGATATGGCAGTCTCTAGATGGTCCATCCTTTCGTCTTAGCTCCAAACTTTGCCTCTGTAACTCCTTCCATGGGTGTTTTGTTCCCAATTCTAAGAAGGGGCAGTGTCCACACTTTGGTCTTCATTCTTCTTGAGATTCATGTGTTTAGCAAATTGTATGTTATATCTTGAGTATTCTAAGTTTCTGGGCTAATATCCACTTATCAGTGAGTACATACTGTGCAAGTTCATTTGTGATTGGATTACCTCACTCAGCATGATGCCCTCCAGGTCCTTTTAATTTTCAACTTATTACATCTATGTTGCTCAATGGCCAATAATATACTTCATACACATTTCAATACTTCCACATATTCAGGAATTTACTCATGTATTTAATTCTAAGCATATCAGTTGCAGCTGAGAAAATAAACATGCATAAAAGGGATAGATATTCTTTTAAAGAGTAGTAATAGGTGTTTATAATTTTACAAAAAGTAAAAAATAAAAGTATTTAAATCAATATTAGTATTACTCATATACATTTAAAAACCTATTTACCCCTCTGTAGTCTTCAAAAATTATCTGTTAATCATTATTCATTCTTTACCATATACTTAGGACTCAGAGACAATTCTGTGTACTGAGGTTATAACACCAAACTGACAGATAAATTTCCAATCTACATTTTATTAGCCCTGCATGCCCAACTGACATGAAATCCTTTTTGGAAAGGTTGAAAGTAAAAGGACAGTTCATTTACCAATGATGATTGATAATAGAAAATTTGTTACCTGGAAGTGGTATATAAAGTACTGGATGAATAAAATTATAATTACTGATAGGGAAATATAGTAATTTTATAAATATGGACCCTTATGCACACAGTGAATAGAACCTTTAAAGGTGTGACTTTCTTGGAGGAGATGGGGAATTTTGGAGTTTTGTCACTAGGAGCCATGCTTTGAGGTCTCAAAAGCCCAAGCCAGGCCCAGTGGCCCACTCTCTCTTTCTGCTGTCGACTGATCAAGTTATAGAACTGTCAGCTACCTCTCTAGCACCATGTCTTCCTACCATGATGATAATGGACTAAACCTCTGAAACTGTAAGCCAGCCCCAATTAAATGGTTCCCATCAGTTTCAGTGGTCCTGGTGTCTTGTTACGACAACAATAACCTAATTAAGACAGGAACAAACAAAGAGTTTCAACAATATTTAAAACAATTTGTGAAGAAAGTGTACACATTTCCCCTTTCTCCTATGTCTATGAAGGATAAGAACATCATATGCAAAGCAGAGGGAGCATCCTATGCAAAGAAAAAAGAAGTGTGTGATTTTTTTTTTTCAGCTTGATACTTATGGAAGACTAGAAAAACGTGTTTCATGCCAACAGGGTCTACAGGGCCTTCACTTAGAGGCAGATAGCAATACATTCAGGGTTCAGTATAAAGGAGAGATGTCATCTGACTTCTGTTTTTAAGTGATTGCTTTGGTTTATTTGTATCATTTGAAAAGGACAGGATGAGAAAGACAAGTTAGGAGAGTGTCAAAATAATTCTATTGAAAGATGACAGCTAAGCCATGATGAAGAGCCGTGAGGCATATCTGATGGACAGAATCCCACAGCATAAAGAACAGATAATGTTAAAATCAGGACTTGAGTAACTGAGTTTAAGAATAGAGCTGTCACTGAAGTCAGAGCACTGGCAGGCATAGGCAGACACTCTCAGTGGAAGAAGAGATGTGTTCGCTAGTGAAAAATAGCACAGATACAAGTAAGTTGTGTCAGATTGTGGACATAAGAGTAGGAAAGAGACAGGGTATGTGTAGCAGAGAAGCCAACACGATCCTAGAACACATATTAAGCCAAGTTGCTTAATACTTGGGAAAAGACGAGACAGCATGTCCATATAATATGTTCTGCGTATATACCCAGTATGTTGTAAGTCCTTCACACACACACACACACACACAGAGAGAGAGAGAGAGAGAGAGAGAGAGAGAGAGAGAGAGAGAGAGAGAGAGAGAGTTCTTCAATCCATATATCAAATGCCATATCCGCCCTTTTCTTTCTACCTGATAATTGCAGAAGCTAAAAATTCCCACATTTTGCATGAATTTACATTAAATGTCAATCACTTTCTTTAGAAAACCACAGCTAAAACATGTCAGTCTATAAGCATATAAAGGATAATAAAGCTCACATACTTTTTAATTGTTTTTTGTTATTAAGTAAAACCCTTCTACTGTGTATACTACAAGGCTACATCCCTGCCCTCATTCTAATCAACAGCATTTTTCTGTCTTGACGCTCAACCTGCTTTATTGCAAGATAACTGTCACATGCTGAGCTGCATTTTACATTCCTTTATGCCAATTTTGAAATTTCTGTGTCATAACTACTGACCGGCAGTCTTCACAGTTGATCACAGATTGAAATCACAGGATTTTTATCTCAGCAAACTCAGCTGCTTCATTCTTAATACCAAGTAGGAAAAAAATTATGAGTTCATTCTTGTTTTATTCCCATAGACCTTAACTTCTGCAGATTAATAGTGATTTCCTTCCTGGTATTATGCAGCTGTGTGTATGTGTGCACACATGTGCTCGCATGAGCGTGAATGCGCACACTAAAGTTTGTGAACTAATGCTATATGTGCACATTCAGGAAAAATAATAAACATCCATATACTTGTCATTGATGCTACAAAATAAAGCACAGTAGGTGCCTTAGAAATCCCTCTGCTGTATGTGCCTCTGGCACGGCTTATTTCTCATCCTTTCTCCCTAGATGATTTTTCTTAGTTACTTTTGTGGCCATCCTTGCAATAACATATTTATATTTTCACAACAGCACTCACAAACAAGGTAAATGTTACTACCCTCAGGGCTATGGTACTTTCAAAGGAAAACTTCATTGCTTACCTAAGAAAACTTCTGTACTATGTCCATAAATATATGTTATATTAAAAAGTGAACTATAACAAATATTGACTAAATTCAAACTTACTAATTTCCACTTAAAATATTTGTGTATTTTATGTGTAAGTACATATATATATATATATATATATATATATATATATATATATGTGTGTGTGTGTCTGTGTGTGTCTGTGTGTGTGTGTGTGTGTCTGTGTGTGTGTGTGTGTGTATGTATATATGTGTGTATGAGTGTGTAAGTGTGTGGTTGTGTCAAGCATCATAAACTAGAGTTAGAAGCAGTTGTGAGATGCCATTTAGTTGCTAGGAATCAAAACAGAATCTCCTGTAGAGCAGCACATGATCTTAACAGGTAAGCCATCTCTCTAGCCCCAGGCTAATTCATCCTAGAGAAAATATGAATAAACAAGGAAAAGACTGTGAAATTTTTACAACAAACAAAATTATATATGGCTCAGTGGTTATGATCCCTTGCCACTCTTACACAGGACCAAGTATTGATTCATAGCACCCACAGATTAAGCCCCAACCATCTAAAACTCCAGTCTCAGTGTATACAATGGCCTATTCTGTTCTCCTGTAAGTAGTAAGCATGTACATACATGCAACCATACCAACACAAATAATGAATTTTTTAAAAATGTGTGTGGGTCGATATGTGGGGTGTTATTTGTAGACATTGGACATCTTCCTCAGTAACTTCTCTGCTGATTGATTGACTGGTTAATTAGTTGATTGATGACAGAATATCTGACTGAACAGAGAAGTCACCAGTTGACTACTCTGGCTGGCCATTTTTTCTCAAGGTACTGCATGTGTCTATTTCTCTAGTAGTGGGGTTATAGACATGCATCTGTACCAGATATTGCATGGGTGCTGAGGATCAGAACACAGAATTGTCTTTGTACTTAAAGAAATTTTGAAACATCTCCAGAGATACAGAACAAATGTAACTATAGAAGTCCACAGAATATCTCTCAGTTAAGGTTACTCAAAGAAAATGTACTGACTGGTAGACAAATAGCACTCAAGAACTTGCAATCTGTTTTCCTGGTCAGAGATTGCAAGTTCTGAGTGCTATTCTTGGAACTCCATCTTCTTCATTTTCCCCAGCCTGCAATCTAGACCTTCCATAGTTTCATTTCCATATAGGTATTTACCAGAATACCATAGATTTGGTTAATGTGTTTGTTAATATTTTGTATGGAAGAGATTGGTTCTTTCTGGGAGCCTACTTATTCGTAATTCTACTCATCTATACTAATGTCAAGAAAGTAGTCTCATACCACCTTTAATTATGTGGCCCTAAAAATCCCATCATTTTTAGTAGTCCCATTAGTATAACTCCTGGATTGACAGCAAGATTATAACTAAGATAATAAAATATCCATTCAGTAGCATTGCTTACACAGAAAGCTAACTAGAGATGCAACAAGATCTATTCTAAAATATATTTCCACTCCGAGGTTACTATAATTTTAATGAGATTGTTCAAGACAAATGACTCCAAATGTTTTTTTAAGACAAACCTATGGTGACTGTCTTACTACTACTTTATATATAATAAACTGAGTGCAATATAGTTTACATAACGTCCGTGCATGTACACAAGCAAAGTACCTTTGCAGTAAGTCAACTTTTGATAATTCAAGTTTGTTTCTTTGAGTGTGTAACATCTACTGACCATGTAAAGATACAAGGCTGACGTTCATGTAGCTCTTTCTACGTGTAGGAAGAGACCTAAATTGCCTCAGGAACTCCAGAGCTTTCTTCACCTGTGCATTTTGATTCTTGCCTACTTCCATCTAAGGAGTCCGAGTTTCCTTATTCTGTATAAAGGACTAGAGTTGCAACATCAAAGATGTCTGCTATGATAAAATGGTGATTTCTCTCAATGTTCTCTTGACCATTATTAAGATAGTACTCTTCTCTGTGAATCTGCAAGGACTGTCTACTCTGATCAACGTAAACAAAAACCACATTTTATTTTGCTGGCTATCAAAAACTTTAGCTGGCTTTTAAGATAAATTTTGAGCCTAGGGCAGAAACGCACAAGTGCTTTTATGAGAGCCTATACATCAAAATCATGGCTGTGAGTCTAAAACTAATTTCTCCACATTTTCCTGATATGTCTTATAAGTCAACTTAAAGTAGAGTTATATGGAGGGAGACTGGAAAGGCATGTCAGGAGGCATTTGCACTCAATTTACTCCAAGGATAGACAGAACTCTGTGTAAACTTGAGCTATTTACAAAAGATTTCTAGGTCTAGAAATACAAGTGTGTGCATCATATACACACATGTACATGTCTGTACGTGTGCACACATGTGGGCTTGCGAGCATACACACACACACACACACACACACAAGGAGAAAGCCAAAGGACAGAGATTGACAGCCTAAGGATATCAGTGACTAAAATATAAAAATATTGACACTCCCTCAACTCATTTATAAAATTGTTAAACTCTTCCAAATATAAAGTGAGTTTGTAGATTAATCATCCTATAGTTATTATGACGAAGGAATTTTACTTTAACCTGATAATCAGTGAAGAGAAAGTAACCATGTTACATGAAAAAAAAAAAAAAAAGAAAGAAAGAAAGAAAGAAAGAAAGAAATGTGTCCTAACCAGTTTTAACTATACATAGAACCCTAATGGGAAAGTCTTTTTTTTTTCAAGACATATGTAAAATATATATATTTACATACATTGTCCAGCTTAAAACTATTAAAATTTTTCTTATATTAAGTATAACAAAAAGACATATTATATTTAATGAAGCAATATTAATATTGAAGGGTGTTTTAGTTAGACTTTCTTTTTTAATTTAAACAATTTTTATTATTTTCTTCATTTACTATTCAAATGCTATCCCAAAAGTCCCTTATACACTCTTCCCTGCTCCCCAACCCACCCCCTCCTGCTTCCTCACCCAGGCATTCCCCTGTATTTGGGCATATAATCTTTGCAAGACCAAGGGCCTCTGCTCCCAAGATGGCCAATTAGGCCATCTTCTGCAACATACACAGCTAGAGACACCAGCTCTGTGGGTGCTGTTTAGTTCATATTGCTGTTCCTCCTATAGGGTTACATATACCTTCAGCTCCTTGAGTATTTTCTCTAGCTCCTCCATTGGGGGAGCCCTGTGTTCCATCCAACGATGACCGTGAGCATCCACTTCTGTATTTGCCAGGCACTGGCATAGAATCACAAGAGACAGCTATATCAAGGTCCTTTCAGCAAAATCTTGCTGGCATATGCAATAGTGTCTGCATTTGGTGGTTGATTATGGGATGGAAAAAAATTTCAACATCCTAAATCATCAGGGAAATGCAAATCAAAACAACCCTGAGATTCCACTTCACACCAGTCAGAATGGCTAAGATTGAAAATTCAGGTGACAGCAGATGCTGGCAAGGATGTGGAGAAAGAGGAAGACTCCTCAATTGTTGGTGGGATTGCAAGCTTGTACAATCACTCTGGAAGTCAGTCTGGTGGTTCCTCAGAAAATTGGACATAGTACTACTGGAAGATCCAGCAATACCTCTCCTGGGCATATACCCAGAAGATGTTCCAACTGGTAATAAGAGCACATGCTCTACTATGTTCATAGCAGCCTTATTTAAAATAGCCACAAGCTGGAAAGAACCCAGATGTCCCTCAGCAGAGGAATGGATACAGAAAATTTACACCATGTAGTACTGCTCAGCTATTAAAAACAATGAATTTATGAAATTCTTAGGCAAATGGATGGATCTGAAAGATTTCATCCTGAGTGAGGTAACCCAATCACAAAAGAACTCACATGATATGCACTCACTAATAAGTGGATATTAGCCCAGAAACTTAGAATATCCAAGATATAATTTGCAAACCACTTGAAACTCAAGAAGAGACAAGACCAAAGTGTGTAAAATCTTAAACAATGCAACAAATGTTTTTGTTTGTTTGTTTGTTTGGTTGGTTGGTTGGTTTTTAGCTTGTCCCTGGCATAGTATCTGGTGATGATGTTATTAACCACAACAATGATAGTATTGATTGTTTTGTGATAATAGATTTTTAGTTTCTATGTAAATAGCTTGTGAAGAAATGTTTCCTTATGTATTTTACTAAGCCCTTTTGCATGTTTTCTGCTTCTTGTATATCTATCACAACACAAATGTCATTTAAGGTGTACAATTGAGGTCTTCATTACTCAGGCATAGAAAATACAGACTGATACATTTAAGTTCTAACTTTTTTGTGTTTTTGAATATTAATTAATTAGTTTTTTTTCAAGTTTAGTTCATTACATATATTCATACTTTATTAGGTCAACTAATTTGAAATAATAAAACCATTTTATACTTAAATAACGTCATTCTTACAAAAAATGTCTGGAGTTTCTGAAGCAAATAAACACATACAATTTAACATCTCCTTCTTTATTAAATTGTCAATCTTTACAATGCCATAGTGATGCCCACCTCTAACATTTTAAACCATCCATATATAAAGTGAATTAAAATTCCCACAAGTTTATTTTACAGGATTAAGTCATGGACAAAAGTTTTCACCCTCACAGAATATTTACATGTTTGAACTTTCTTAGAATTTTCAGGTTTTGCACCTTTACTATGAAATTGAAGTTTATTTTTTTTGTTTCTTTAGTTCTTTTTATTTTATTTTTTATTAGAGATTTTCTGTTTTTACATTTCAAATGCTATCCCTAAAGTTCCCTGTACCCTCCCCCTGCCCTGCTCCCCTACCCACCTACCCACGTCCTTCCTGAATTTGTTTCCCTTTGAAATATAAGAAAGAGACAAAGATGATAATTTGTGCTTTATTAGTAACAAGTCTACAGTGTTCAATACTGTGGTATATAGGTGTCATTACAAATTCACAAATATAACTTTTTCTGAAGAAAACTGTTGGATACATGTCTAAAGTATTCACACAATGCTACTGTAAAAAGTACTTTCTTCAAGGCATGTCTCCTGAGTTCTAAGAATAACTTCTTGCTCAACACATTTTTTTTTGGAGTTGGATGGACTGGATAATATGAGAATACTATGTGTTGGTTGCATTGTACTCAGATTACATATTACTCTTTTCAGGTTTGTCTGAAGCACTTCCTTCACATTCTCTTCTAATATATATATAGCCAGGTTAGGAAATATGTTCAACCACTATTTTTGTATTTTTGTATCATTAGTCTCACCTGTTATGTTTCTTAGGTGCAGAAGAAGGACCAAGGCCTTAAGAACAACTTCTTTCTTCTTATTGCTGTTTTTTACCAGTTTGTTTCAATAAAGTGGAGTTTGGTCCAATTTTTAAAAATTATCTACAATTTTAGGACTCAGGCAAAGCCATTCCAGGATGCAGATGAATTAGGAATAGAAGGACTTAAAAGGCAAAGCAGTAAGGTTTGAGGTTGGAAGATGTTCTGGAATACATGGAGAGTAACTGTTCAGGGTGAAAGAGGTAAAGGGAGGAAGAAATACAAGGAAGAAGGAAAAGGATGGAGAGGAAGAGAAAGAGGGGTGGAAGAGGGTAGGAGAAAGGGAGAAAAAAGGGATAGGAGGAGGAGTAGGAAGAGGGGTAGGAGGAAGGGAATTTTAGAATAATTTTACTAATTTGTTTTGTATAGTAATTTTTAAAAATTGATCTCTTCTTCATAAGAAAAGTATATATACATGAATACTATGTCATAAGTGCACTCCTATGATAAGTGAAATGTCTTATATACAGTATGCTTTATTATCTCTATAATATAAGAGAAAAATAAGTATTCATTGATTAAACAAGCAGAATTCCCCTTTGGTTGGGTGAATAGATGCCTTTCATACATTTTTTTTTTCTCATTCAGTAACATCAGGAAGTAGTTCGAACTGTATTGTCTTTATTTGCTTTCCTATAGTTGTGCATATTAGCAGCAATTTCTTCTATGTTCATCTCCCTAAATTTAATGTTTGATTAAGTAAAGTTTGTTTGTGGTACTGGTGAATAGTATATGGTTTTATCTCCAGGGATTGCTTGAGAACCACAATTTTGGTGGAAAGACTGAGCATCCTGAGAGCTAAGGGTTCCTGACATCTCTGCCTCTAACCTTTCAAAATGACTGACCTAGCTTGTCTGCCATTTTTCTGACCTAATGTGTCTAGCCTACCTCTTGAGAGGAGAGGATGAACTGTCTCATTCATTTACCATGAGACACTAAAATAAATCAATTCAATTCTAGAGTTGCCACTCAATATTTTAAATAACCTGGTTGAAAATAACGATAGAGAGAAAAAAGTTGTCTGTAGGGCCATATTCCTTCTTCTTCTCAACCTAAGAAACATAATAGGTGAGATTAAATATGATAATGAATATGAAGATACTAAATCTTGGGTCTGACTTGATTTCCTGAAAATATTCCACTAACAAACAGAAGACAAGGCAAAAGCTACCCAGATCTATGGCTGTGGCTGAAGTCTTAATCCTCCCTGCAATTATAAGTGATGTACTCTGGTAATCTATGTTGTTTGTGTTATTTCTAGAATAAACTGATTTATTAAGTTTTTTTTTCCATCATTGCACTGAAAATTTGACAAATTTTAGCACTCCGGTCTCTACTTCATTCTGTCTATTCATTCCAAATATTATAGTGAATAAGTAATGCCCAAACACTAAATATGACTATATACCAAGGCATGGTAAAAGAATGCATAAAGTCTGATTGAAAAAGAATGTGCTATCCCTAACTTAAACATCAAGGGAAATAGGAGTGTTCCTTTCCTCATATGACAGATACTGGACCTTATGACTGAAATCTTAAGTGTTAAAGGTATCCTAGGGTTTTCATTGCTGAGAAAACATGATCAGGGCAACTATTACAAGGAACAACATGCAATTGAGGCTGTATTACAGGTTCAGAAGTCCAGTCAGTTATCATCATAGCAGCCTCCAGGCAGACACAGTGCTGGAGAAGGAGCCTGGAGTTGTATCTTGATCTAAAGGCAGTCAGGAAAAGGCTTCAAAGTCTTCCCCTACAGTAAGGCAATTCCTCCAACATGGCTACACCTCCTAAGAGTGTCATGTTCAATGGGCCAAGCATATTCAAACCACCACATTACACTCCCTTGTCCCCATAGGTTTGGTCACACATATGAATCTATGGAGGTCTTACCTAGCCATAGAATAATGAAAAATATACTTAGTCAAACTTAAAAAGCCCCATAGTCTATAACTGTCCAATTACATTAGTTCAGAGGATGCCTGTGATTGCACAGGGAAAAGGGAGGTGGAGCTAAGAGTTGCAGAGAGAGGGAGTGTGGCATGAGGAGAAGGCAAAATGAATGCTGATGGGAACCAGCAAGGTTTTAACCAGCCACAGGTATTTATGATATCATAAGTTCAGAATAATTAATATAAAGCTGTTATCATTATCTATTGGTTCTGAAGTTATTGTATTGGCTTCTTGTAAACGAAGAATTTATTTATGAAAAAATCTGATTGGTTAATTATAAGGTTTAAGAGTTTTGATTTACTTGGTTACTGGAATGTGGGACTGCCAATTACAGGGGTTTATAGCAGACAGGGAACTAGTGGCTCCTGGAACAAGCAAGCCGGATGCTGCTGGGGCTAGCTGGAGATAGTTTCTTGCAGCAGAGAGCACAGGAGCATGGGAGTGCAGTTCAGCCCTGCTGGGGAGCTAGGGGATTGAGAGAAGTAGGAGTGCAGGGAGTTGGGTGTTGGGGTTCATTGTTTTTAATAGTTTCTGCAAGATATAACAGTCTCAACAATGTTAAAAGTTAAAAATTCAAATTCTCTTCTGAGATTCATACAATCAATTAACTGTAATCTGCTATAAAATGAAAATCAAAAAGCAGATCACATACCTACAACATTAACATTCACTAATATTCTAAAATGTCATAGTAAGGTAATACTGGACCAAAACGAGACCACAAACCAGCTGGGCAAACTCCAAACTTTGCATCTCCATGTCTAACACCATAGTGCTCTTTAGATTTCCAACTACTTTTATCTTTGTTGACTGCAAAAAACTTCTTTCTCTTTGGCTGGTTCCACTCATTGTTAGCAGCTTTCCTCAGGAGGTATCCCATGCCTCTGGCATTTGAAACGTTTTGGGATCTCCAAGGCAACTTCAACTTTACACATCTTGTTTCAATGTCTGGGAATCTTCTGAGATTCTGCAAAGGGCATGGGTCACTTCTGCAGCTCTGCCCTCTGTAGCACTCTGACTGACTCCACTCCACTACTGCTGCTGTTTTTGCTCATCATCCCACATGACTTATATCTTCAATTAACTAGAGTCTTCTGCTACAACTAGGCTTCACCAATACTCTCTTATAGGCTCTCTTCTTTGCATGACCCCTTCAGTCCTGGGTCATCAACTACAAGTGAGGCTGCACCTTCACCAATAGCCTTCCCTCACTTCTCACAATGTCAAGACTCAGCTGCTCTGCATGAACCCTTCATGCTGTCAAAACCAGTACCACCTCTTGATTCTTACACATTACCAAATATGGATAGAACACAAGGGGTACAACCTTAGCTTTTTCTGGAACACAGCTTTTGTGTGCTCTCAGAAAATACTCCCCTCGGTGTTACATACTCTTTTTAATCATTGCTAATTTCTTAGCCCCAGATAACCAGCATCAATTGTCCCATTAGTCCTTCTATTCTTGACTCTAAAGCCAGAGCCATATGGCTGAAGCATTTGAGTTCTGCTGCTTGCTGGAGCTAGAACATGCCCATTTGTTCTATTACACTATCACTGGTTTGCTGTTTTCCAACTTCTTTACTGTGTAAGCATGGCTGTCTGAGAACATGCTCTGTAGACTGAACTTGAACTCAAAAGTACTTCATGGCCCTCTTTCCTGAATGTTGGGTTTAAGGCATGTACCACCATGCCTGGACCTAAGCTTTTCATGGCCACTATTCCTCGAGATCAGAATTAAAAGCTGTGTCTTCCAGCTTCAAGATCTGGGACACAGACATGCTCTCCATTTCTGGATTATAGTTCATTCCAGATTAAAAGTTCCAATGAAAACAATCACCAAATAATGATGCATAACATGATATAATTCTTCCTGTTTTAATTGCAAACTCAAACAATAAGCTTGCTTACTTGGAATCTTGCTCTGAGATAACTGCTCCCTTATTCTGTTCTCCTTGAACACAAGATTCATCTCCATTTCACTTCCTGGTGCCCCTTTATTACTTGAACAATACATTTTGTATTTTTCCTTTCTGACCTTGCAATGTTTATTCAAAACACTCCTCCTGAGAGTAAACCAGAGGCTAAGTCAATGCTGGGCTTTTCTGAGACTTCCTTTATCAAAGCATTTAATCTGATTCTCTTGACTTTGGCCTTAGCCTCAGGCAAACTCTTCAGAAAAGCACAAAAACAGCTATATTCTTTACCAAAATATCCTAACAGTTTCTAGGACATGCAGTAATGTTCTCTGAAAACAGTTCAGCTAGGCCCTCACAGTTCAAATCACCTACAGCACAAATGTCTTCCATATTCCTACTAGGATAGTCCATTAATCCCCAATTAAAGCAGTCCACTACTTTCCAAATCCAATGTCCCCAAATCCACATTCCATCAAACAAAAATATGATCAGGCCTAGCAAAGGAATACCCAGTCCCTGGTACAACCTTGTCTTAGGGTTTTCACTGCTGAAAAGAGACATCATGACCAAAGCAACTCTTTTAAAGGACAACATGAAATTGGGGCTGGCGTACAGGTTCAGAGGTTCAGTCCATTTTCATCATAGAAGGAAGCATGGCAGCATCTGTGCGGACAGTGCTGGTGAAAGAGCAAAGAGATCTGCATCTTGATCTGAAGGCAGTTAGAAGACTAGCTTTTCCGCACTGGTGGAGCTTTAAAGCCCTCTCCCACAATGATGAACTTCCTCCAACAAGGCCACACCTACTGCAACAAGACCACTCCTCCTAATAGTGCCACTTCCCATGGGCCAAGCATAGGCAAACCACAACAGAAAGATATATCAGTGTCTTGATATGCTAGAAATTAAAATAATAAATTAGATTACTGGTTTTTACTTCTAAGTCCAGTTTTATTTTTCAACTTTTTAAACTCAAATGTAATATTTTTGAAGATCTACATTATTTTCAATGAAATAATTTTATGTTAATGATTTTGTATAGTTGATATTATATTAGGCACAACTCTCTTTCCCATTTTCCTTTCTTTTACCCTTCTCTTAGCTTCTTTTCTGTGTGTGTATGTATGCTGTACATATTCATGTATTTGTTCAAGGTTGGGAAGTAGATATGCAAACTTTATAGTGTTCAGAGGATAGCTTTAATATCATTCCTCATATGTCTTCTATCTTTTGGTTGAGGCAATGTTGCATGTAATTTTAATAAATATGCTTTTGCCTTCTTGGGAGCTATGCCCGTGCTCTCAACTAGGCCCTGAGATCATGCCATGCTGGTCTCACTCAGTTCTGGAAGCCTGAGCTCCTGACTTAGCTACACCAAAGGCTTGGTGGGCATTCCTCCTTCCCCATTGCTCCCCACACTTCACAGCTAGCTTCACCATGTCACCAATAACTGCCCTGGCTGCCTATTTTCTCCTCCTGCTCAACTTATTGCATTGGATGGAAAACACTAGACTGTTTTATTATTTTAAAACTAGCCAAATAGCTCAATGGCTGGGGGAAGAATTTCCTACTATAATCTTAGCAACTAGCTACTTAGTTCCTCCTTGGCCTACATCTGCAAAAGAGGCTACAAACTATAGATGCCCCAAGAACTATGTGTCTGCCCCTTTCTACCCACTTCACAGCCTGGTCCAAACAAATTCCTTTCCCTCTGTGTTCCTTTCTCTTCCTCTTGTGACCCAGTTGTCCCACATTTTCCCCTTCACCTAGCATTGACTTCCACCTATTTTGACATGATCAAGAACCACTTAGGGAACTGACACCTCCCTCTACAAGGCATAGTCTTTCATTGGCCTGAAAGTTCTTGTAAAAAGTGGTGTTCAAGGATGTCTGAGACCAAACTGTCTGCCTATCAACTCTTGCCATTTCTGGAATTAAAATATGAGGTTTAGGGATCTAAACTTGGATTCTTATGCTAGTAGGCAATGCTTTACTGACAGACCAATACTGAACCATCTTTCTAGTCACTCCATCTCTTAGCCTTTGATTTTGACTTTGTTTTCTCTATTCTCTCTTTTTCTCTTCCTCATCATTTATCTTTACCAGTATCCATAAATGCATTTGATCTTACAGTTAGATAATTTTTTTCAAGGATTTTAGTCAAAATCAATTTTCAAATGTGTTCTTAACTCTTAGAGGAATATGTGTTAGAAACAAAGAATATTCCTGAGAGGGAAAATAAAGTTTAAAACTACACACTCACTCACCACTCTGCTCAGGAATTCAAACAAATTTGGAATTACAGATAATAAACCCAAAGGGATTTATGTGATGGAAGCCTTATTGAGCAAGATTAGTTAATGACCTTATTTACCATTATAAATGTGTATTTGTGATGATGTAATGGTTGTGCTCACACTGACAAATTATTTAGACACATTGATATTGCTTTACAATTACTACAGTTGGAGTAACTTCTATGAAGTGTCCTTATGCTTAGACATATTTTAGTTCTGTATCACATTTCATTACATAGCAAGATACTATACAATTACACCCTAGTAACAGTGTACAGAAGAATGTGAAGGGTGGACCTTACATGAAGTAAGTCATTTAAAATCAGAGCTCTTAGTATTGCAGGCACTGTCTTGAAAAAGAAAGATTTCTATAACGAGGTTAAGGACAAAGCTTAGTTGAAAGTTAAAAGATGGAGTGATTGTATAAAATAATGAGATTTGGAGAGCAAGTGGACACATTCCTGATTTTAAGATACATAATTTTAAAAGTATCTGACTTGACTTAAGCAATTATTTTTCTACACAACTCAAATTATTTTATTCATACTACTTTTACTCTTTCCTAAAAGAAATAATTAACAAAGTGGTCTGCTTTAAATGTTGGTAAGAAATTTAATTAGAAAAAATAATAGCCATATATAGAATGACTTTACATGAACTACAGCTTTATTAAGAATACAAATATCTTTGTTATTGGAAGAGCTGATTTGGCAAAATAATAATTAAAAATGTAAAATAAGATAAATCATCCATCTGTGTATGAAGTGGACACTTGAAATGACATGTCTAGGCGACACTGAATATACTGTGATGTCTAATATAAAAATATATTGTTCAATACAATGGCTGATGCTTGCAGCCAACCATTGGACTTAGCATGTGATTCCCAATGGAGGAGCTAGAGAAAGGACTGAAGGAGCTGAAGATGTTTGCAACCCCATAGGAAGAACAACAATATCAACCAACCAGACCTCCCCCAGAGCTCTTAGGGTCTAAACCACCAAACAAAGAGTATACATGGAGGGACACATGGCTCTAGCTGCATATGTGGCAGAAGATAACCTTGTTGGGCATCAATGGGAGGACAGGCCCTTAGTCCTGTGATAGCTAAATGCCCCAGTGTAGGGAAATGCCAGGGTGGGGACATAGGAGTAGATGGGTGGGTGGGTGGGTAGGGGAACACCCTCATAGAAGCAGGGGGGGGATGGGATAGGGGGTTTCCAGAGGGGAAACTGGGAAAGGGGATAACATTTGAAATGTAAATACATTTCAGAGATGGAAAATATGTTTAAAATGAATTGTTCTTCTATATATGGAAGCAAAAGGGATTACAACTCATATTTCTTTACTTATATTTAATTGTACATTTATTATTTAATTTTTCTTATGGGACATGTGCTACATCACACATGTGGAACTCACAGGACAGCTTCTGGAAATCAGTTACCCCCCTCTACCACATGGACCGTAACAAGCTCAGGATTTCAAGCTTCAAAAAAAGTTCCTTTACCAACCAAGTTATCTCATGAAACCCTACACATTTTTAAAAGTGTGTTTTTGAGTTTTCACTTCAAATTTGGTAGATGTGATGTTTGTAGTCTATTTATAAATATATTGCAACAGTGTATTTTATCCATTTTGCAATCAAGTAATACCCGGAAAATATACACTTGCACTTATTGTAGTTCCAAGTCATGAGGAATATTAATTAGCATGTTCCATCATGAAATAAATGAATCACATAGAAATCATATATTGTCATGAATGCCATCTTATAATGTATCTTAAAGCTGGCAACTATCATTCTCTCTTTAAAATAGTAGACATTATCAACTGTATATAACAGCATTAAAAGTATTTCTAAGGACTGGTTAATGTTGTACTTTCACTTGAGGTATAACTATAAATATATAACTATTACATATTGTCCTATGTAAAATTTAGAGATTATATATTTAAGAAGTATATTTATTACATAACACTAAACATTTAACAATTCTGAAAAACTCACTTGTGTAACCAGTTCTTCAAATTTTCCATTTCAACAGGTGTTAGATTTTGTTTCATAATTATTTACTGGTTTAATTTAAGTAACCAACATTTTTAAAACTTTCTTCTATTACATGTTCTTCTACAAATTTGAGGGCTTTAACTCAGCAGTTTAAATTATAGGAAGAAATGAAATTCTTAGGACACCCAAATATCTAATTTAACCACATAATCCAGTGGTTCTACAACTGTGGTTTGCAGACCTTTTGGGGGTGAAAGACACTTCCCCAAAGGTTGCATATCAGTTATTATGCTAATTTGATATTTGCATTATGATTCAGTAGCAAAGCTACAGCTATGACTTAGCAATGAAATAGTTGTATGGTTTGGGGTCACCAAACATATGGAACTCTAATAAAGGATTGTACCATTAGGAAAGTTAAAAATACTGACATGATCTGAGGAATTTTATCTCTACTGGTATATTTTAACAATTCAAACATATTTTAAAAGCACATATACCCTACCACTCCTAGAGTATTATAGTTATAAAATATAGACTCTTCTATTTACTGTCAAAAAGAAAGTTCCAAAACATGCCATGTTTTAAATGTTGTTGGTCTCTTATTTGACTGCTTTGTGGGGCTATAATATTTTCCTATGCAGCCCAGGCTGTCATAAAGTACTGTCCTCCTAGCTAAGTCTCTTGATAGCTCTCACTACATTTGTGAACCAACTCACTTAGCACAAGTCAGTTATTTTAAAAGGAAATCCTACTTAAATTAAAACAAGTTTGGTGAGACACAAAGGACTCCCTTCCTAATCACAGAGAAATAATTAAATGAGAAGAATGCCCTCTTCTCAGTATGCACTTTGTGCTGAGCCTCCTTGTTTCCTCTTTGTCAATTCAGGACTTATTTTCCAAGGTGCTTTAAGCAATATCTATTTTGTGAATTGTCTCCACTCAGCAATATTCCCTTAAGCAAAACCATACCTCATATTACTATGACTGATCAACCTGAGCTATTAAGGCAAGACACTGTAACTCTGATGTAATACTTATGCCTGGGCACCACTATGGCATCTCTGAATCTCAACATCTCCTTTCCAACCTTGCTCCTACTTCCTTTGCACAAGTGTTGATCTTTGAATTCTAGTAGTGCATTTCTGATACATAAAGTTTAACTTTATCTGAGTCAGCATTTTAGGAACACAGCCTTGGGAAGTAGTCTGTTTCTGGGTTAGTTTTTATTTTATTTTACCCTAGAACCTCCATGATGATACTAAGATAGGTGACAGAAATTATAATAATGAGTTTATGGGATCAAACTGTTTACAAACCTTAGTACATGTTACTGACAGTACAGAGAAGAAACAAACCTCATTGAGTTCTTTCTGAAGATGCCATCAGTGTGGTATTTTTTTTTAAATAGAACAAAACTCTTAAGCACATCTAGTCTATATTTAATTTGTAAATTTGAATAAATATTTTCATTACTGGCAAATACAGAATAAAATATATATCTGCCTAAAATTACACTCCAAATAATTAGATAATATTCATGATTGTGATTAGTTGGAAGGCTTTGTTTAGTTTCAAGATTTGAAGAGAGAGTCTTTGTGAGGTAGAAGAAACAGATAATGCTTAATTTATTTTTAATAGCCTGGACTCATGTGACAGCTTGGTGGTAGTTTAAATAATAAAATATTGTTATAAAATTAAGATTGTAACATCTCAATTCTTAAGAGAATTACTGTATTGGAAAAGTCCTGCTTTAAAGTAAAAGTGCTCATAAATATATCACAAAAATAATTAAATTGTTTTGGCTTTAATTTTTTCCTTACAAGGCAAATTTTCTTCCCTTATGTTCTCTAAAATGCATGGATGAAGGAATAACATTTTATATAACTATTTTCTTGTTTAATTTATGAAAGCACAGATGAGTTGTTTTTAAAATCCTTTTGCTATTTCTGGGATTCCGCACAATTGGTCCCAATTGGTTTGTACAACAAAATATAAATTATTATTTACGAACATGAGTGAAGAAATCATGTAATTCGATTGAGAAATATACCACTGAACATTTGTTAATAAGAAATACAATAATTATGTTTCTTGTACCCTTGGTGATATGTAATATAAAAGAGAGAGAGAGAGAGAAAGAGAGAGAGAACAACACTGGACATAGTGAATAAATCTGATATTCAAACTAAGCTAAGCCTTGATGTTTTTACACACTACACATGGGTTTGATGTTTATCTTTCTATTATATAAAAATTACTTCTCAAAAAAAAAAATACCAAACTGATGACTACATAAGCCTTCACTCCTATGTTACACTCTCTTTATTACATGAAAGTACTGTGCACACTCTTAAAAGAGAGATGTATATAGAAATTCAGCCATAAGACCTTTGTCTCCAATGCTATATGACATGTAAGGGCACTGGTAGCACAAAGCTTAAAGAAGTAACCAACAAGTAACTGATTTGACTAAAAGGCTCACTTTATTGGTGGAACTCATACTTGGTAGCACTTGAGGAACCAAGAACCTGAGCATAAATAACCCAGGGACAAAAAAGTAACAAACAAAGCCATAATGATAATATGACTCCTAATAGCATTCTGCTTTATTCAGATTAGTTTCTTGTTTACTCGTTATCAGAGAACCTTCCTTGGGAAGCAGGTAGGAACAAATACAAAGTCCCACTTCTAGTCATTACACAGAGAGTGAGAGACCTTGGAATACTCAGCTTTACATGGGATATCTTTATCAAATGTCTCCTTTGAGTCCAATAAGCCATGAAGAAGAGGATCATAATGAATTTGAGAACAAGAAAGGATAGAAAAACAAACAAACAAAAAACAAAAACAAAAATCCAATGGCTCTCTGAAGCAAGATGAGCAAAGCTTATATGAACTCACAGAATCTCTAAAAACATACACAAGACCTTCATGGAGCTGTTCCATGCCTTCTGCAGTCATATTATGGCTTCCAGGTTAGTGTTTATATAGTGTTCCTGAGTATGCTAATGAGTGAGTCTCTGGTTCTTTTGCCTACCCTTGGGTTTCTTTCCATCTGTTGGTTTATCCTGCACATCTTTGATATCATAGTTTTTATTTCATTATGTAATATTTTTAAAATTATTGAATGACTAAAAGAATGAAAACATAGCCACTAGTGTTAGGAACTGAAATTATACACACACACACACACACACACACACACACACACACATTTTCTCTTTCCATGAAAGAGAAAATTTGTTTACTCAAATGGAATGACATGAATATATCCATCATTCCAGTACAGGTCTCATGTTCATGAATAGTTGATCAAAAATTAATGAATTCCACAGTATTTTTATGTTTGTTTGCTTGTTTTTTTGTTTTGTTTTGTTTATTTGGTGTGTGTGTGTGTATCTCTCTCTCTCTCTCTCTCCCTCTCTCCTCTCTCTGTACTTCCATGTATGCTTTGATCAGATTACAGTTCACTTTTTAGTTTTTAGAAGGTAATTTATTTTGTTTTCTTGTTTGGGGATGCTGTTGTACTTGGTTTGTTGGTTGTTTTTTGAGAAAGAACTTAAAGTTCAATAGGTAGGGAGGGGGAAAATCTGGAATGATACCAAGGGGGGAAGAGCATCAAAATATTATTAAATTTAAAACTAGTTTTAAATAATAAAAATTATTAATTAAAAGGAGTACAGAAACAAAATACAAAACATTACTTACAAGATCACAGAGAAATGTACAAAAATCCTCCCTTAAGAAATGAGTAGAGGGTCACCTTGGGCACAGAGTCAGTGGACATCCCCAAGGTCCCCTAGAGGACTCTCCACGTGATCTTAGGACCACCTGTGAAAAGACCACAACTTCTGTTCCAATCCAATCACACAGGACCTGAGACAGCATTAGGGAAGCAGAAAACCCAGCCTGACCAGGGTCACAAATCCCTTCTGGTCTGCACCAGCACCGGATCACCTTGCACAAAGAGTCAGCAGACACCCCCCAAGGTCCCCTAGAGGACACTCCATGCAATCTTTGGATCACCGAGATTACCAGATGGCAAAAGGCAAATGTAAGAATCTTACTAACAGAAACCAAGACCACTCACCATCATCAGAACGCAGCACTCCCACCTCGCCCATTCCTGGGCACCACAACACACCCGAAAAACTAGACATGGATTTAAAAGCATATCTCACGATGATGGTAAAGGACATCAAGAAGGACTTTAATAACTCACTTAAAGAAATACAGGAGAACACTGCTAAAAAGTTACAAGAACTTAATGAAAAACAGGAACAACAAAACAGGTAGAAGTCCTTAAAGAAAACAGGAAAACACATTCAAACAGATAATGGAAATGAACAAAACAATACTAGACCTAAAAAAGGGAAGTAAACACAATAAAGAAACCCAAAGTGAGGCAATGCTGGAGATAGAAACCCTAGGAAAGAAATCTGGAACCATAAATACGAGCATCAGCAACAGAATACAAGAGATGAAAGAGAGAATCTCATGTGCAGAGGATTCCATAGAGAACATCGGCAAAACAATCAAAGAAAATACAAAATGCAAAAAAATGCTAACTAAAAACATTCAGGAAATCCAGGACACAGGAGAAGACTATACCTACAGATAATAGGAGTAGATGAGAATGAAGATTGTCAACTTAAAGGGCCAGAAAATACCTTCAACAAAATTATAGAAAAAAACTTCCCAAACCTATAAAAAGAGATGCCCATGAACATAAAAGAAGCCTACGGATCTCCAAATAGAATGGACCAGAAAAGAAATTCCTCCCGACACATTATAATCAGAACAACAAATGCACTAAAGATAGAATATTAAAAGCAGTAAGGGAAAAGGGTCCAGTAACAGATAAAGGCAGGCCTATCAGAATTTCACCAGAGACTATGAAAGCCAGAAGATCCTGTACAGTATTATACAGACAGTAAGAGAACACAAATGCCAGCCCAGGCTACTATACCCAGCCAAACTTTCAATTACCAGAGATGGAGAAACTAAAGTATTCCATGACAAAAACAAATTCACATATTATCTTTCCACGAATCCAGCCCTTCAAACGATAATAACAGAAAAAAAAAGTACAAGGACGGAAACCACGCCCTAGAAAAAGCAAGAGAGTAATCCTTCAACAAACCTAAAAGAAGACTGCCACAAGAACAGAATGCCAACTCTACCAACAAAAATAAAAGGAAGCAACAATTACTTTTCCTTAATATCTCTTAATATCAATGGACTCAATTCCCCAATAAAAAGACATAGACAAACAGACTGGCTACACAAACACGACCCAACATTTTGCTGCTTAAAGAAACCCATCTCAGGGAAAAAGACAGACATTGCCTTAGAATGAAAGGCTGGAAAACAATTTTCCCAGCAAATGGTCTGAAGAACCAAGCTGGAGAAACAATTCTAATATCGAATAAAATCTACTTCCAACCCAAAGTCATCAAAAAAGACAAGGAGTGACACTTCACACTCATCAAAGGTAAAATCCTCCAAGAGGAACTATCAATTCTAAATAACTATGCTCCAAATGCAAGGGCAACCACATTTATTAAAGAAACTTTAGTAAAGCTCAAAGCACACATTGCAGCTCACACAATAATAGTGGGAGACTTCAGCACCCCATTTTCAGCAATGGACAGGTTGTGGAAAGAGAAACTAAACAGGGAAATAGTGACACTAACAGAAGTTATGAAACATGGATTTAACAAATATCTACAGAACATTTTGTCTTAAAAGGATATACCTTCTTCTCAGCACCTCATGGTACCTTCTCCAAAACTGACCATACAATTGGTCACAAAACAGGCCTCAACAGATACAAAAATATTGAAATTGTCCCATGGATCCTATCAGATCATCATGGACTAAGGCTGATCTTCAATAACAACATAAATAATAGAAAGCCAAAATTCAGGTGGAAACTGAACAACACCCTTCTCAATGATATCTCGGTCAAGGAAGGAATAAAGAAAGAAATTGAAGACTTTTTAGAGTTCAATGAAAATGAAGCCACAACATACCCAAACTTATGGGACACAATGACAGCATTTCTAAGAGGGAAACTCATAGCTCTGAGTGCCTCCAAAAAGAAACTAGAGAGAACACACATTAGCAGCTTGACAACACACCTAAAAGCTCTAGAACAAAAGGAAGCAAATTCACCCAAGAGGAGTAGATGGCAGGAAATAATCAAACTCAGGACCGAAATCAACTAGAACTATTCAAAGAATCAACCAAACAAGGAGCTGGTTCTTTGAGAAAACCAACAACATAGATAAACCCTTAGCCAGATTCACTAGAGGGCACAGGGACAACATCCTAATTAACAAAATCAAAAATGAAAAGGGAGACATAACAACAGATCCTGAAGAAATCCAAAACACCATCAGATCCTTCTACAAAAGGCTATACTCAACAAAACTGGAAAACCTGGATGAAATGGACAAATTTCTAGAAAGATACCAGGTACTAAAGTTAAATCAGGATCAGGTTAATGATATAAACAGTCCTATATCCCCTAACGAAATAGAAGCAGTCATTAATAGTGTCCCAACCAACAAAAGCCCAGGACCAGATGGGTTTAGTGCAGAGTTCTATCAGACCTTCAAAGAAGATCTAATCCCAGTTCTTAACAAACTATTCCACAAAATAGAAACAGAAGGTACTCTACTCAATCCATTCTATGAAGCCACAATTACTCTGATACCTAGACCACAGACAGACCCAACAAAGGTAGAGAACTTCAGACCAATTTCCCTTATGAATATCGATGCAAAAGTACTCAATAAAATTCTCACTAACTGAATCCAAGAACACATCAAAACAATCATCCATCCTGACCAAGTAGGTTTCATTCCAGGATGCAGGGATGGTTTAATATATGGAAACCCATCAACATAATCCACTATATAAACAAACTCAAAGACAAAAACCACATGATCATCTCCTTAGATGCTGAGAAAGCATTTGACAAAATCCAACACTCATTCATGATAAAAGTCTTAGAAAAATTAGGAATTTGAGGCCCATACCTACACATGATAAAAGCAATCTACAGCAAACGAATAGCCAACATCAAAGTAAATGGTGAGAAGCTGGAAGTAATCCCACTAAAATCAGGGACTAGAGGAGACTGCCCACTTTCTCCATACCTATTCAACATAGTATTTGAAGTCCTAGCCAGAGCAATTCAACAACAAAAGGATAGCAAGGGGATACAAATTGGAATGAAAGATGTCAAAATATCACTTTTTGCAGATGATATGATAGTATATTTAAGTGACCTTAAAATTCCACCAGAGAATTCCTAAACCGGATAAACAGCTTCAATGAAGTCGCTGGATATAAAATTAACTCAATGGCTTTTCTCTACACAAAGGATAAACAGGCTGAGAAAGAAATTAGGAAAACAACATCATTTTCAATAGTCACAAATAATATAAAATATCTTGGCGTGACTCTAACTAAGGAAGTGAAAGATCTGTATGATAAGAACTTCATGTCTCCAAAGAAAGAAATTAAAGATCTCAAAGGATGGAAAGATCTCCCATGGTCATGATTGGCAGGATCAACATTGTAAAAATGGCTATCTTGCCAAAAGCAATCTACAGATTCAATGCAATCCCCATCAAAATTCCAACTCAATTCTTCAACGAATTAGAAAGGGCAATCTGCAAATTCATCTGGAGTAACAAAAAACCTAGGATAGCAAAACTCTTCTCAAGGATAAAGAACCTCTGGGGAAATCACCATGCCCGACCTAAAGCTGTACTACAGAGCAATTGTGATAAAAACTGCACGGTACTGGTATAGCAACAGACAAGTAGACCAATAGAATGAAATTGAAGACCCAGAAATGAACCCACACACCAATGTTCTCTTGACCTTTGACAAGGGAGCTAAAACCATCCAGTGGAAAAAAGACAGCATTTTCCACACATGGTTCTGGCAGAAAGTGGTGGTTATCATGTAGAAGAATACGAATTGATTCATTCCTATCTCCTTGTACTAAGGTCAAATCTAAGTGGATCAAGGAACTCTACATAAAACCAGAGAAAATGAAACTTATAGAGGAGAAAGTTGGCAAAGATATGGGTACAGGGGCAAAATTCCTGAATAGAATAGCAATGGCATGCGCCATAAGATTCAGAATCGACAAATGGGACCTCATAAAATTGCAAAGCTTCTGTAAGGCAAAAGACACTGTCAGTAAGACAAAAAGATCACCAACAGATTGGGAAAGGATCTTTACCTATATCCTAAATCAGATAGGGGACTAATATCCAATATATATAAAGAACTCAAGAAGGTGGACTCCAGAAAATCAAATAACCCCATTAAATTGGGGCTCAAAGCTAAACAAAGAATTCTCACCTGAGGAATACCGAATGGCTGAGAATCACCTGAAAAAATGTTCAGCATCCTTAATCATGAGGGAAATGCAAATCAAAACAACCCTGAGATTCCACCTCACACCAGTCAGAATGGCTAAGATTAAAAACTCAGGTGACAGCAGATGCTGGGAAGGATGTGGAGAAAGAGGAACACTCCTCTATTGTTGGTGGGATTGCAAGCTTGTACAACCACTCTGGAAATCAATCTGGTGATTCCTCAGAAAATTGGACATAGTACTACCAGAGGATCAAGCAATACCTCTCCTGGGCATATATCCAGAAGCTGTTCTAACTGGTAAGAAGGACATATGCTCCACTATGTTCATAGCAGCCTTATTTATATTAGCCAGAAGCTGGAAAGAATCCAGATACCCCTCAACAGAGGAATAATACAGAAAATGTGGTACATTTACACAATGGAGTACTACTCAGCTATTAAAAAGAAAGAATTTATGAAATTTCTAGGCAAATGGATGGACCTGGAGGGCATCATCCTGAGTGAGGTAACCCAATCACAAAGTAACTCACATGATATGTACTCACTGATAAGTGGATATTATAGTCCAGAAACTTAGAATACCCAAGATACAAGATACAATCTGCAAAACCCATAAAACTCAAGAAGAACTAAGACTAAAATGTGGACACTTTGCCCCTTCTTAGAATTGGGAACAAGACCCATGGAAGGAGTTACAGAGACAAAGTTTGGAGCTGAGACGAAAGGATGGACCATCTAGAGACTGCCACACTCGGGGATCCATCCCATAATCAGCCTCCAAAGGCTGACATTTGCATACATTAGTAAGATTTTGCTGAAAGGACCGAGATATAGCTGTCTTTGTGAGGGTATGCCAGAGCCTAGCAAACAGAGAAATGGATCCTCATAGTCAGCTATTGGATCGATCACAGTGTCCCCAATGGAGGAGCTAGAGAAAGTACCCAAGGAGGTAAAGTGTTCTGCAACCCTAAAGATGGAACAACAATATGAACTAACCAGTACTCCCTGGAGCTCGTGTCTCTAGCTGCATATGTATCATAAGATGGCCTAGTTGGCCATCATTGGAAAGAGAGCCCCATTGGTCTTGCAAACTTTATATGCCTCAGTACAGGGGAATGCCAGGGCCAAGAAGTGGGAGTGGGTGGGTAGGGGAGTGGGGGAAGGGTATGGGGGACCTTTGGGATAGCATTGGAAATGTAAATGAAGAAAATACCTAAAAATAAGAAATGAATAGAAATATTTTAACCGGTTTCTTTGTGTTGAAATTCTAGCCTGTCTTTCTTAAAGATAATTTTTTTTTATCCAATCACAAAGTTGCTTCCACTTCCAGGTAGTATACAAAAACAGAAAACCTTGTCAGCTTTCTACTTCTTTCCCTTAATTATGCACCCAATGCCAAATGGTAGCTGAAGTTCTTTCTAATACAATTGTACTGAACTAAACCATAATTCCAATGGCAAGAACTCTTCTTTTCTATAACCAATATAAACCTCCCTTGTATACAAATTTATACACGTGTGATCTTCTAATTAAATTAAATGATAGGCATATATGGAATCGTGAACATTAGCAAGAATTTTTATTATATAGGTTAATTAAACCCTCTACTAATGCACACTTTCTTTAGGTAGAAAACAACACTATACTTCTTATCATTTCATATACAACATACTTATTAATATCCTATTGACTTTTGTGGATGCAATGCATTCACTACTGCATTTTTCTTTCCATGAACTCCATATGGCACTTTTTTCATTGTAATGACATTGTAATATCAATCTTTACTTACTATTACATCATGGATCATAACTCTTTAACAGATTTCCACAGTCTGAGTGGGGTTAAGATGTATCCTTTAGCCCACATATGTGGCTAAGTTGGACTCAGTGAGACCAGCTTCCATTAGTGCAGCTTTAGGTACCATACCTGCTCCCCATCTACTCAAAACAATAAAAATTCTAAGTTTTAAGCTATATATTAATATAAAACAGTAGTTATTAACTGAATAAAATGGGGGGATAAATTTGTGCCTTCTTAGTCTGGTCTTGACCACTTTATGTATCAATACTGTATTTATTCTAATATAATGCTATTAATTAAGTATTGTATTTATTATTGCATAATAATATTATTTGTAAGCAATCTTGTTTTCAATGATAATAAAATATACATGAAATATAACACTTTAAAGAATGTATAAATAGCTACTAAAATACAAATAAATCAAACTTTTTGGTTTTTCTCTATAAACAAATCCATACCTAATTACTGCCTTTTTTAGCCTATATTGGATTGTACAATGTCTCCTTAAAAACCCTGCTCATCCACATTTTTATTGAGGATCGTTATGCTTACTATCCTATAACTAGCCCTTATAGTGTATACATTAAATTAATCATGGAATTTCTCTTCATCTTCTCCATCATCCCTGAAGAGCAGATGAGAAGATTTATCTTCATTATTTTTTTCTCTCCCTAACATATTTTTAGTTTCATCACAATGTTAACTTCTCAAGGTAATACACCACAATCAATAAAATCAACTAATTGAGAGATTTTAAGATATTGAAAAGGTTGTATGATTTGGGTTAAACTTTAATTTTTGGTAAACTTCCAATTGAAAAACAATTTAACATTGTAACACAGTTTGTATAATTATATGAAAAAGTTATTGGATAAAAAGTAAACAGTTCTTACAAGTTAATAGTAAAGACCGACTTTTATGTTCCAGTTGGATATAAAAAGTTGATTTGCAGCCACTGAGGTGGGCCAGGTGGTGAAAATGCTGCCCTGAACCCAAACGTCAGACCAGTGATGCCTACAGGTTGGAAAGAGAACCTGACTCTAGTAATTATCTTCTGATCCTCATATGTTTGTGCACTCACAAAAATAAACAAAAGAACAGCAATCTATAAGAATTTCTTCATTCAAAGCAGAT
Organism: Mus caroli; assembly: GCF_978045245.1. Taxonomy (NCBI): domain Eukaryota; kingdom Metazoa; phylum Chordata; class Mammalia; order Rodentia; family Muridae; genus Mus; species Mus caroli. The sequence continues at coordinate 103,432,097 of NW_028227264.1, read as the reverse complement.
TATAGAAAAGTGTAAAGAGATAAAAAGAAAAGAAAGTACAGAATCATATTTATAAGTATCAATTTTAATCCATTTGGACTATTTTTTGAATTAGTTTTCATATCTTATGGACTATATATAATTCTATGCTTTACTTAATTTTTAATATAGTTTTATAACAAAACATATATTTTTATTGAGGTTGGCATTTGGCACATTCAAATTTAAATTAAGCAGTCAAAAATAGCATTTTCTCTTTGTGAACAGTTCTATAAATGAGGGTTCATAATCTAGAAATATCATTTTAAAAGTTTATTTAAACTTCAAAACAGGTCATCAAGGAAGGAAAAATTGCAGGGGTAGGTCTAGGAAATATTGAAAGAGAAGGTAGCAGGTGAATGTGATTAATACACATTGTATATATGAATGGAGTTCTTTGGAATTAAAATAAGAATATTTAAATACTAGCTCAGGCAAAAGAATAAAACATGTGTGTGTAATTAGATGTCATAAGGTCTGATTCTACTTTATTTCTGTGTAGTTAATTCTCTAGTGTATTATGTTCCCGATGAATTACTTGTGAGAGACATTAAGAATATATACTGGTCCTAAATTATTATTCAATCAGCAATATAATTTTGCTGGATACAAATACATTTATAAACAAGAAAGTGATGGGAACCAAAGGAAAAGCAATTTGGCTTTAGAAATTGACAATTCCTGTAACATTAAAAAGAATAGTAACAGATAAATCAACAAGTGGATAACAATCTTTACTTAATAGTGTATAATGAATCATATTTCTTTAATAACTTCCCACAGTCTAAGTGGGATTAAGATGCAACCTTTAGCTCTCATATGTGACTGATCTGGACTCAGTGAGGCCAGCTTCCCCCCATCTGTCCAAAACAAAAATGCTTGGCTTATATCTCCCTTTATCAACTACCAAAACCATGAAAACACAACATCCAAAGCAGCATCAATCCCCAATGTCTCTGCCTGCTAGTTACCAAGTATTTACACATATGGGCTTATTAGGGCCATTCTCATTCAAACCACCACATAGACCTCATTGAAACTAATGTTCCAATGATAAAAAAAGATGAATTAGCAGTTAAAACCAGCCAGTATTCTACTAGATGATGGAAATCAGTTGCCAGCCTTTACATGGCAGCTTTTAACAATTATAATTCTAATTCCAGGAAATCGGAGCCTTTTTCCTATCTTCAAGGGTAACTTCACGCATGTGATGCTCATACCTACAAGCAGGCAAAACATTCATACATATAAAATAAAAATAAATCTTTAAAAATATTTTTACACTCCATATTATTTTATCACTTCAACAAATTTATTTGAACATTAGATATAAGACAACATATAAGATAGCATATTCACAGGTTTCAGAGATTAGAACATGGTCATTTCTAAGGAGAGGGCATTTTTTCCTCCTAGGGGAAGAATCAATTTAGATTTGTATCTCCAAAAGCTAAGATTATCTATTTTATTCAAAGACAATCATGATATGATTTCACATATAAGTGGGTATTAGCTGTTAATAAAAATAACCATGCTACAATCCACAGACCCAGAGAGGTTAAGCAACAAGGAAGACTCTTGGGGTATTCTCCTTGGGAAGGGGAAGTAAAGGGGACTATGCTGCCAGTTGACAGGGGAGCAATGATTGGGGGGGTGGGGGCAGAAAGAATCAGGTGGGAGAGGAAGGGACAGAAGGAGAGCATATAGGAAGAACTAACTAGAACTGGGCACTGCAGTAGAAACTCCTTGTAACATATAAGGATGCCCCTAGCAAGGATTCCTAGTAATGGAACTTATGGAGTCTAAATGGGTCATCACTCTGTAATCAGTCAAGGCCTCCAGTGGTGAGCCTTGGACCCCAACCTAACCACAAAATCTTTTACTCACAATGTATCCTGCTTACAAGAAGTGGTGCAGCAATACTGTTTCAGAGTTTGTGGGAATGGCTAACCAATGACTAGCTCAACTTAGTGCCCATGTCACTAGAACAAGCCCATGCCTGACAGTACCTGAATGTCCAGGAACCAGAAGATGGATGGCTCAGAGACCTAGAAGCAGTGCCTAACCTAAACAACAACAGAGAGGCTTTCTCTTGCAACATACAGAGCAATACAGAGATCCCTCAGTAGTCTATAAAACATCACAGATACTCCTCAGGCAGCCAATTGCAAGAGATATTCTTTTCTGTCCAAAATTTCTGTGTCAATGCTTTGTCCACTGGAGGAGCTGGTATAACACAAATGACATTTCAGTGCTGAATACATGGAAATCCCTTAATTTCTGAATGTTGATCTCTTGTGTGCATCCATTAATTGCTATTTTTAAGACTGAGATGTTGAATTCATTTAATTGCTGTGGTGGTTAAAATAAGAATAACCTCCGTAGGCTCATATGTTTGAATACTTATTGCCCAGTGGGTAGAACAATTTAGGATTAGGATCTATGGCCTGGTTCTAGGAAGAGTGTCACTGGCAGATATACTTTGATGTTTGAAAAACCTACACACATTGCCAAGTTAGCTCTCAGCCTTATTTTAAAATGAGAACTCTCATCTACTGCCCCAGTGCTACACTTTTCTGTCTGCTTCCAGGCTCCTCATAATGGTGGCCATGGACTCACTCTCTCACCCTGTAAGCCCTAATAAACTTTCTACTATGAGTTGTTTTGATTATGGGGCCTCTTCGCAACAATAGAGCTTTGAATTACATAGATCTGAGCTCTGTTTTGTGGATGATTTCAGTACTTATTCTATAAAGTGTGTGTGTGTGTGTGTGTGTGTGTGTGTGTGTGTGTATGTATGTGTGTGTGTGTGTTCTGGATATCTGTGTGTATTTTCTGGCATATGTAAGTTTTGGATATATATGTTAAATTTTTTAATGAGGTTTCTTTTTCCTTTTTTTTGGTTAACATTAGGAGCATTCTTGCTATGTAATTTCCTTCTTGATCTCTAGTGCAATGTAAATCTGTGGGCTGTTCTTTATATGAAATTAAAATACTCAGAAGGCTTTGCTTCCCTAACCTATGGCTTTGTTACCTGACCCTTAAAACAGGCTTCCTTGTGAATGTGGGGACACTTCCTCTGTGCATCACTGCAGATTGAGATAATTGGTTCTGTAATTACAAGGGTTCTCTTAGGAAAGTGAAATCAAAGCAGTAATACTGCAATTTGCACATTGATCCCTGTACATCATTCTGTCAGACTTCTGCCCCTAAAAGGTTTCCGGAGATGATAATAATACAGTACAATACATTCATTTTGCTGTCTGCACGATATGTGAGAAATTTCTTGTTAATTACTTTCTGTTTCAAACATGATACTCTAATCCAAAACCGGATCCCTTTTCTTTAATAATTTCATCATGATGTTTAAATTCTTTCTCGGGAAGGAAAATAATAACCCCAGTTCTTTGTGAAGACATGATGAAATATTTCCATGACAGCTCATTTACAAAAAGCAACAATGAGCTCTTTCCAGAAACAAGGAAACAAATCGGTTCAGAAGAAACAGTGACCTCCACCTATTCAGACCCAAATGAACCTCTTTTATGGTTCAGAAACTCAGTTAGCTTATTTCTGTTTGTTTTCTTTTCCATTTTCATGCTTCTATGCATCTCCAGCTGGACTGGCTCTGAAAAAAGAAATACATTACAAGAGAGGCTGCTCTCATGTTTCCAATCTGATCTCAACCTCCATGGGAAAGGTTAAGACAATCACAAGAATGCAGCATTTGTTATCTGAGCCCCCATCTTTAAACCTTAAAAGGCTTACCCATCACTAGTTCTTAATTTCCAATGTTTCCTTCTGGCTCGAATATTTGTTATGATTAATATATCTGTGATCTTTCCTTTGTCCTCATCACATTCTCTTTCTCTCTCTGTCTTCTACTGATAAGGATCTTTCTGGTTTTCCACTCACATTGATTTGCTTATTTTCAGCCCTTTCATCTTCTGAAAGGTTAACATTGGATTCATGGCTAAAGAAACAGTGAGAAATCCCCTAGAAAAATATATTAGATAGAGATTGTTAATTTTTATGATTTTTTACTTTAAAGCAATATTAATCCCACATACAGTTTATTTTCATAGATTTTACAATCAAGGTAATACTGAACACATAATATAAGACAGTTATAAACATTGATTTTATTGTCGAGTAGATATAATTAAGAAGTTCCACACTCACTCTTACATAAATATTTTCTTTAAGGTAAAAAATTGAAAACATTATTTTCAAAATAAGGTGTTTTATAGCTACAAGAAATTGAAGCTGTTGTTGGCTTTAGTTCAGTTTTCTGATCTATAAACAGTAATAGGAGAGAAGAAATTCAGGGAAAATGAAATGTGAATTTATCATTAAAGTCTGAAGTCCTTTGCTTTTTATAATTATGCTTGTCCTTTTGGTTTCCAATATTCTGCTTTTATGTCCTTTGTATTTGTTTCAGTATATGTTTCTTGTGATTTTATACTTTATTTTATTTCTATTTTTCAATTTTATTTAATTGTTAAAGAGAAGAAAAGAAAAATACAAGTTGAGTAGGTGGAGAGTTGGGAAGAATCTGAGAGGAAATGGAGAAAAGAAACTCTTCTGAGAATAGACTGTATGAAAAAAATTATATATGTGAAATAAATATCCATATTTTAGATGACTGCACAGCCATCAGTAAATGAGAATATTGAATATATTTAAGGCACTAATTCAGAAACCAACATAAACTCATAAAAAGCAAAGTTCTGAGCAATATTGTAATATGCTTCCACCTTTGGCCTTGTTCTCTTTCTCTTTTCTGCTTGGCTAGTCCTTCTCACACCTTAGCCATTGAATCTTTACCCCGGAATGGTCTCTAGTATGTGCATCCCGATGCTTCACACCTCCAGATAACACAGAAAAGTGGCTGCTCCCTAACACTGATGGGCCTGTTGCTGGATTTTCCCATCTCAGGGGCACACATATATTGGAGTTTCTCGAATGACACTCCTCAACTTTGGGTGTCTGCATGCTAAGCCCCACCCTTCAAGGCCACTGGTTTAGATTTACAAATTTACAAATCCTTAGTCTCTCACATTCTGGCAAGCCCTCCCCTTGTGTCTCCAGGGTGGGGACACCCCAGAAGTCAAGGCCCACTGCTAAATCACAGAGATGAAGGACAGGGTCCAGCTACCAGATACAATGTGGGTGTTCCTCTGTAGTGGACCAAGTCACATCCCAAGTCACCCTGGTAGGGTTGTGAGGGATGCCGAGGCTAAGCACTGGAAGATACACCATAGCCATCTCATAGTTTCTCTGGCCTTGCAGAAGGTGTCTGGCTGCTATCCAATTAACAGAGGTCAGGGTGGTCAACAATAGCAGGAACAGCCCTTTCTACTTTGCTTCCAAGTTTTTAGCATGATGCCTCTTAACATATACCCTATCTAAAACTGGGGGTACCTGTGTTATATAAGGAACTACGTTTAGTCCACAATTCCTGGTGACTGATCTGGAAAGCTTGCAATCAAGCCATAAGATCCTTGTCAGTCTGAAAAGTCACTCTGGGGCGGGGACCAAGAGGTGGGGTCAAGGGACTGGGGGTCCTATACAAGATCTCAAAAGGGGTCAGATTAAAATGGTAGGAGGTGTTCAGGGCTCAGAACAGGGCCAGAGGAAGGATCACCACCAAGTCCCCAACAGTCTCTAAAGTCAATTTAGTCAAGGTCTCTTTTAAGCTTCTATTTATTCTCTCTATCTTCCCTGAGCTCTGGAGACAGTATGCAAAACGGAGCCTTCCAATTAGTCCTGCTTTTGTCTCTTAGGTAAGTCAGGGATTGGTAGAGACTAACCAGTACCCCCAGAGCTAGTGTCTCTAGCTGCATATGTAGCAGAAGATGGCCTAGTCAGCCATCATTGGGAAGAGAGACCCCTTGGTATTGCAAACTTTATATGCCCAGGTACAGGGGAACACCAGGGCCGAGAAGTGTGAGTGGGTGGGTAGGGGAGCAGGGTAGGGGGAGGGTATAGGGAACTTTTGGGATAGCATTTGAAATGTAAACGAAGAAAATATCTAATAATAAAATTGGAAAAAAAAAGAATAGAAGACTGGGGAGTCCCTGTCAAAAATAAATAAATAAATAAATAAATAAATAAATAAATAAATAAGATGAAGAATACTAGAAACGGCAGCTAATCTCAAATACCTCACTCCCACAACACTGTATAAGCAATACACTGTTTGCTAGAATCTGCTGTGCTCTCAAAATGCTATTGTAAATTTATGAAATTGATGAACAGCTTATTGTAAATAACTCTACATTTTCTTTTACTACCTAATATAAAACAATAAAATAAGATACTTTTTTTTTTTGTAAAAAACTATTAGACAGGCTATAGGATAATAGGGTGAAATTGTGTTATTTTAAATAAAGCACCTCCCCTCAGGTTTCATAGGGACAGTTAAAACTACCTTAAGATATTGTTTATTTCCATGCTTGGAGCAGCTGTCTCTCCCTGGTCTGTCCCTTGCTGCATTTAACCAGTTTTAACTGGTGTCAACTTTCCCTGACCTCTAGTGAGGCAAATGGCTGAAGTGTCTGGCAGGTTCATTTGCACAGTAATGAGTTCTGTCTACTAGACTGCTGGGGACAGATGGGAGAAAGGAATTATCTTCCACTGCCACCTATTAAATGTGATTGACATGTCTATATGATATCTGTCCCCTTTAACAGCCCTCCCTCCTTTCCCTAGAAATGTTTCATGAACATAAAGAATGGCTGGGCTGAAATGAGGTCTCAGGCATTGCTTTGCTTCCCTCCACATGTTTTTTAGTTACTAAGTTACAAAAGACTTTTAATGAAGGGGACGAATGGTCTGACAGGATACTGTATAAAATAGGAAAGGGAAGAAATGTTTCCCTTGTTAAGAAAGAAATTAAGTACCAGGTCTCTCTTAGAAGAGAAAGATAGGGGACATGTAGCAAATACCTAACTCAAGTTTTAGTGGCTCTATGCCATACTACTTAATATTTCAAATCATTGTTCTTTGCCACAGTCTTTGCAAGTATATTTATGTTCTAATATTCTTATTTTTTCCATTCATTCTGGGGTCTCTTTTATTAACGTTGCTTTGTGATACAATTTCTCTAAATAGCATGTTAGAAAAAAAGTTTAAAAATAAAGTCATAATTAATTAAATTTTTGCATCATTGCTTAGCTCTTTTTAGAAGAAATATCTAAATTTATCTAAAAATAGAAATTTAAGAAGTGCAAATATTCTTGTGGATTTTCATACAAAAATTTAAGATGTTAAATTGTATTGACATACAAGAAATCATGAAGTCATATGGAAAAATCTCTCTATACCATGTTAGTTGGTTGCCTTTCTTCCTGCTCATGTTTATGAGATGTGTTATTTTCACCTTCAATGTGATTTTGTGTTTAAATGTGCCTAATTATAATATCATTTACCTATTACCTTATTAAATTATAGCTTAAATAGTTACCCACAATTTTGAAATACATATAACAAACTCCTGAATAAACATCTTTATGAATGCTTAAGAGAGTACTTTTACATATTACTGCTACATGTGTGATTTTGAATTTATAACACACACACACACACTTTGAAGATGTAAAAGTAACTTTTATTATCTTGAAGTTATTGTCATCTTAGAGGCTTACTGCTTCTATCTGCTAACATAGACTTAGTTCTGAAAATTTCTAGGCCCCATACAATCTAATCTAATCCTGGACTGTTTTCAGCCTCTGAGACATATTTCTGAACAACCTCACTCTTTCTAGATCTTTCTACGTTCTGATTGGCTGGTTCATCTCAGCTGTTCTGGTCCAAATTTCTCTAAGCTAACTGACTCAAACTACTTCTCTCTGCTTTTGACTCAATTGTCCTGCTTGGCCTCAAACTAACTCTAGCAATCTCTTCTAATCTTCTGGCTCCTTTTCATTCTCTGGCTTGTTTTGTCTACACCTGCAATCTATCTCTGTAAAAATGTCCCTGTAAAAACAGCCTCTGAACTCCACACACTGAACTGCCACCGACTTCACTCCAGTGAACTGACTCCTGCCTTGACTAACTCAGTAGAACTCAGAGATGATCATGTCTCTCCCTCCTGAGTGCTGGGATTAACCATGCCTGCACCTAAACTGCCTGGATCTAATCTTTTCTTTATTTGAAACGTGCTCTATGCCAGGCTGATCTTGAACTCAGATATGTGCTTGCATTTGTTTCCTGGGATTAGCGGTGTGTCTGTATTCCAGCCAGAGTGCTCATATTGCTGGATTAAAATTCCTCTCTAGACGTTCTATTTGCTGATTTTGTTTTGGGGTGTAAACTCCACTGGTAGTATCTGCAGCATGAACTCTACCACCTTTTAACGTTAATTGTCATCTTTGTACTGGTTCAAGTTAATTGTTTGATGTACTCATTGAAATAAAAATACATCAACTAAGTGTTCACCATTCACTCTGTATTCATTTTCCTGGAATGGGAGAACTAGAGGCAATGGGGATATGGGTGGGCTGTTGTAGCCACTAAACAATTGTATGATCTCAGTTGATTTTGTCACTCCAAGCTTTTGCTGTTGCCACAATAAGTTATAACAATGCACAATGACTGGTAGATGTCATTTTTCAACTTTAACAATCCAATTATCCCTACACGGTATTTACCAAGATGAACTATGTATTTTTCAATTATGATTGCCTTGCTAGCATACGAAAGTGAAAAACTATTGAGGAGGGCATTTCTGGTATTAGTATTATAACTTAATTCAACTCAGCACACAGCAGGAAATTAGTTAATAGCTACAAAATGCAGGCATGATTTTAAAGCATAAAAAGTAATTACTACATCAATTATAGAAAGAACAGAACAGCTGTGATTGATAGAATACCAGAAATGTATTAGTGGTGAAAAACTAATTTTGAAAACAATAGCTACAAAAACCTCTTGAATTATATGAAGACCCATCTCTTGTTGAATAACCTACAATAAGCGAAATAAAGTTCACAAGCATTTGAAACCCTAAGGATATGTTGAAATTTTAAATCGTAAGAATTATTCTTGTTTTATGAATTTACTCACTATTAAGTTTTGGATGTTACTGAACTAAAAAAAAAAACACATTTGTTTTTCTGTATTACACTCAGAAATGAGGAATTTTCAACATCTTTAATAAAATCCTGAACTTGAATCTAGTCTTAGAAAATGAATAAAGAATGTAAAATAAACTTCTATTTTCTCAACAGGTCTCCCCACTTAGAAAATTATTATTTTACACACTGACGTCACAGATTTCTTGCACAGAGTGTGTCTTGTGATTACCCTATTGCCTTCCTTTTAGATAAACATCATCATATTCAACATAATGAATAGTTTAATATTGTCAAACCAACATCATTTGAACGTTTTGCAGTATTTATTCATTTAATCTTCATAATATCCACATATTAGAGGTAGTACTTATTATTTTAAGTCTACTTTATCAGAAAGATAAGGAAGATTGAACAGATTAAGTATATCACCACAATCCATAGACCTAGATATGAAGTTAGTTCAGAGCTGAGCCAAAGAAGTTGAGGCCTGGTCCAGCCTGCACAATCCCTGTGACAGGCTGCTGGTGTCTGTGTCCTGCAATACTCAGCTTGTACTCAAGTGCATGCATTGTCTGGTGAAATACTCATTATTAAGAGAAGACCACGTCAGACTCCACACAAAGCTTATCATCCGACGACACTAGGGAAAAAAAAAATTATTTCCATTCAGAAGATCTTGGAGTTTCCCAAGAGGAAACATGACATGTCATTTTCTCTGCCACATTATTACAAAAGCGATGGTCTGTTCCAATCACGCCATTCTCATAGGGGACAAAGCTTTAACATACTGAACATGCCTAAGATCTGCCACTAAAACCATTAACAATTTGAACCTCCAAAGAACATTCTGAATTTTAATTAAAGTCCCTAAAATTAAGGCCACAGCTCCACAAATTCTATTGCCCTGTAGGAATCAGACCATAATGCTTGAAATTCTTTTTAATTTCTGAATTTTTATTGGTTTGTCCTGATAACAATTTTGGCACACATATTTAAAGGAGTCATTCAATATATCAATGATTAAAATCAACCTTTCTAAATAATTAGGATACATATTATTCATTTGAAAATAGGGCACTGTGGCATATTAACAATTAATCTCAAAGGTTTCACTAAATCATGCTTTCTAAAAGAGGCTTTTGAAAAATTAACTTTGTATGTTGATTTCCATTTTCCCAATGACAACACACACACACAAACACACACACACACACTTGAAGTAAAATTGGCCTCATTTATTTGAATGCCATTTGTAGCAAATTGCCTATATTTTATTCGCTCTGTCTCCTGTCTCTCTTAATAAAACCATTTACTTTTCCCTTCTCTGATTACTTGTAACACTTAAGTGTTTACTATTAATCTTGAATTTCTTTTATTTATCCAAATTCTGCTTGGTGTGTGTGTGTGTGTGTGTGTAGAGATTCGTGTTTAGGGATCATTCATCACATCAGCCACATGTAAGTGTTACAATACTGCAAACGTACGTGAATTGTATTCTGCTTTCTGATCTTCTGATTGACAGTTTATGTTTCAGGGTGACTGGGCTTCTTTCCTGTAGCTTGCAAGGAATAGATGCACAAAGCATGTACAATGATACCTTATATTGCTTCCCTCCTGACAGCTGGAATACGAGTTAAACATGAACTCTTCAAACTTCAGAAACAGAAAACCTTCAGCTTCTTAGGGTCTCGTATAAATCGTGACACAAATTAAAATGGAGAATATAACCGGAAGAAAGGAATTTGAAGGTGAGCCAGTCAAAATGGCAGGAAATTGCAGAATCGTTTCAACCATTTTTCAGATCTGAATTGTAAATATGAACATTATTTTTTTTAAATTACAGCTATTGCTTTTTTTCATCATTTTACATTCAGGAGATTCAATCCAGTAAGATAATGAAATTTCAATAAACTTATCTTGTATAAATGCATTGTAACTTAAACCCTGCAGAAGCAAATCAATGAAGCAAGCAATAAACATCCATGTAAACTTAAAGCCTATACGACTGAGCCCATATCATCAGTGAAACCAATACTGTCATAGAAGTATATGATAGAAAACCAAACAAACATGAACGTCAACTTATAATAAAGCAACATCAAGACAGCTTCAAAATGGACAATAATCATATTTTTCCATATTTGCTTAGTCAAGTTTTCAAAATTAGAACATGGTTGCTTTACTCCAATCCTTCCATTAGCCCCTAAGCTAGGCTCTCTCAAGAGCACTTAGTTTTTCTGGGCTACTGTCACCAATAAAACTTCTAACATTGACTCTCAGTTTATATATCATTTTTCCCTGGAAAGAGCCCCTCAGATATGTTTAAATAGGCACTTCCTTCACACGGTCCACAAGACCTTCCTCTCTTCCCCTGAGACCTTATCATTTGGACTTAGTTTGATTATTTACTTTTCTTTATTCCATATGAAATGCGGACAAAGTAAGTCAGTAGCCAATTCTAGTGTCTGCTAAAGCAGTTATCACATGACGTAAATGATGTGCCGTGTTCCAGACTAAAAAGAAAACCAAAATGACTTTGTTGGTCTCCACCTACAATTTTCATTTCTTCTTAGCCAATTAGGTATTAAAGATGTTTCTAGTTATACTTTTGAAGTCTTTCACAGAGACAATACTATATGTAACTTATTAAATATAGAAATATTTTTAAAATGTTTGAGGTATAGAACTAAAGAAGTAAATTTCCATCGTAAAAGCACAACAATTCAGTTTTCTTATAAAATAATCAACTAAACAGTTTTTGCTCAAAATTGCAACAGCATCATCTCACATTTAATATGCCAATTTTTGTGGTCTCCCTTCCCCCCACCTGCTTGAACCTGCTTGCTCAAGGGTGGAGCTACCTGCTCATTCGTCCTGCCATGCCCACTGCTGGACCCTGCCTCTTTGTTGCTTGGAGGCACACAAGTGTTCGTCCTGCTACTGGACCCTGAGATTGTTTGGCGGGAAATCGGGTTCCCTCCCCCTTCCTTTATAACTGAGTGTCTGAAAATAGTAAATTTGAGCTTTGATCAGAATGTTGTCTTAGCTACATTCCTTTCTCTCGCCGCCTAGCCCCTCTTCTCTTCCAGGTTTCCAAAATGCCTTTCCAGGCTAGAACCCAGGCTGTGATCTGCTGGCCGGACACAACAAATTTTAAAATAATGAAATAATAAAAATAAAAACTCTGTTTCAGTATTTCTTCTTGATTCCAAAGAGTTGTCCCTGCCTTATCTCTGTCTCATTTTACTTGCCAATACACCCTTATATCATGAAGTGAGAGGAGACCACCATTCTTTTTCACACTCAAGACTGACAGATTTGGTTCAAGACCTGGTGAAACAAATCAAGAAACAAAATGGAAGTTCTTATAACTTTCTCCACAGTATGCAACCTGCCATTTCCTCAGGTGCTCTGAGTTTCTGAATGACTGTGTAGTTCCAACAATGTCCAAAATACTGGAGAGTTACCAGTGATAATCGTATTATCGCATTCACAATTTTAGTACTATTATTTTACTAAAAAGAACCCATGTTCAAATACTGAAAATTATATGAAGTTTGTTAAAATTTATTCAAATTCCAATTTACAGGATAGAGAAATGAGATTATTCTTTTTCTCATTACCACAGTTTATATGATTTTCTGTTATCCAATGTATGCTATATACTAAGCTTAGCATGCTATGTTCCCTAGAAATTTAAATCCCTAAAATATCTCCCTCAAAACTTCTCAAATTTACAATTACAATTACAGTTTCTAGAATCTTTGTTTTATTCAATAAGCTGTCAATGAAGTTTAATCTTAAATACAAAACTAAGTGATAAATATGTTTGTATATTCCAAAGCCAGCGAAAATTCTCAACTACTTAAATCTTGCTGAAAAGCCAGAGACTGATATGAACTCTCAATAACTATACAAAAGCGTTGTTTTCTACAAAAGTCCACTTGAAATTCCAAACCAATGATTAATTTTTTTCATTAAATTTGATGATGGATACCATTCTTTGTCACCTTCCAATATTTCTAAGTGAGTTTTCTCCATATTTATCCTAATCAGTGAGTAAAGAAGCAATTAATAGCCTTAGCCTGGATAATTTTACTGTCATGAACTTAGTCACTTAATAAATGTATGATGGTTACATTTATGGATTAAACAAATATGCTTTGGCAGAGAATTTCAGCTAAACCTGTAATTGCAAGCAGAGGAGAGGATCTGTTATGCCCAGGAAAAGAAGACATTTGATGACAGAATTTTGATTACATATGAGTTTATGCAGGTACACTGTCCTTCAAATAATTATAAGGTGAAAGCCATAGGAAATAATATTAAACCCTTGCTTCTGTATTATAAAGTATTTAAAAGTCCTAACGCTTAATATAGCTATGCTTGTTGCTTGTGCCCAGGACTACTCCCCCTGCCTGACCCTACCTGTCCATGGGTTTGAAGGTGAGGTGGGCAGAGTCAACTACACAGACTCTGAGAACAGGTGAGAAATGCTGCAGCAAGCTCCTCTGAACACTGCTGCAAGCTCCTTTAACACCCTGCACCCATGCCCCATTGGTCCCAAGAAAGCATCTCTTTTAAACAGCACTTGCTAATTAGCTGGCATTGTCTGCACCAGTAATCCCTGGTCTCTCAGGCAGTCCTCAAGTAGGTCCTCCTGCAGTAGATGCTTTTGTGGCTGGGTGGCTCCAGGCTTTTGCGTAGATGTGGCGCCAACGTTCTTGCTACTTACGCTAATTCAATCTCAAGAGCAATATGGTATATATATTTTGAGACAAGTGTTTTAAGTCCTTACTTCTTAATGGTACCACCTGTTGATATATCAGCTATGTATATTCAAACACAGAAGATGAGGCACAAGTGCAGATGGCTTTCTTTGAATTGAGTTCAACGGGTAAGATCCACCGCAGTAGGTTATTGTGTGTTGTCTGTGGTAGCTGGGAGAGAGTGAATTGTTCAAAAGCCAGGGTTAGGATTTTGTACAAGTTAAGCCCCACAGTTACCTGGCAACAGCCAGGTATACCTAACTCACTATAAAAGGGGCTGTTTGCCTCCTCTTCTCTGTGTTGTTCTCTCCTGCTCTTGTTTGCGGGGCAGTGGGTATGGGTGAATAAGGGGAGTGGGAGAAAACCAACATCCTGCCAGAGTTACAGTGCTCTGGGCAGGCGGACTCAGAAGGACTGCTGCATGCTTTTCATGCAGCTCCAGGATGGGTGTTTGACTGTGTGAAGCCACGGAATCCCAGCTCGCAGGGGAGTGGGGTGGGGGTGGGTGGACAAGAGGCAATCCTAGATAACAGGTTCTTAGTCTCCTACTTCCCACACTGGTTACCCTGGAGAAGCTGAGAACAAATGGGGGGCGCCCGGGGGTGGTTTATCAGTCCCAGGGCCAAAGGGAGAAAAGGGCAGGAAGAGAGGGAGGTGCTGTGTGGTTCCCATGAGGGCGAGAGTCCTTGGTATGTCAATGGCTGGGGTACAGGAAGGCCTTCTGGCAGGAGGTTAGAAGCAGCTCGTTAGGAAAAAGCCTATCCCATCATTCAAGCATGGCAGGCCTTGATGAGCAGAGACAGTCTATGGTTTTAGAGCTTTATTGTAGAAAGGCAGGGGGATGAGAGAAGGTAGAAAGAGAGAAAGACTGGCCATGGCCATGTGGAGAGAGGGGGGGAGGGAGAGAGAGAAGGAGGGCTAGAGAGGAGAGTAAGAAAGTATGAGAGCTTAGAGAGTAAGGAGGGGCCAAACAGCCCCTTTTATAGTGGGCTTTTCTATGCTAAGCACCACATTACTTAAAGACCATAGTCCTGGGATTGTACATATCTTCACTGCATAATCCTTATATGTATTAGTGGTCTTTGTGATAAACTGAAGCCCACTTTATTCAATATAGTGTTCTCCTGGGCATGACAATCTATGTGACTGTTCCTTCAAGGTCTCAATGTCATTGCACTACTTTGCTGGGCTCATCAGTGACAAGAGGACAAGCAATAAACCTCCAGGTGTGTTATTCAGTCTTGTATTGCTGTGAAGAGACACTATGACCATGGTCAACTCTTATGAGGAAAACATTCAATTGGGGTTAAAGATGTTCAGATATTTAGTACATTATCATCATGGCTGGGAGCAAGGCAGTATACAGGCAGGTATGGTGCTGGAGAATGAATAGAGATTTCTACCTCTGGATCAGGAGACAACTAGAAGAAATTATGACTGGGCCTGGATTGAGCATTGGAAACCTCAAATCCCATTCCCAGGGACACAGTTCCCCCACAAAGCCACACTTACTCCAACCATGCCACACCTTGTAATGGTGCCAATCACTGGTGAACAAGCATTCAAACACATGAGTTCTTTTGGGTCCATTCCTATTAAAAACATTATACAAGGGATTCTTTTACTTTTCTGCAAGATTCTTTCTCTTCGTCTTTGCTTTTTTTTTTTTTCTTCCTGATGAGAATCTGAGGTTTAAAAAATGTTCCTGTACAAAGCACTTAGAAATTCTACAGTTTTAGATAGCAGGTTAAAATGGCTGTAATGTAGACCTTTTTCCTTGCTACATTAACTTTTTCTTTTCCCCTTGTTACCTTAAATAAGATACAATTAAATATAATTAAGCACTAGCAAGTTGTTTTGCATGTGGGTTTCATTTACAAATATCTCACATCACAGAAAAGTAAATGAAAAAAAAAATGGTTGTCTTAGGGAAAAGGAGATTTCAAGATGGGAATAAACAAGGCCTGGCAACCTGAGCCCTGGCTCTTCCTGACTTACAGCAGATAGCATTGATGGTATACACGGCATGCTTTTGGACATGAACGAAGATCCAGTAGAATCTGATAAATCTTCTCACTTCCCTTTTTGTTAAATCCCAAATTGGCCAATTTCCATCCTGATAATATCTGCTCCAGATAAAAGGAAGTGATGTTCATTATTTATAATATTCCTGACATCATGGATCAAATAATTAAATCATAATGTTGACAAAGCTGACCTGACATTCAGGAATAATAGCAAACATAGAAAACTGATATATAGAAAGAATAGCCCTTTCTTAGAGTATTTATGTGAAAAATTCTGTCCAAAATAAATTATGAGCAAGAACTGAGTTATTGTTAGAGATTTAAAATGTGTGCTTGGAATGAGAGAAAAAGCTTTATAATTCTCACCCAAAAGCATGAGATATGGCAGGAAAATTTTAATGAAAAGTTTAAAGTTGAGTTTTCTTCCAGCACTAATAAACAAGTTAAGATCATATAAAGATATCACATTAAGGAAGATAAAGTATCTCAAGGTTTACAATGTATAAAATATTCCTAGTTGTAGGGAAGATACCATGAGAAAGGAAGAAATGAAGGAAAGAGGGGAAGAAGGGAGGGAAGGAGAGATGGAAAGACAAAAGGAGGGAAGAAGGGAGGGAGGGACAGGCAGGAGATGGAGGGAGGGAGGGGGAGAGAGAAAATTCAATTTGTACACATTTGTGGCTTTTATCACAGACACATTTCTTAATAATTTAAACATAAGTTCTTATTTAAAGTTCCTTAAAATGGGCAAACAAAATATTATATTTTATTCTTAAGAATTTAGAGATTTTGCTTGTGTGATTTAAATCGTTCAATTTCAGTTCTAAACCATATACAAAACTTTATTATGCTGAAGGTCCTGATTTCTTGAAAGAAGTTCTATGGACACACATACATTTAATAGAGTTATTGTGTTTCTGTTTCTAGTTCCTATTACTTAGCATTCGATTTCCCCTCACAGCCATGTCCCACACTGTAGCTACCTGGAAAAGTAAGAAAACATTTCATTGATTCATCTTTTCTATTCAAATTACATGATATGTTTAATGTATATTTTCTTGTTTGTGATAAATATTGCCTTCCAAAATTTATGTGAATTTATTCCTAAGAATGATTTATTTTAACTAAAACATGTATTTTAATATTCCAGTACATTTATAGTATGTTAATATTATTGCCAACTAGTCTTGATATAATATAAGACTGTATTTGACCATCTTTATATTTCTTTTTTTTTTTCAGATTACAAGTACCTGATTTCTGCTTCCATGACCTCCCTCCCCCAAACCCTCCCTTGTACCCATCCTTCCTAGCTTGCAAATAGATGAACTTTGTTTTTTCAATGTGTCTCAGAAACATACACCTTCACACACACACACACACACACACACACACACACACACACACACACATGCATGCATGCACCCACACACATAAGTACATGATGCTCAGTTTGTATGTTAATTGTATGTATATTTTCATAGTTTACCTTTGATATTGCATAATAAGTTAATGAACAGTCTCTGGGGGAGATGATTTCTTCTGCTTTCCGCATTCCTTAGTTGCCTGTAGTTCTTCATAATGATATTAAAATCTTTTCAATAATAACCTTAGTTTATATCCTCCCAGTGTGACTTGTCACCAAGAGAAAGATGCAGAGAAGACGTCACTTCCATGATTAGGTAATGAGTGTCTCTGTTTTCTGGCCCAGGAGCAATTTGGGATGCTTTTGATTAAGCCAGATTCTACATGGAATGCCTACTGCTACAAGAAATTGAGGGAGTTCTCCAGAATGGCCAGTGAAGTATTGAGAAGAGCTTTGACTCAAAGCCCATTAGAAAATGAATTCTGCCAACTGTAACGAAGTGCAATAAAAGTAGGGGTTTCTGAATTGGAGCCTTCAGAGGAAAAAGTGGGGTGGGGGCTGGTTGAATTCTTGGTGTCAGCCTTTTAACTGGCCTGAAAGTTCTAAGGAAACAGCAAACACTTAACCAAGAGTGAAAAATAAATAGACTTGCAAGTTCCCAAATTTGCCATCCTTTGTTAAACTGTACTTGACAATGAATTCATTCTATAATGAATGAACTAAATGATTAAGGTGGGTTTAAAATGTCTTCTATTGTAAAAGCTATGCACTGTCATAGAAGTATATTTATGTCCTGTAAGACCCACTAGTGTGAGTATGATCCTAACACTAGAAACAAAATACTACCATCTGCTCTGTTGCTTGCATCATGATTCTTTTATCCTTAGCCATAACAGCCATTTAATCACGAAAACCCAGCTGATTCACCCCCATAAAACGTTCTCACATCCACCCATTGCTTTCCTTCCTTAGTGGTTCACCCTTGCCTGGCATTGAAAATGCTACAATGGGATTTCTCTATTCACTTTACAAGCCCATAAGTTCAAGGTTATTAAGAGAGTCAAGCTGGTTTTCAAAAGTTATGTCTTCTTCTGATACTCCGTTTTATGATTTTATAGACTAATGTTCCAATTGTAAATCGAGTACTCCTGTTGTAAACACTACTCCCAGTTTCCTATGGTACTGCCCACAGTGCTTGACTATGCTGGCATTTTGTTTGCAGTTCTACAAATGAGTCATACTTTATTTCTAGGAATACTTATTCCCATGTGGAGTATCCTTTCTTCCATGTTTGTTCCAAATACTCAATCTTTTTTTTGATTAACCATTCATGATCTGGCCTTTTCTAGTTCATGGGTGTACTAACTCTCATACATGGCCTCATTTTTCTTTAATTATTAATGCTGCACAAATGAATCTTAATAAGAAATTAAAAATTTGGCATCTCTATTTTCCCTTCATTTTGTGTCTGTCTCCTATCCATAGCTGTCATATGCTTATCCCTCATATAACCATGCAACTATCTAAACTCTGTCTAAACTCTGAAAGTATTAGGTATTCTTTGTGCTTGACTCAAGTTTATCTTGGGTGCCAAGAAAAAAATATCTTGCAAAATCTAGTGATAATTCTGTATTTTAGAAGTTACCATCTTGTGGTAACTTAATGGTTTCCTGAAGAGATGTCAGAAATAAGATTTCCTTATAAACCACATTGTAGAACCATCTCCCAATTACCTTCTCCCCTTCTCCTCAGAGAAGGGGAAGCCCCCTTTGAGTACCGCCCTACCCTGGGACTTCTAGTTCCATTATGACTAGACCTGTCTTCTAATGTTGAGACCCAATCAGGCAGTCCAGGTGGAGGAAGGGGGATACATTCTCAGGCAAGTTAGTCAGAGACAGCCTAAACTACAAATGTTAAGGGACCAACATAAAGACCAAGATGTACATCTTCTACAAATGTGTAGGTAGGGGGCCTATGTCTAGCACCTGCATGCACTTTGATTGTTGGTTTAGTTTCTGTGAGTTCTTGTGAGACTAGATTATTTGACTCTGTAGTTGTACTTGTGGTGTCTTTGAACCCTCCTACTCTCTCTACTCTATACTTTACTTTTCAGCAAGACTGTGAGTAAAACTTGATACTTGGCTGTGGGTTTCTTAATGTTTCCTTCTGCTGTTTGGATGAAGCCTCCAGGAGAGTTAAGCTAGGCTTCTGTTTTGCAAGCACATCAGAGGATCATCAGTCATGTCATAGGTTGGCTTTATCACATGATATGGGTCTCAAGTTGGGGCAGTCATTGGTTGGCTGTTTCCTCAGTCTCGATGCCATTTTTATCCCTGCACATCTTGTAGGCAGGATAAATTTTAGGTTGAAGGTTTTGTGGTTGAATTGATATCCCCACTTCCTCCACTGGAAATCCTGTCTGACTAAAGGAAGTTGCCACTTCATTCTCTATGTCCCCACTGGTAGGAATCTCAGCTAGGGTCATTCCCATAAACTCCCCATAACTTTCCCTGTTCTGGGCCTCCAGTTTGTCCCAGAGATATCTCCCATGGATTTTCATTTTCACTCCAAGCTCTCTTCTGCTCTCCTCCATGCAGCTGCCATCCCTATCCCCCCCCCCAAAAAAAAAACCCTTTTCCTACCTAAACCCCTCTCATTATCCACCTCTGATAACTATATGTTACCCATTCTGAGGGAGACTCATGCGTCTTCCCTTAGGCCCTCTAAAACTGTATACAGTATTTTTGGGTCTGTGGTTATCCTTCATTTTATGGCTAGTGTTCACTTATAAGTGAGTACATACCATTCATGTCTTTCTTTTCTTTTCTTTCTTTTTTTTTTTTTTTTTTTCTGAGGCAGGGTTTCTCTGTGTAGCCCTGGCTGTCCTGGAACTCAAGACCAGGCTGGCCTTGAACTCAGAAATCCACCTGCCTCTGCCTCCCAAGTGCTGGGATTAAAGTTGTGTGCCACTATGAGTCTGTCTTACCCCACTCAATATGATATTTCAAGTTTCATCCATTTGCCTATAAATTTCATAACGTTTTTGTTTTTAACAGTTAAATAGTATTGTGTTCTGAAGATAGACCAGTTTCTTTATCTGTAGTTGAAGGGCATCTACATTGTTTCCAGTTTTTGTCTATTATGAATAAAGCTTCTGTGTACATAGTTGAGCAAGTATCTCTGTTGCATCCTGGGTCATCTTTTAGATATATGTCCAGGAGTGGTATAACTGGGTCCTGGGTTAGAACTATTCCCAATTTTCTGAGACACTGCCAAACCAATGTATTCCCACCAGCAATGAAGGAGTGTTCCCCTTAATCCATATCCTCACCAGTATGTGCTGTCATTTAAGCATTTTACCTTAACTACTCTGATGAGTATAAGATTGAATCTCAGAGATATTTTGATTTGCATTTCCCTTATGACTAATGATATTGAACATTTATTTAAGTGGTTCTCAGCTGTTCTAAATTCTTCTGTTGAGAATTCTCTTTTTAGCTCTGTACTCAAATTTTAAATTGGGTTATTTGGTTTGTTGGTGCCTAACTTTTTGACTACATATATATATATATATATATATATATATATATATATATATATATATATTAGATGTAGGGTTGGTGAAGATCTTTTCCAAATCTGTAGGCTGCCGTTTTGCCCTACTGCCTACAGAAACTTTTGAGTTTCATAAGGTCCCATTCACTATTTGTTGATCTTAGTGCCTGAGGTATGAGTGTTATGTTCAGAAAGCTGTCTCCTATAGCAATATATTCAAGGCTATTTCTCACTTTCTCTTCTATTAGATTTAGTATATCCTGTTTTTAGATTATTGTTAGTCTGTGTCTTTTTATTAGGAAATTGAGACCATTGATGTTGGGAGATATCAATAACCACTCTGTTGATTCTTGTTCTTTGGCTGCTGTGATTGTGTGTGTGTGTGTGTGTGTGTGTGTGTGTGTGTGTTTCCTCTCCTTAATTTGCTGATCTGGGAATATTTTCCCCATGTTTTCTTTGGTGTGGTTACCCTATTTTGATTGGAGTTTTTCCTCTAACACTTTTGGTAGGACAACATTTCAATGGATATTCTTAAAGGCAGAAGGCTCTGCACAGGTGTCCTGTAGACACTAAGAGAACATAGAAGCCATCCAGAATAATATACCCAACAAAACTACCAATCACAATAGATGGAGAAATTGAGATACTCTATGATAAAACCAAATTTAAAAAGTATCTATATATAATTCAAGATTTAATTCTAATACATCTGCCTTTTTATGTACTTTATTCTTTGCAGCTTTAATATTATTTCTTTGTTCTGTATATTAACCATTTTTATTATTATGCATTCATAGAACTTTCTTTTCTGGTTTAGTCTATTTGATGTTCTGTATGCTTCTTTTAATTTGATAGGCGTTTCTTCTTCTTTTAGATTAGAATATTTATCTTAAATAATTTGGTGAAAATATTTCTTAGATTTAATTTTTACCTATATTTCATTTCTTCCTCTATCTCTATTATTATGTAATTAGTTTTTTCATACTATCCCACATTTTTAAACTATTTTTTAAATAGAAATAATGAGCATGTACAGATTCCTTCTATATGCTATTCTAATACCAATACCAGGTAAACATATGCACACACACACACACACATGCACATATAGAGGGAGACAGAGAGAGAGAGAGAGAAGAAAACCATAGACTATCATTCTTGATGAACATAGATTCAAAAATTCTCAATAAGATATTTGCAAACCGAATACATACATATAACAACATTGTCTACTATTACCAAGTTTGCTTTATCACAGAGGTGCAGAAATGATCAGCATATGCTTGTCAACAAATTTAATAAGCAACAAAAATGGGCTTAAAGACAAAAATTGCAAGAACACATAAATATATGAAGAAAAAGATTTTGGCAAAATCCACCATGAATTAATATCCAAGAAAATGTAGATCTAGAGGGAACATACCTCAACATAATAAAAGCCATTTATAATAAATTTACCAATGGACGGGCATGGTGGCACACCTTTAATCCCAGAACTTGGGAGGCAGAGGCGAGCAGATTTCTGAATTCGAGGTCAGCCTGATCTACAAAGTGAGTTCTAGGACAGCCAGAGCTACAAAGAAACCCTGTCACAAAAACCAAAACCAAAAGCAAAAACAAACAAAAAACTTACTAATGACATCTCTCTAAATGGAGGAATAGTTGAAGCAACCCCAATGCAATCAGGAATGATACAGGAATGTACCAAATCCCTAATACTTTCAATTTAGTACCCAAAACACTAGTTAGGGTGATGAGACAAGAAAAGCAAACTAAGGGATAAAAATATGGAAAGAAGTAAAATTATTTCTGTTTTTAGATGGCATAATAGTATAACTGAGAGATCTCCAAATTCCTACTGAATAGCTTCTGGAAATTTTGAACAGATTTACCAACATGGAAGGCTACAGAATCACCTTGTACAATTCAATAGCTTTTATACATGCTAATACCAATATTGAGAGAAGATAATAAACATATTCCCATCCCTTGAAAGAAATAAAATGCCTTGAAATAAAATTAGCCAAGGGGTCAGAAACCTTAAAATCAGGAAATATCTAATGAAAGAGAGAAAAAAAACAGTGGAATATGGAATAGCATGTCATGATTATGACTTGGTAGAATTAATAATGTAAAACAGGGCCATTTTACAAAAAGGAATTTACAGATTAAATGTGATACCAATCAAAATGCTTATCTCATTCTTCATAGAAATAAATTTCAAAAAAAAATTCCTATGGACCCATGAGAGATTTCAAGTAGTCAAACAAATCGTTAGGAAAAGGAACAGGGTTGGAATGACCACAATTCCAGACCTCAAGATACCTGGATCTGTTTAGGTTGCAGAAAAGGATTTTCAAAACAAGGATTAATTTTGCTCATTATTTAACTAAAAATATATGGAACACACAACACAATTCTGTACTATTGAGTGTTCAGAATATAGTTTGTATCAATTTAATTAAAGTGAAGAGTTCAACCCACATTTGTAGCTCTTTATTGATTCTCAGCTGTTTGAGAGAAAAATCAAAATATGATGAATGTATAACTGGAAATAAAGAGACAACATATATAAGCAGGAAGACCATATGGCAAAGGAGAGATTTCCATGACTTGCTGTTATTATTTGGTCTTTATTACATAGTAACTGTGGACTGATAATAAGCAAAATTGACATGTTTTTAATTTTTTGATGTTGTAGAGGAAGATTGGACACTATTCTAAGACAGAACAACATAATAAAATTAAAATTTGAATACAAATAACAATATAGGTATCTAGTTTAAATAACAATTGACTAATAACAATTTTTTACTCTAAAATTTAGTATGCTTTTACCATAAGCATATACAAGTATGTTTAATATATATACATATTAATTCAGAAAAGTAATACTGTAAACAAGTGTATTTGCAGATAAATATACAAGCCCTATATATCCAATAAAAATAATGTACGGAATGCAAGCCATATAGAATGTATGAGAGTAATATAAGGAATTCATTTATGAAATAACAAAACAGCTACTCTGAAACTAAATAAAAAAATGAAATTTGCATTTAAGAAAATAATGATGAGAACATTTGTCTTCATATCACAGTTATCTGACTTTCCCTCATTCTTATGCTTACACTTTGGTAAAACTCTACATTATGGTTCCATATATTTTGTGTTGCTAGTATAGGCATGCACATACACACAAACAAACACACAAATGCACACGTACACAGGCCCATGTATGTATGCACATGTGCAAACACATACACACACAGACACACACAAAAGGACATGCACACATCCATGTACATTTTTGAACAAAAGGTTGCTCTTAAAATACATCGTATTAGTTTAGAGTAGCTTAGATTTGATCCCAAATAAAACCTCTCTAACATCTTCCAGAGGCAAAACAATGATAAATATCTTTTGTTTCTGTCACTTCATCTATCACTAAAGAAATATCAATGTTGGAGAGATTCTCAAGCTATGTTGATAAATGAGGCAAATACTGAGAGTTCAAATTCAAAAGTCAATATTTACCTTGAGCAACAGTATATGCTAATACTCCTTCAAGCAAGAAACCAATATAACCTGCATCTATGACCTCATATATCAGTATATACTTGCCAAAGGTTTGCTAGCCATTAAAACATGTTGGAAATTCCCCTGGAACTTTACATCTGGAAATCTTCTAGTAGGGTTATTTTATAATATGTTCCATTTTTTTTTTTTAAACAAAGATTATCATATGGGTTTTTCTACTTTTTTGGTTAACATCAGGTATTGAAATCAACTATTGGTAAATATATATGTGGTTTTACTCTCTTTAGACTCGTGTAATAAACATTCAATGAATGTACTACTCTATTAAAACCACAAAATTAATTTTTTTCTGAATGTTTAAATGTTGACCTGAAACATATTTCTGTATATGTAAGGAGTTACTATTGTACAGTCATGCTCATGATGCATTATTACTATATTAGAAAATGTCAAGAGATCTCATATAATTATGTACTGGATTCTAAGGTTTTGGTCAAAATTCACAGAAGTGTATTTGACTAAAAGCATTTTATTTTTCTCTAAATTTTAAAAGTTAAAGTCAGAGTTTAATGACAGAATCTCGTGGAAGATGTAAGAGAAAATATATTCCATACTTTATTGCTAACTTCTGTTGTTTAGAAAACAACTTCTGGCTTTCTTAAGTTAAAAAGGCATTATTCCAAAGTGTGTCTTCAATTTCATATAGCATGCTTACTGTGTGCACATGATTATATGTCTTCTCCTTTGATGAAGATGCTAGCACCATCGAATACAAAATCACCTTAATCTATGTGATTTCATTATTAGAATCCTATTTTTCAAATACAGACAATTACTCACAGTAAAAATTTGGAACAAAATTTATTTAATTTAAAAAATGTAACATTAGAAGCTTCTGATATGGACAAATTATATGCAATTGTTGTAGAATAGTTCCATTTATCTATCAGATTCAATGTCCTGATTATATACTGATATTTATTTTACTGAAAATATAATAAGAAGGATAATTTAATAGACTTCTCTTATTGAAAATTTTAAAATTCTAAAAACAGGACTATAGAGATGGCACAGAGTTTAAGGGCACTGGCTACACTTTTAGAGGAGTGAAGTTTGATTCCAAGAGCAGACATGATGGCTCACAACTGTTTTTAACTCCAGTTCCAGGTCATTAGATGCCTACTTTTGACCTCTATGGGCAATAGGTATGCAAGTAGTGCACAACCATTAATGCTGGCAAAATACTCATACACATAAAATTTTTTTTAAAATGTTGAAGGTATTTTGAAAATTATTCCCCTTAAATTTATAGCCACATTGGCTATAGAAATTGGAAAATCCTAGGCAATAAAACTACAAGAAAACTTCATTTTAAGAGGCTCTCAATCATTAAAGCTCCCAGCTGTCCTGAAGAAATTTGCCAATTCTAACTACAGTTTTCCATTTCCTGATTTCCCTGAGTGAAGGATGAGAAGGAAAGCCTGAAATATGTGCAAGAAGAGGAATGCCTATAATACAATGACCCTACAATTATCTAAAACTGCTCCTTTAAAATGGTAACATATTTTTTAAATTAGGTCAAGACAAATTCAGATGGCACAAATCATAGAACCTTGACAAAA
The DNA here is from genome assembly GCF_978045245.1 of Mus caroli. Classification (NCBI taxonomy): domain Eukaryota; kingdom Metazoa; phylum Chordata; class Mammalia; order Rodentia; family Muridae; genus Mus; species Mus caroli. Next base: position 103,406,120 of record NW_028227264.1, on the reverse strand, counting down.
GAACTTTTCAGATTAACCAAGGGAAACTAGTTCAAAGAACCAAAAATGTTTATGCAAAAAGCAATGGTCAGTAATGAAAATCCAACGTGATAATGATTTCAAGCATACTTAAACAATCCCAAATCATATTAATTATGTTTGTAACAGGGACTATTAACCAAGATAGAACTAAATGAAAGTAACTGCAGTTTCTGTGAGTTCAGGACTCTCTTAGTCATGTTAGGTACAGAAGACAACATTGTATTCTTCCTCTAGCTTTCCTTTGTCTTTTCTATTCCCTGCTTCATTGATGTTCCCTAGATCTGGTGGGTAGATGGGGGTAGGCTGATATAGATGACCTGTATAGTGATGAGCATTCAATTTCTTGTTCATCTCTCCATTTGACTGATAACCACTGTAAAAAGATTTTTTTTCTGACAAGAATGTGAGCATCCTATATCACAAATATAAACATAAATGTTTAGACAGCAATTTGACAGTTTTGAATGTTCAGTAAAATAATTATAGAAGTTTCTGCCCTAAGCTTTTGACCCTCAGCTTTGTTAATTTGGAGAAGAATTCAGTGGTAAAACATAAGCAAAAGCTAGTTGAGTTGCACGTGTTTATTTGTCTGACACTCCTAATAGCTCATCAAGGAAGAGAACAAGTCAGAAACTCAAACACGACAAGAGCCTGGAGGAAGTCACTAAAACTGAGAAGATGGAAAAATTCTGTCTACTGACTTCATTCTCATTCTCTCATGATTTGTTCTGCTTGCTTGTGTGTGTGTGTGTGTGTGTGTGTGTGTGTGTGTGTAGTGTATGCATATTTATGACCCTGAACCACCTGCTCGGGGTAGCCTGCCTAAAGTAAGCTATACTAACCCACATGAATGATTAATCATCAATGACACAGACTTACCTTCAATCCAGTCTAATGGAGGCATTTTCACAGATGCTGCTCCTCTTACAGATCAGTCTAGCCTATTTCAAGATTGACAAACAAAAGTAATCAGAACATCAGCTATAGCCTGTTTGTCACGATTGCAGCAAAAGATAAAGAATCCCTTCTTGTCAAGGACACATTGAGTCCAAACAGAAGGCTCTCAGTGAGCCTGTAACCATCAACATAACACATATGCATAACTTGCCTAAAAGGAGGACAGTATTGCAGCATTCAGGATATACGTCTTAGTGAAAACATTGTTGTCTTTTCTTCCTCATAGCTTGCATGTCTCCTAACACTGTGAAAGTGGTCTGGAGAACTGGAATTTCCTGGTCAGATGTGATTGATTTCTCTGTGTCCTTTGGACTATGTGTGTGTATGAGTTTTCCAGTGAGGTTTACTATGTAGTTGTTATGGATAATCAGGTACATTAACAATAGTCAATGCTTTTTTTTTTTTTTGAGATTTCTGCCCCCCCCCCACCAATAACTAATAGCAAAATTGATGAAGACCATACAAAATGGGCAGGCATCCCATCCTCATAGATTGGAAGAATTAAAATGGTCGAAATGACAGTCGTGCCAAAGGCAATCTACAAGTGCAATACAATTCCAATCAAAGTTCAAGTGTCATTTCTCAAAGACACAGACAAAATTATGAATATTTATAAGGAGGTGAAAAGACCCAAGATAGTCAAATCAATCCAAAACAAGAAGGCTGTGAGAAACAACATATCTGATTTCAAGTTACACTCCTAAGTTAGAGTAATGAAACACAGCAGTCACATGAACTGAAAGGATACAGTTGTGGACCAAGATGTAAGTTATAGTTCATTCAACTATAGTTACCTATATTTTGATAAAGATGCCAAAATAAAACACATTCAACAAATCGTGTAGAGAAAACTTAATTTCAACATAGAGAAAAATGAAACCATATCCTTATCTCCTAACCCACACAAAACTCAACTTCAAAAGGATCAAAAGTCCTTAACATAGACCTGATACTCTGAAACTGCTAAAGTACAAAGTAGAGAGTACGTGTCAACTTATCACAGAGGTAAGGACTTTAAAATAAAGACTAGAGTTGCTTAGTGGTATCACAGCAAATAGAATCACATGATGGTAAACTCTCCTGTCGAAAAATAACCTGAGGAGAATTAACAGGCCACCCTCAGAAGGGGCAAAGGTATTTACTAGCTACTAATAAAAGCAGGTTACTGTCTAAAATATACAAACAACTCAAGAAACTAAACTTTAAAAAAATTACACAAGAAGAAAGGGCTACGGAAATGAACACAAAGGCAGCAGAAGGGGAAGTAAAAATGGTTAGAAAACACTTTCATTAGTGCTAATTCCTAAACATTCTTATCCATCTGGAAAACACAGACTAAGACTTATTTGAGATTCCACTTCATCATAGTCATAATGCCCATCAATCTAAGTAATAAATGCTCGTGTGGATGCAGTAAAAGTGGAACTCAAACATGGTTGGTCAGTGTGTAAACAGAAACGTAATCCAGAAATTAAACAAAAATTAATCCAGAAGTTTTGGAAAATATTAGAAATAAATCTTTCACATTACCTAGCTATCTCTCTCCTGGGAAAATAGCCAAAGGCTTTATTTCTCTTGTATTGTTTCTACTGTACAGGTTCACACATTTGTTTCTGTTATTTACATGAAATCTAGAAAATGGAGTTAACTGAAACATCCATCAACAGATGAATGGTTAAGAAAATATAGTACATATACCTAATGAAAAATTGTAAGACTCTACAGAGAAATGACATGGGAAATATGCAGGTGAATGGATGAAAGTGGAAAAGAATGCAGAGTAAGTTAGCTTTGGCAGAGACTGCAAAGGCTTTGTGGTCTCCCTCATATGAAGATTCTAGCTCCAAATACTTTGTGTGTGCTTCATGTGTTTAACTTTAGTGGAAAGCAGAAACTAGAAAGCTGTGTGTGTTTAACATTTGTGGAAGTTGGAAACTTGGAGCTTTACGTGTTTACTTTGGTGGAAGGCAGAAACTCGAAAGGGGTCTTTTCTGAGGAGGGCGAGAGGTTAAGCTAGGGAGGGTAGAAGGTTATGTGTAAAGTGAAAGCAGAGAGCTGTCACGTTGGTACAAAGTGGTTTTAAAAGGGAGAGTTACAAGAGCTGAAGGCTAAGCTTGTGGAAGAATATATGAAAAGGTAAATGAAGGCTACTGTCTCAACACAATTAAAATAATTGAAGAGATAGTACAATACAAGTGAAAGAAAGGAAGATAGGATAACACTGGGAGTTAAAGTATTAGGTAGGGGAAGGTAGACACAAGAAAGAATAGGGCATGGGGTGGATGTGGCAAATCTATCAATGTGTGTAAAAGCCTTGTGGAAAATCACTAGCTAGTGATCTTAGTGATTTCAAATCAAAGTGCGACTCAGATTTTCTCTCTTATGTAACATACCACATGTTTATCATTTTAAAATATATTAGAATTGTTACACACAATATACTCATGAGTGAAAACTGCCTAGAAAGAAAACATGTAGCATTTTCTTTTTTTTTTAAAGAATTATTTATTTATTTATTATATGTATATGAATACACTGTAGCTGTCTTCAGACACACCAGAAAAGGACATCAGATCTCATTACAGATGGCTGTGAGCCACCATGTGGTTGCTGGGAATTGAACTCAGGACCTCTGGAAGAGCAGTCAGTGCTCTTAACCACTGAGTCATCTCACTAGCCCCCCAACTTAATTTCTAAGGCTAGCATTACAACACAAACTGAATGTTACAACTATGGATAACACCTAACAAGTAGAGACTCAAAGACAAAATAAAAACCTTGCAATTCACACAGAAGTTGAAAGGATTCACTACCAAAAATCTGCACCACTATAAACACTAAGTCCTGCAAACTGAGGAAAATAACAGATGTCTGACGCTACAAATGAGTACTGAGTGCAGTAAATAGTTAATGATGTAAACACATATACATGGTGTTTTAAATCTTCTAGATGCTTTTTAGGCAGATAAAAGTATCTGTTGCTACATATACAAATGCTAAATTCTGAACCCTAAGAGACAGAGTGGATTTGTTTTGGTCTTTCAATGGCTTATGAATGTTTGTTGTCACTTAGGGGGTTGGCTGCAAATTGTTATACAGTCTTGATCAGTGAAGAAAACAAGATCTAGGAGGTAACACTCAAGGATTTCTCTTTCTCTTTTCTCTATCCTTTCTTATGTAGGGAAAGGGGCATTGAAAAGGGGGCATATAGGAATAATATAAGAATAATAGAAAAAAGGGGTAGATTATTGAACCTATTCTTAAACCAAAGAGCATTTTATAGCCCATAATCTTACACTGATATGAATTTTAGCATATTGATGCAAAACTGGTTATATTTGGATGCAGTGGTATAGATTTTTGGATATTGACACAAAATTAAGGTTATTTTTGTTAGGACATACTGTGTATTATGTTTCAACTCCTGCATAAAGTATGGGTCCTATGCAACTCATTTGAAGGTGCAAGTGAAGTTCTAGTCCCTTTAAAGCCCTTATTACAAACTGTTTAAGATAATATGAATTAACAGTCAATCAAATTCATAGAATCTGTTAGATAGTAGATTAGTTTTATCACAAAATATGCTTCTAGGTTAAACAGATAATAAATTGCTAAAAACAAGCAAAGTTTGCCTATTCAGATATGCTATGGATAGATGGTCTTCAAAAACCTAAGAGACTTACAGAATATGGCACTTGAGGAGAATGTGTTATTATTTGAAAGATTTATTTATTTATTTTTACTATGTCAGCTCCTGACAGCACCCCCATTTCTACTTCAAAGAAGATGATGAGCATCAGACCCTTTAATGAAGTTTGCTTCAAATCTGGCAAGCGGCCCCTAGGCAAAACTGCCCTTTCTTCAACTCCAGACAAAATGCCATCCAAATGGACAAACCTGGTCGCAGAGAAGTCGAATACCACACTCTCAAGGGCCAGATAGTCTAGTACTTCATAGTCCTGCTTCACACTGAAGTCTGTCAGAAATTCTGGGCCAGAGGCTAAAGATAGAAGCTCCAAGGTTATAGAAAAATTCTGGGGACTGTTCAGGCAGCCAACTTTCTCTGTCATTTCTAAAGCTTTGGAAGTTGCTTCTTACAATTACACTTATATTCTTTAGGACTTGAAAAAATGTTTTTAGGTCTAGAAGTAGGTTAGTAATGCAAGTTATGATAAAAAATGATTTAAATACAGAACTCTAAATCTCACTAGGATAGGATAGATAATACAATACTTTCCCCCCAATTGCCAAATACATATGGACTAGACTCTGTAAAAGTAAATCTTACCTAATAATTTTCATAATTATTCTTATGTATATAGTTTATTATTGTAAGAGAAAGAACCTTTTTTATTTAGACAAAAAGGAGAAAATTAAAAACAAACAAACAAACAAAAAAAGGGGGGAAAATGTTGTGGGTTGGTCTGTTGTTATATATACAAATACTATGTTCTGAACCCCAAGATCTGTTTGCTGTCCAGACAAGTGCATCCTCACTTGTTGTGTATATCTTGCTCCCCAATGTAAAGCTATTGGTTAATAAAAGGCTAGAACCTGTGATTGGGTAGTAGAGAGAGAAAGGTGAGACCTGAGAATCAAGTGAGGGAGTCTGGAGAGAGACCATGGGGGAAAAGGAGAGAGAAGACAGAGAGAGGAGGAGGCCACTGTGAGGCAGGATGCATCATGAGCACATGGCCAGAAGTGTGCCCTGAGGACAGGCTGATGGAGCAAAAGCAGCCTAAGTGAGACTCAATCAGCAACTAACAAGGGGCATATGGTTTGAATATAGGTGAGAATAGCATAGAACATGTAGCATTTTCATTGGTCGGTAATCATAGAAATGTAATTTACTGGTTTATTCTAATGCAATTAGTTTACACTATATTATTTAAACTGGTGGGCACTTTTCTGTACACAGGGACTACTTTACAGAACGGTTTATACAGCAAAGTTATGCCCCTTGGTACTGCGAACTTTATATACCCCAGTACTGGGGAATGCCAGGGCCAAGAAGCAGGAATGGGTGGGTAGGGGAGCAGGGCGGGGGGCGGGGGGAGGGTATAGGGACCTTTCGGGATAGCATTTGAAATGTACATAAAGAAAATATCTAATGAAAAAAAAAGCAAAATAAAAAGTAAGAAAGTCTTAAGACTAGATTCAACAACTTTCATTAAATTGACATAAATAAAAAAAATTATGTAAAAGTTGAAGTAACCTTGGAATTTCCATTACATGTTCTTGTCTGTAGATTTTTCCATTGGTTTCATCTGGGAGCATGCATCTGTAATGCCCTCACATTCTGGAGCACACTGCTCTTTTTCAAATTGAGTACATGTGTATTCCGGTCTACAAATGGTCACCCTTACAGATATAAATCAAAGGAAGCTTTCTCACAAAATCACCTGGTCCCACCCCACATCTCCAGATGTAATCATCCTGGAAGGAGCCCACGAAGGGGAATGTTTTGACTTTTCGTAATGATGTCAGAGAAAAGGATTCCACACATGGGCATAACTGTTCTCTTAAGTATCCCAGATACTTACAAACAGGCATTCCTTCGTATTTTAACATTAACTTTTTTTTTTTCTGTTTTGGAAACATTTATGTGAGCAGTCTCAATGCTATGAATACTCTTTTCAAATTCAGGGAACCTGATAAATGAATTCTTGTTTGGCTTTTATATTCCCCAAACTTGGTGTTTTCACCACTTTATTGAAAACAGTAAGACATTCTTCAAGCTCCTAGACAGGTTGTGGTAGTCATTTAATCATGTTTACTAGAATGTTTCAAACACACATGAAAAAAAGGCCTGGTCTGAACTGATATGAGGCCTGGATTGCATAATCTTAAGATGGTGGGAAGCAAATCTGGGAAGAAGGTCAAGTCCTGGCAGTTATCTCCAGATTTCTTACTGCAAAGAGACATAATGCCTTTCACTGTTATGGCATTCCCAGACTGGTGCGTTTGTGCTGTCTTAGGTGGGGTTACTATTGCTAGGATAAGACACCATGACCAACAACAACCTGGGGAGGAAAGGATTTTCTCATGGTTCCATTTATCACTTTGTCATCAAATGCAGTAAAGTCAGGAACTCACAGGAGGCAGTAACCTTGACATAGGAAGTTATATAGAGACTGTGGGGTGGTACATCTTCCTGACTTCCTCCACATGGCTGGCTCACCATGAACCCAGAACCACCAGCCCAGAGGTGACATCATGCACAACAGACAGATCCCTCCTCATCAATATGGCAAGTTGACGTAAAATTTTCCAATACAATTATTCAACTAATTTACTTGCTCATTAACTGAGAAAGACTACTAGACACTTTTGTATAGACATGGTTATTGATGAAAATCTATCAGAAGTCCATGGCTTTGCTCACAGTTCAGTTATGCAAATAAAGAGTAACTAATAATATAATAAAAGAAGAAATGTGGTAAAATGATCTATAAATCCAATCAACAGAAATATTATGACATACATTTTGTGTATTTAATTACATGGTCCTGCACTTAAATAAAGCTGGTGCCTTATCATAGCTAGTAACCAGATATTCCACACACATATTCTTTCTCTTTGGTTAATATTTCCCTAAATTTCTCTCCATTCACACTCATTTACCAAGCTGAAAGCCCTCAAACTTAGAAAAGAACAATGAACCTAAATAAACCCATTTAGGAAAAACATTGAATACAGAATTAATGTAATTTAAAATAAATAAGCATTTTCCACAAAACTGTTAGAAGTAACATAGAGCCAGATTCAGCCACATGTACATCTATAACAGAAATACTCCTATGGGAAGAAGGAATGCAGAGACAACAGATTTCCCCACAGAGGCTTGAGTGCAAACCAGTCTGGCACACACAGTGGGAAAACAAAATCACTATGTCTTAAGCAACACAGGAGACAAAGAAACATGTTAGAGGTTGTCCTCTGACCTCTAAATGAGGAAAGCCACACACACATACACAATACACACATCTGTCTTCACACACACAGAGGTGTGCTCAGGTGAACTTATGTATATGCACACCAAAATAAAAATAGATAAAAATCGTCTGCTACATTAAGTTACTTGGTCTCTGTTTGATGAAGAGGTTTTTTTCCTTTATCTTTCTTTCTATCTATCATCTATCTATCTATCTATCTATCTATCTATCTATCTATCTATCTATCATCTATCTATCTACCTAGCTATACTCCAGATTTTATTCCCCTCCTGGTTCCCCGTCCACCCTCTGATTGTTCTACATCCCATACCTCCTCCCTGTTCCCCTGTCTCCAGGAGGATGTCTCCACCCCCACCCCCTACCCTACCAGACCTCCAAACTCCCTGGGGCATCCAGACTCTTGAGGGTTAGGTGCATTTTCTCTGACTAAACCCAGACCCGGCAGTCTTCTACTGTATATATGTTAGGGCCTAATATCAGCTGGTGTGTGCTGCCTGGTTGATGATCCAATGTCTGAGAGATCTCAGGGGTTCAGGTTAATTGAGACGGCTGGTCCTTCTACAGGATTGCCCCCCTCCTGAGCTTCTTCCAGTTTCTCTCAGCAGCTTCTGTCCATTGGTTGGGTGCAAATATCTGCATCTGACTCTTAAGGAATATATCATTGCCTTAACCTTGAAACTGGCACTTGCAGTGACAATTCCAAGAGCTCAATAACATTATATCACTTCAAAAATGGGAAGCCTATTCATTACATATATGAAGAATTAGGCTGACACATCACATAATTTCAGAACCTCACTGATGCAGAACACAAGGGAGTAACTATGGCCTGGACAGTCTCAGAAGCCCTAACTGAATGCACCATACTAAAATATATTAGAATTTGAAGTATTTAGTATCGCCTCTCCCCAATTTTGTTTTTGTCTGTGTTGATCTGATTCTCAAACAGGTCAACTCAGTAATTCAGCAGCTTCAGACATCAACTTGGGCATTTGAAAGTCCCCATAAAGGCAGTGCATCTTTCCATGTATCCACTGCGTTTATCTGGATCACTTAGATCACAATGACAACACACTATAGTTCAGGAAGTGAATTAAGTCCTGCTTGAAATGCATAGCTGGGAAGTTATCTTAGTTAAATTAGGCTGCCATTAACACAGGAAGGCATAGCGAATGCTGAGCAGGCAAATTACCTATCTACTAAAGTAAATAGATGTGCTAACAAGAGAAAAATGTGCATGTCACAAGAGAGCGCCAAGCACACTCTAGGGGAGTGAACAAGATAAAAACATCTGCAGGTGAAGGGACCGCAGAAAGCTTAATTAAACATGTCTAATTTAATCCACAACATGAAAGACAAATAAAAGATTGACAAGAGAACTGGCCAGTTGGTGACATGAATACACAAGAAACAAAATGTTGAGACGATAAATAATGGAATAAACTTAGATAATCACCTGTTAAGTAATTATTCAAATTGCATAACACAAAAGACCTTCTAATAGCAGATAAGAATGGGCTTTGCAAACCAGAATAAAAAATTGGAGTTATAAATGATTATGAGTCCATGATGCCCTTGAAGCTGGGGAGGAATATGCTTGAAGGTTTACTTTGACATAATTCATTTTGCAGCTGTCCCTAAGAGGCACTGTGCCAGAGAAGGGCCATTTGGGGGCTATGGCTGTGGCCCAAATAAAACACACTGAACTAGTGGGCCAGGAACTTGATGGTGGAAACAGGAATCTGCTTTATATATCTCTTTTGTGATATTCTTTTTACCGCTACCCCATTTCTTACCTGGACTAGGAGACTGAGGAGCTGAATTCCCTGGTGAAAACGTCAGTAGCTTTTCCGAAGTCTCCTTTTCTTCTCAGACTTTGTTTCATACTTTGTCACTATGAACCGCAAAGTGCTCCTTAAAAATCACTGTTCTCTTGAGTGCCAAGAATCTGCACCACACTAGAAATGAGCAATCCTTGTATGTTTGGAATATTCCTTTATCCTTCCGCACCCTCCTGTTTCTCTTCTTACTTTTCTTCTTTCCCTCATCCCTAGGGTAATTTTCCCTGATTAGGCTGCTGCCAATGCTACCAGCAACTTCTATCTCACTGTTGCCTCTGTTTTTCTCATAGCACAGTCATTCCATCACAAATGCTGTATGACATAAAAACTCAACTACATGAAAAGCAGGTCTGTTGTCTTCTTCACTGGGATAACTCACTAACTCCTGTGCTTGCTCTCTCTCTCTCTCTTTTCTTTTTTTACTTTTAAGCCAAAGTCAAACGCTCTATTATCACAAAATCCCTTCTAGCCAGTTAGTATATCTAATAGAGAACATCGTATCTACTGAAGATCTGTAATATTCTATATATACATTAATTTGTTTACTCAATGAATATTTACTAGACACTTGTTTTCACGGATTTTTGTTAAAATAATATATTATTGAACCAAGCACATCATTTCTTAAATCAGTTTGACTTTCTGGAATATTTTGGACCAGTAGTAGTAAGTAGCCACCTCATATGCAATCTGTTGATACAGAGCATCACGAAGCAATGGTTATGTTAGAAAAAGACATTGTAATAAATATATTTTAGTAAATTGATAAATGAATCATTAGAATTTTGTCATTTATAATGTTGGTATATTTTGGGGTGACCTTGGATGTAACATCATTAGAGTCTGCAGACAGAATTGCATCTGATGACCTTTTCCACTTTCCCTAATATTTTCTTACATATCTTATTCACCATACTTTAAATATTCCTCCTATGTGCTCACAAAATTTGATTACAATTTAATCTAACACAAATCAGAAGGATAGTCCATATGTGACAAGCAGCATGTGTATAGATTTTTTGTTCATACCAAAGGATGACACCGTCTTATAAAATAAACTCATCCCATCAAAAAAAGTTTGTGAATATTCTTTTATGCAATTTTTTAAACAAGTATGAAAATGTAAAAAAATGATTATGGTCAAATGTGTATGAACTTATGTAAGGGAGAAACTTGGCATTCTAATCAGAAATGTAATCTTTTCCTGTGACAGGGGAGAGTTCTATGATAATGAAGCAAAGTTAAATGAGGAAGCAAAATCACTTAGAGAAGGAAAAACAAGTAATAGACTCATAAAATTCCCTAACTAATATGTTCAGAAAACTTGCTTAACCACTCTGCCCTCATTTCTATAACTGCATTTCAGCAATAGTTGATGTAAATATAAAACATATGGCACACTGCTGTTGTTAGCTATTATGCTCAAGCTAGGCACTGCAGAACTCAATTGACTGATGATAGGCAAAACAAGCTCACCTTTTCCTTAATCAGGCTTTCTCAACCTTGGAACCACTGATATTTGTACCAGATACAGGTGTCTTATAGGGGATGTCCTGCTCAATCCATATGCAGCCTGTGTTTTTGTTTGTTTGTTTTGTTTTGTTTTGTTTTATTAGGTGGCAATAGCATCCCTCACAGTGATAGCAAGGATATTGCTAAACTTTGAAACTATTCCTAGTTTGGAAGCATCTGCATAATAAAGCCCACACTGCTTGAGAAGGAACCATGGTGAGGTGTGTCAGTCAGACATATAGCATCACAATTTTTTTGAGAAAGCATAAAATTATTTAAAGCAGACTGTTGGTTTCTATGAATAAGGCATACTTTAACATATGCAGCCTTGGGACTAGAGACATGGTCCAATGATTAAGAGCAATTATTGTTATTACAGACTACCTGACTTTGCTTTCCAGCACCAACAGGTAACTCTCAACCAGATGTACCTCTAGCTCCAGGGTGCCCATTGCCTTCTTCCAGAATGACTCGGCACCTGAACTTTGTCTTTACAATACAAATAGACACACAAACATAAATAAAAATTTTAAATTTAAAAATATATGCTGCATAGTTTAAAAGACTGTGTTATGTTAGTAATCAACTACTTTTGGATTGGATCTAAGACCCACTTTGTGTGATAAAACCTATTCTTGGCACCATGAATTGGACCAAGAACTCATCGCTATATAGGTCACAGTGTCCAGGGAAGACTCTTCTACTATTATTATGCTAAATTGGCAGAGTATTAAACCAACCAGTGATGAATTATTGCTATATCATTGACTATCACATGGTAAAACATTCCTCAGGCTATCTGTTTCCCATATAGGTTGCAATTAATATAGATACCCACACCTGATCATTGTGCAAAGGAGGAAAGACCAAGGAGTGCTCAGCAATAGATGTGACATTGGCATCACATCCCTTCTTTCAAGGCTCAGGGGTCTGTTAGAGGAGGGAGCAGAAATAACACAGAGCCAAAGCAGAGATGACTATGATAAAACTGTCTTCTGTACAATTCATGGCAGTTTTGTATATGAACTCACAGGAAATATGACAGTACACATAGGACCTGCACAAGCTCAAGCCAGAGAAAACTGAACATAGAGGGGAAAACTGAAACTGAAAAGGTGGGCAAGAAACTTCACCTCTAGTCAGGAGCTATTAGCATTCCTTAATTGACAGGAGTAGAAGAGGCAGTTTTCTTTAAGGATCACTTAAATGTTAGACAGTGTACAGTTGCTGTGAAAGGACACAATGACCATAGCAACACTGGTAAAGTGGTTTGCTGCATTGTTATTCGGATCTACAGGTAACAGGAAGAGAGAGACTCTAGTCCTGGAATTGGCTTTATGAAAGGTCAAAGCTTCATAAAACCACTCCCAATGATGCACTCTCACTAGCAAGGCCACACCTCCTGATCCTTTAAAAAAATGCCACTCCCTGTTGACCAAGTAAGTATTCAAATCTTTGAGCCTATGGCAACAATTCTTTTTTAATCTACCACATTCCACTTCTTGACACCCACAGGCTTGTAGCTATATCATAATAAAAGTGTTTTAGTGAAATTTCAAGAGCCTCCATAGTGTATCACACAGTTTAAAATTCTAATATTCAAATTTTCTTCTAAGACTCAAGGCAGTCTCTTAATGCTAATCATTGTAAAATCGAAATGAAAAAAAAAGAGGAACACATATTTCCAACATACAGTGGCATAGGATATATATTACTGTTCCCAAAGGGAGGGGAAGAAGCACTGTGAGAAAGTCCTTGTCCAAAGAAAGACAGGAAAGAAGCAGAGACATTTCCAAACTTTGCATCTCCATAGCTGATGTCAAAGAAGTCTTCAGATGACCAACTTCATTCAGCTTCATTGCCTTCAACATACTTTTCTCTTTTGAGCTGGTTCCATATGAGGTCTTAAGCTCTCCTCGACAAATATCCTACCATGTGACTCTAGCCACTCCAACATCTTCGGGTCTCCAAAGCAATTCAAGCTTCCTATTCATAGCTTCAGGATATGACCTGCCTCAGAGTCCATGCAAAAACACTCTTGGCACAAACCTGTTCTCAGTAACTTTTCTTAGCTACAGAGAGAGATTCTACAACCCTCTTCTTTTAACCTAAAGACAGGATCCAGAACTACATGGCCCAGGATGACAAGGTCTACTTTTAGGGGTTGGAACTTGACCCTCCTTCAGTTAAATTTTCATCAGGTTTCTGCTTTTGATGTTTTCCTACACTGCTGAAGTTTTTCTTTAATTCTTTCTCACAAGTTATAAGCTTAGCTGGGTGGAGTCTTGCCCTGAGTTCACCATCCCCATTTTCTATCAGGCTTTTTCTTAGAGTGTAAATTTGCTTGAGCATTTGACATAGCACCATCACACTGTCCTGTGCTCCTTTTCTCCACAAACTGTATGTTTTGCATTCTTCCTTGACAAGTTTGGTCCTTTTAATTACATATCTGCCCAAGAGTGACCACTAATAACAACATGACAGAGTCAATACTAGGCTGAGTTGAAATCTCCTCTGCCCATATCATTAGTCTAAAATATCTCAGGCAGATTTTTTTTTTGACAAAGGCAAAAAGATGTCACAGTCTTTGCCAAAATATCACAAGAACAGTGTCTAGGCCATTCACTCATATTCTTCTCCCTGGAAATTTCTTGAATTGGATCCCCACTGTTCTAATCACTCAAAACACTGTCTTTCATGCTTGTACATTCTACAAGTTGGAAAGTCAGGCCTGTCATAGCAAAATCCCACCCCTAGTAACAACTATACTGTAGCCCATGTTCTATTGCTGTGAAGTGATACCATAATCATGGTGACTCTTATGAAGGAAAACATTTCATTGGAAATTACTTACAGTTTCATAGGTTTAGTTCATTGTCATCATGGCAGGGAACATGGTGGCATGCAGATAGATATGGTACTGGAGGAGTAGCTGAGAGTTTTATATCTTGCTCTGCAGGGAGTAGGAAGAGAGATACTCTGAACTTTGAGTAGGATTTTTGAAACCTCAAAGAGCACCACAGTGACACATATTTCCTGACAATGACACAGACCCTAATCCTTTCTTTTGTTTTATTACACACACACACACATACACACACACAAACACGCACACGTGCACACACACACACACACACACACACACATACCACATACCTATACATATCTATATACACACAAATTAAGCAAAAATTTTAAATATACAATTTACAAGAAAATAATGATGGTAACGTCTCTTTGTTCCCCCTTGTGTTACCTTGTATACCCCCAAAATTTATTAAAACTAAGAAATGATATGATGCATTCTTTTGGATTTCAGAGTTTCCCTAATAATCATTAGTTTTTAAAGGATTCAGAGGTTGCTACACACATTCAGAAATTGTTTTCTTGTCTCCTGTGCTCTGTGATTTTTTTGGATGTCTTGTTTCTTATGCTTAGTTAGACACCTATGAAAAGTACAGGTCCCAGACAATGACACCTAATTGAAGGGACAACAAAGTGCTGAATCAGAAAACAGCTGAGTTGAACCAAAGAGCCAGACTTCAGAAAGACCTAGAAAGACTAAGTTTATTCAGCAGTAAGTCTCAGAGGCTGAAACATTCTAGGCTGCAAGCTGAAGCCTTTGGGGCTTGCTGAAGATTAGACTGTATGGAGGCTAGAAGCTTCCAGACCTAGTCCTAAAGATAGCTGGACCAGAGAAAGAGATGCTCTAAACTCAGCCCAAGTTGTTTGTAAAGCCTGGTTATGGCTCTCATCTCATCCGTTCCTCTGAGGGGAAAAAAGTGACATTTACATTTACACCTGTAGGTGGCAACAACCTGAAAAACTTATGAATGCACACCCTCCTACAAAAAGGTAAGACTGTGGTTTTGATATTTCCCCCTGAATGCTACTTTTTATTTTTTTTATTTGATATTTTATTTATTTACATTTCAAATGTTATCTCCTTTCCTGGTTTCACCTCCACAAAACCCCCTATCCCGTTCCCCTCCTCCTGCTTCTATGAGGGTGCTCCCCTACCCACCCATTCACTCCTACCTCACTGCCCTGGCATTCCCCTACACTGGCGCATTGAGCCTCCACAGGACCAAGGGCCTCTCCTCCCATTTATGCCAGACAAAGCCATCCTTTGCTACTTATACAACTGGAGCCATGGGCCACTCCATGTATACTCTTTGGTTGGTGGTTTAGTTCCTGGGAGCTCTGGGGTGTCTAGTTGGGTGGTACTGTTGTTCTTTCTATGGGGTTGCAAATCTCTTCAGCTCCTTCAGTCCTTTCTCTAACTCTTCCATTGTGTACCCCACACTCGGTCCAATGGTTTACTGTGAGTCTCCACCTCTGTATTTGTCAGGCTCTAGCAGAGTCTCTCAGGAGCCTATCAGGTTCCTGTCTGCATGCACTTCTTGGCATCCGCAATAGTGTCTGGGTGTGGTGTCTGTATATGGGATGTATCCCCAGACAGGGCAGTCTCTGGATGGCCTTTCCCTAATCATTTCAAATAGTGCTACTCCTTGGTGACCAAATATTCAAACCTTTGAGCCTATGTGGGCCATTCTCATTCAAACCACCCCATTCATTGTAGGACGACCAGCACACAAACCTTAGAGTATTTGGTTAACACAAAGTTGTCTGGATGGGAAGAGAAAGAGGAAAGAGGAAAGAAAGAAAGAGGAAAAAGAAAAGAAAGGGGAAAGAGGAAAGGGGGAAGGGGAAGGGAAAAGAGAAAAGGGGAAAGAGGAAAGAGGAGGGGAGGGGAGGGGAGGGGAGGGGAGGGGAGGGGAGGGGAGGGGAGGGGAGGGGAGGGGAGGGGAGGGGAGGGGAGGGGAGGGGAGGGGAGGGGAGAGGAGAGGAGAGGAGAGGAGAGGAGAGGAGAGGAGAGGAGAGGAGAGGAGAGGAGAGGAGAGGAGAGGAGAGGAGAGGAGAGGAGAGGAGAGGAGAGGAGAGGAGAGGAGAGGAGAGGCAGAGACACAGAGACACCGAGAGACAGGGAGAGCAATAAGTTGGAGAACTATGAGTGTAGTATATTGATTACTGTCTTTTCTATACTTAGCAATACTTTTTAAATAAATAGAATTCCAAGAAAGTCTGAATAATGATCTGTGGGCCCCATTCCACTGTGGGTTTCCACACGACGATTTTGTTAAATGCCATTAAATTGTTTGCATCTGGTTTGGGTTCTGTTAAACAAGCGTAGGTTAAGAACTGTGGGTATTGGGATGAGCTGTCCTTTAGAAGCTGCAATTTCCAAGCTGAAGTGACTTCAGTTAATCCCACACAAACCACATTCCTGGGGGCCATTTTAAACTGTTTCAATCCGATTCAGATTCCCTCCCAGAGATTCAGCTCAGAATTTTTGATGCAATATCTTCTTCATCTTACAGGAGTTATCCTGTTTTTCATGTTCTGTTAGTAGAATTTCAAAATACTTAATGTAGCCCAGACAGCAAAGCTGTTACATCTGCAGATGTGAAGGAAATCAGAGATGCCCACATGAAAAAGATGCTGCCATGCACAGATAGTAATGCCAGGAATTCTTTCAATAACCAAATAATTTTAGTGGAATTTGTAAAGCAGCCCTTTTTGTACTTCAAAGAACATTGTTGCATGCTCTGCTTCCTTTACTGTTGTATATGTATATGTATATATGTGTGTGTATGTGTGTGTGTATGTGTTTGTGTACTATCTGCAAATTAATAAAGTAAATTATTATAAGTTGAACTGAGCCTATAAATGTGATAAACTGATATTTTAATATAATTAATAAACATGCAATTTTAAAACCAATTATAGAAAACAAAAATGTCCATTTCAGCAGAACTTAAGCAAAACTTGGTATTTGTTTATTTACAATTTAAATATAACATAAACTTGCTCCCTTTGTGTGTGTGTATGTATATGTGAGTGCATGTTTGCATGTATGTGACTGTGCCCATGTGTGCTCATGTGGAGGCCATTAAATATCCTTTGCTATCATGTTCCATATATGCTCTTGAGATGGGATCTCTCACTGAATCTGGAGCTCACTGTTTTTATTCATGGCCTCTGTGGCCAGTAAAGTTCAGTGACTCTCTTGCAACTCATCCCCAAGTCCTGATTTGACAAATGCATATATGGCTAGTCCTTCTCCTCTCCATAGGTTTTGGGGATACGATTTCAGGTCTTCATGCAAACACATTTACCCATGGAGCCGCTATCTCCTCAGCCTCTCAGTCACAATTTTTTACTCTTATATGTGAAAGGTAAACTCTATAAGATGATAAAAATGTGTCTATATTATTTTAAGATTACTGTACAGTAAAATATCTGGTATATTTAGAGTATAGCAATTGGTAAATGATTAAATATAACAAGGAATATTTACTGATGCCATACAATATAGAAATGTGTTATTGTAAATCCAAGCTTTTAAGATATTTCCTTATAATCCACAAATGGATATAATGTGATTTCTATTTACCCTCCCTCCATGTCTATTTTGTAATTAGTTCCCCACCCCACCATTTCCATCCCAACTTCATGTTCTATGTGTCTCTCTGAGACACATACCCACAGAGTCCATTTACTATTGCCTGTGGATACGTGGGTGTGGATACGTCTATTAAAGGATGAGTAGTTTCTGTCAAAGTAGAAAATCTGGAAAAAAAATAACTTTTCCTCTCACAATAATCACACATTGGCAATAGCACTTCATAATCTGGTGGGACTTCCGGAGGCATTCTCTCATCCATGGTGGGATGTTGGCTAGTTGGATTTTGTGACGTCCTATGCATGTGTTTCCAGCCATTGCAATTTCCTGTGCTTACTGTCAAGTTCAGCATATATTGTTTTGGTACAGTCAACCATGCCCTCTGATTCTCAGATTTTTTTCTTTTTCCTCTCTCTCTCTCTCTCTCTCTCTCTCTCTTGAATCCCTATTCTGTAATGGTCCATGAGCCTTGGAGATGGACGAGGAACAGAGTGTCCATTTCAGGTAGAGCATGTCACAGTCTCAGATTCTCTGGATACCAACTAGCTGTTGGTCTCTGCTAATCATTATGAACTGCAAGAAAAAAAAATTATTTTTTCTGATGAGGGCTAAGAGAAACTAATATTAGACAACTCCCATAGGTGATGCTGCAAAAACAGACACCAGTTTTGACTCAATTAAAAATACCAGGCATAGTTTTGATTTTATAGGGCTTCAAATCCATCAGAAAGTGAGTGATTTTTATACTATTTATGGGACTATCACCCCAGTGTTCATATCTTACCAGAGTAGAAACTACTGTCATTCATAGTTCCCAACTTGGTAAGACTGATGAGTTTCATTTCCCCCACTGTGAGTGCTAGCCAGGAGGAATGATGTGTCCAGGTTGGTTCCAGCTTGATTTCTCCATGTGCTGTGATCCAGGTATGTGGATTCCTCAGCAATGAGGTTTTTATGTTTTTGTCTTGAGGATAACCAAGACCAAGCTCAATACTCTGTGATGGTGAGTGTGTCAATAGAACCTCACTGACGAATATTTTGAGAAGTTTATGGTTTAAATATATAGATAGATGATATAGATATATATGAATGCACATATTTTAAGAAGTTTCTGCAGCAAAAGATTTCCAGGGGCATATTTTAATGTCTTTTCTGTAAATTATATTTTCTAGTACTTCCTCCTTGTCTTAATTAAGATTATATTGTGATGAGAACGAGTACAACCAATTTGTAGAAACAAGTATTATTTAACATATATGGTGGGTGTGTGTGTGTGTGTGTGTGAGTGTGTGTGTGTGTGTATCAGGTCACAGTTCATTGAGAGAAGCCAAGGCAGAAAGTCAAGGCAGGAACCTGGGGGAACACTAAAGGGGTAAAGAGAAGGATGCTGCTAACTAGATTGTTCCATATGGTTTGCCCAGTCTGACTTCTTATATCACCCAGGAACATTTACCCAATTCAGGCTGGGAACTTCTACCATAATCATTAACAATACGACAAAGCTCTACAGACATCCAGACAATCAGGATGGTTGAAGCATTTTGAAACATTTTCTCTATTGAGATGCCTTCTTCCAAAATAACCATATCTTGGGCCAATTTGACCTACACAACAACAACAACAACAAATTTTTTTAAAACATCAAAACAAACAACAATAACCACAAAACAAAAAACTGACAAGTGCACTCCTTCCCTGATCAATTTATCCCCTCCCATTCCATTATTCAACCTTTTGCTCTTCATGCAAGATCTGTTCTACTCTCTCTCTCTTGTTGCATTTGTTTATTTATCTTTTTATTTACACACAAGTTCATAGGTTCACTATGACACTTACATTGGCATGCCTAGCACCTGCCCCAATCTTTGTACCCTTCCACTTCCATTAGTTGTATTTTATAGTTTCATTTTTGGGATATTATATAGCTTGCCCTGTTCCTTCTTTTTATAAATACCCTCTCATTTGCTTCTTTTTACTATTATGACTCAGACCTACATTCTCTCCTCCCCCCACAGACACACACACAGGAAGGAGGATAACTAATGTGCACTATTTATCTTTCTCAGATTAAGTTAATCTAATAGCTTCTAGATTCATACCTATGCTTGTAAAACATGTTTTTTGTTTTCTTCATGGCTGGATATAGTTTTACAATGCACATCATTGTTTCTTTATGCATTCATGCAATGGCTTGTTCATGCAATGGCTTAGTCAGTTCCCCTGCTATTATGAATACAGCAATAATGAACATCAATGTAAAAACGTATCTATCAGAGATTGTGTGATCTTTGGGTGTATGTCAAGAAATGGAATCACTAGGTGATATTGTACTTATAGTTTTCATGTTTTAAGAGACCGGAGATGCTCACTTCTTCAGTGCTTGTAGCACTTTACACTCTACCAACAATGGAGGAAATCTCTACCAGCGATTCTTTTTCTCTTTTTTTCTGTTTTTTTTTTCTTTACTGATATTTTCTTTATTTTCATTTCATATGTTATCACCTTTCCTGGTTTCCCGCCCTCTGAGAAAAACTCTATCACATCATCCCTCCTCCTGCTTCTATGAGGGTGTTCCTCCTCCCACTCCCACCTCTCTGCCCTTCATTCTCCTACACTGGGGCATCTATCGAGCCTTCAAGGACCAAACAACTCTCCTCCCATTGATGCATGACAAGGCCATCATCTGCTATATATGCAGCTGGAGCCATGTGTACTACTTTGTTGATGGCTTAGACCCTTGTAGCTCGAGGTGGGAGAAGTTGGTTGGCTGATATTGTTGTTCTTCCTAAGGGGTTGAAAATCCCTTCAACTCCTTCAGTACTTTCTATAACTCCTCTATTGGGGACCCTGTGTTCAGTCCAACAGTTGTCTGTGAGCTTCTGCCTCTGAATTTGTAACACTCTGGCCAGGCCTCTGGGGAGACAGTCATATAAGGCTCCTTTCAGTAGGCACTTCTGAGCATCCGCAATAGTGTCTGCATTTGGACACTGTATATGGTATAAATCCCCACATGGGATAGTCTCTGGGTGGCCTTTTCTTTAGTCTCTGCTCTACATTTTAACACCATATGCTCTCCTGTATGTTGCTTTCCTCCTAAAAAGGACCAAATCACCCACAAATTGTTCTTCCTTCTTATTGAGCTTCATGTGGTCTGTGAATTGTATCCTGATTATTTGGAGCTTTTGGGCTAATATCCATTTATCAGTGAGTGCACACCATGTGTGTCCTTTGGTAATTGAGTTCTCCACTCAAGATGATATTTTCTAGTTCTATTCATTTGCCTGAGAATTTCATGAATTCATCATTTTAAATAACTGAGTAGTAATCCATTATGTAAATGTGCAACATTTTCTGTATCCATTTCTCTGTTGAAAGACATCTGAGTTCTTTCAGGCTCCTGGCTATTATAAATAAGGGTGCTATGAACATAGTGGAGCATGTATTATTATTACATGTCTGAGCATCTTCTGGGTATATGCCCATGAGCGGTATAGCTGTGTCCTCAGGTAGTACTATGCACAATTTTCTGAGGAGCCATCAAACTGATTTCCAGAGTGGTTGTAACAGCTTGCAATCTCACAGCCATGGAGGAGTGAGCCTCTTTCTCCACATCCTTGCTAGCGTCTGCTGTCACTTGAGTTTTTATCTTAGCCATTCTGACTGGTGTGGTGTCAGGGTTGTTTTGTTTTGCATTTCCCTGAGGACTAAGGATGTTGAACATTTCTTTAGGTTCTTCTTGGCATTTTGATATTCCTCAGTTGAAAATTATTTGTTTAGCTCTATACCCCATTTTTTTTTGCTTAATTGTTTTTTATTAGATATTTTCTTTATTTACATTTCAAATGCTATCCCAAAAGTTCCCTATACCCTCCCCCATCCCTGCTTCCCTACCCACCCACTCCCACTTCTTGGCCATGGTGTTCCCCTGTACTGGGGCATATAAAGTTTGCAAGACCAAGGGGTCGATCTGCCCAATGATGGCCAAATAGGCCATCTTCTGCTACATATGCAACTAGAGACACAAGCTCTGCGGGCACATTTTTAATGGGGTTATTTGATTCTCCTGAGACTAACTTCTTTAGTTCTCTGTATATAGGATATTAGCCCTCTATTGGATGTAGGATTGATAAAGATCTTTTCCCAAATTGTTGATTGCCATTTTTGTCCTATTGACAGTGCCCTTTGCCTTACAGAAGGTTTGCAATTTTATGAGGTCCCATTTTTTGATTCTTGATCTTACAGCATAAGCCATTGGTGTTTTGTTCAGGAATTTTTTTCTCTGTGCCAATGGGTCTGAGGCACTTCCC
The DNA here is from genome assembly GCF_978045245.1 of Mus caroli. Taxonomy (NCBI): domain Eukaryota; kingdom Metazoa; phylum Chordata; class Mammalia; order Rodentia; family Muridae; genus Mus; species Mus caroli. The sequence goes on along the minus strand of NW_028227264.1, from coordinate 103,384,060 downwards.
CACTTTTTCCTCTATAAGTTTCAGTGTATCTGGTTTGACTGTATCTGGTTGTATCTGGTTTGATCGACTTGGACTTGAGCTTTGTACAAAGAGATAAGAATGGTTCGATAGCTATTTTTCTACATGTTCACTGCCAGTTGAACCAGCTCCATTTGTTAAAAAAAAAAACAAAAAAAAAAACTGCCATTTTTCCACTGGATGGTTTTAGCTCCTTTGTCAAAGATCAAATAACCATAGATGTGTGGGTTCATTTTTGGGTCTTCAATTCTATTCCATGGATCTTTCTAAGTGTCTGCCTATGAATTCTATGCAGTTTTTAATCACTATTGCTCTGTAGTACAGCTTGACGTTTAGGAACCAGATTCCCCCAGAAGTTGTTTTATTATTGAGAATAGTTTTCACTATCCTATATTTTTTGTTATTCCCAATGAATTTGAGAATTGCTCTTTCTAAGTCTATGAAGAATTGAGTTGGAATTTTGGTGGGGATTGCATTAAATCTGTAGATTGCTTTCGGAAATATGGCCATTTTTACTCTATTAACCCTGCCAATCCATGAGCATGGAAGATCTTTCCATCTTCTGAGATCTTCTTCGATTTCTTTCTTCAGAGACTTGAAGTTCTTGTCATACAGATATTTCACTTCCTTGGTTAAAGTAACACCAAGGTATGTAATATCATTTGTGATATTTCCCTAATTTCTTTCTCAGCCTGTTTATCCATTGGGTAGAGGACGGCTATTGATTTGTTTGGGTTAATTTATACCCAGCCACATTGCTGCAGTTGTTTATCAGCTTTAGGAGTTTTCTGGTCGAATTTTTGGAGTCACCTAAGTATACAATCATATCATCTGCAAATAATGGTATTTTGACTTCTTCCTTTCCATGTTATATCCTTTTGACCTCCTTTTGCTGTATAATTGCCCTAGCTAGAACTTTCAGTACAGTGTTGAGTAGATAGGGAAGAGTGGGCAGCCTTGTCTAGTCCCTGGTTTTAGTGAGATTGCTTCAAGTTTCTCTCCATTTAGTTTGATGTTGGCTACTGGTTTGCTGTATATTGCTTTTTACTATGTTTAGGTATGGGCCTTGAATTACTGATCTTTCTAAAACTTTTATCATGAATGGGTGTTGGATTTTGTCAAATGCTTTCTCAGCATCTAATGAGAGGATCATGTTTTTGTTTTTTTGTTTTTCCTTTGAGTTTGTTTATATAGTGGATTACATGGAATGATTTCCATATATTGAACCATCCCTGCACCTCTCGGATGAAGCCTACTTTATCATGATGGATGATCATTTTGATATGTTCTTGGATTCTGTTTGTAAGAATTTTTTGAGTATTTTGGCATCAATATACATAAGGGAAATTGGTCTGAAGTTCTCTTTCTTTGTTTGGTCTTTGCATGGTTTAGTTATAAGCCTAATTGTGGCTTCATAGAATAAATTGGGTAGAGTACCTTCTGTTTCTATTTTGTGCAATAGTTTAAAGAGTACTGGCATTAGATTTTCTTTAAAGATCTGATAGAATTCTGCACTAAACCCTACTGGTCCTGGGTTTTTTTGGTTGGGAGATTATCAATGATTCCTTTTATTTCTTTAGGGGTTATAGGACTGTTTAAGTGGTTTATTTGATCCTGTTTTAGCTTTGATACCTTGTATGTGTGTAGAAAATTGTCCATTTCATCCAGATTTTGCAATTTACTTGAGTACAAACTTTTGTAGTAGGATCTGATGATTTTTGTTTTCTTTTTTGTTTTGTTTTGCCTTTGCTTTTGCTTTTTTTTTTGTTTTTTCAAGACAGGGTTCTCTATATAGCCCTGGCTGTCCTGGAACTCACTTTGTAGACCAAGCTGGTCCCGAATTCAGAAATCTGCCTGCCTCTGCCTCCCAAGTGCTGGGATTAAAGGCATGTGCCATCATGCCGGGCTATGATTTTTTTTTTTTTTAATTTCCACAGATTCTGTTGTTATGTCTCCCTTTTCATTTCTGATTTTCTGATTTTGTTAATTTGTATACTGTCTCTGTGCCCTGTGGTTAGTCTGGCTAAAAATTTATCGATCTTTAGATTTTCTCAAAGAACAAGCTCCTGTTTTTGTTGATTCTTTGAATAGTTTTTTGTTTCTACTTGGTTGATTTCAGTCCTGAGTTTGATTCATTTCCCGCCATCTACTTCTCTTAGGTGTATTTGCTTCTTTTTGTTCTAGAGCTCTCAGGTGTGTTGTCAGGCTGCTAGTGTATGTTCTCTCCAGGTTCTTTTTTGAGGCACTCAGAGCTATGAGATTACCCTTACCACTGCTTTCATTGTGTCCCATAAGTTTTGGTATGATGTGTCTTCACTTTCATTAAATTCTAAAAGTCTTAAATTTCTTTATTTCTTCCTTGATCAAATTATCATTGAGTAGAGCATTGTTCAGCTTCCATGTATATATGTGTTTTCCATAGTTTTTGTTGGAATTTAAGACCAACCTTAGTCCTTGGTGACCTGATAGGGTGTATGGAATTTTTGCAATCTTCTTGTATCAGTTGAGGTCTGTTTTGTGACCAATTATATGGTCCATTTGGGAGAAGATACCATGAGGTGATGAGAAGAAGATATATTCTTTTGCTTAAGGATGAAATGTTCTATAAATATGTTAAATCCATTTGGTTCATAACTTCTGTTAGCTTCACCTTGTCTCTATTTAGTTTCTGTTTCCATGATCTGTCCATTGCTGAGAGTGGGGTGTTGAAGTCTCCCAGTATTACTGTGTGGGGTTTGATGTGTGCTTTGAGCTTTAGTAAAGTTTTTTTTTTTTGTTTTTGTTTTTGATTTGTTTTTTTTTTTTTATGAATGTAGATACTCTTGCATTTGGAGCATAGATGTTCAGAATTGAGAGTTCATCTTGGTAGATTTTTCCTAAAACCAGCATAAAGTTTCCTTCCTTTTCCTTTTTGATAACTTTTTGTTGAAAGTCAATTTCATTTGATATTAGAATGGCTACTCTAGCTTGTTTCTTGTGACCATTTGCTTGGAAAATTGTTTTCTAGCCCTTTACTCTGAGGTCATATCTGTCTTTGTCACTGGGGTTTGTTTTCTGTATGCAGCAAAATGCTGAGTCCTGCTTATTTATCCAGTCTGTTGGTCTATATCTTTTTTATTGGGAAATTGAGTCTATTTAGGTTAAGAGATATTAAGGAAAAGTGATTGTTACTTCCTGTTCTATTTGTTATTATAGGTGGAATTGTGGCTATGTGGCTATCTTCTTTTGGGTTTGCTGACAGATTATTTTCTTTCTTTTTCTAGGGTGTAGTTTCACTCCTTGTGTTGGTGTTTTCCCTCTATTATCCTTTGAAGGGCAGATTTGAGGAAAGATATTGTGTAAATTTGGTTTCCTCATGAAATATCTTGCTTTCTCCATCTATGGTAATTGAGAGTTTTGTTGGGTATAGTAGTCTGGGCTGGCATTTATGTTCTCTTAGGGTCTGTATGACATTTGCCCAGGATTTTCTGGCTTTCATAGTTTCTGGCGAGAAGGCTGGTCTAATTCTGATAGGTCTGCCTTTATATGTTACTTGACATTTTTCCCTTACTGCTTTTAAAATTCTTTCTTTGTTTAGTGCATTTGGTGTTTTGATTATTATGTAATAGGAGGAATTTCTTTTCTTGTCCAGTTTTATTTGGAGTTCTGTAGGCTTCTGTATGTTCATAGGCATCTCTTTCCTTAGGTTAGGGATGTTTTCTATAATTTTGTTGAAGATATTTACTGGCTCTTTAAGTTGGTAATCTTTGCTCTCTTTTATTCCTATTACCCTTAGGTTTGGTTGTGTCCTGGTTTTCCTGGATGTTTTCAGTTAGGACCTTTTTGCATTTTTCATTTTCTTTGATTGTTGTGTCAATGGTTTCTTTGGTATCTTCTGTACCTGAGATTCTCTCTTCTATTTCTTGCATCTATGTCTCCTGATCCCTTTCCTAGGTTTTCTAACTCCAGAGTTATCTCCCTTTGTGATTTCTTCATTGTTTCTTTTTCTCTCTTTAGATCTTGATGGTTTTATTCATTCCCTTTGCCTGTTTGATTGTTTACCAGTAATTCTTTAAGGTATTTTTGTGTTTCCTCTTTAAGGGCTTCTACTGTGTTCTGCTGTATTTCTTTAAGGGAGTTATTTATGTCCTTCTTAATTTCCTCTATCATCATCATGAGAAGTGATTTTTGTTATGAATTGTCTTTTCTGACATGATCGTACATATCCAAGACTTGCTATGATGAGAGAATTGGGCTCTGATTATGTCAAGAGACCTTGGTTTCTGTTGCTTCTATTCTTATCCTTCCCTCCAGCCATCTGATTATCTCTAGTGCTACCTGCCCTTGCTATATATGACTGGAGCCTGTCCTTCCTGTAATCCTTGCAAAACATCCCAGAGCATATACATGGAGGTCAGAAAACATCTGTTTGCATTCAGTTCTCTCCATTCATCTTTCCATGGCCTCTGAGGCTTTAACTCAGATATCCTACTTACTATTTGTGCTACTAAAGTATCTGAGGAAATACATATTGGCATGGATATGTTCTTGTTTCATTATTTCTGTTGCTTCCCTAAACAAAGAAAAATGCTTTGTTTTTCCTGTAGGTACACAGCCCAGACCAATAATGCATGGGATCAAAGTTGCAGTAGCTAGAAACATCTGCTCACACCACATCTATGCTCATTTGCCTGTTTGTCTGTGCTACACTTGTTTTTCTATTCACTTTAGAATCCCAGCCATGACAAGACTGCCACCCTGAGTATACTATGTCTTCATACATCAATCAACTTACATAAGACATACCCACAGGCCAAGCAAATATAGCCAGTCCTTCATTGACACTCTTTGCTCAGGTGTGTAATTGTGTCACTTTGAAAATTAAAGCTATCATCACACCACTCTATTACACAAACCAATAAATAATCATATTCTAAAATTAACCTGATTTTACCTTTGTTATATTTTAGTTTTGAAGTTTATGACTTGATTCATTATAGCAATGTAAAGAACATGCATACTGTCAGAGAATATCTGTTGTCCTATCAATGTGGCTTTTGTTATGATTACTGAGTATTGCTCTATTTAATATGATGTTGGCTACTGTTTTACTCTATATTGTCTTTGTTGTATTTAGTTATGTGCCTCAAATTCTTGATCTCTCCAAGATTTTTAACAGTACAACCACTCTGGAAATCAGTCTGGCGGTTCCTCAGAAAATTGGACATAGTACTACCGGAGGATCCCGCAATACCTCTCCTGGGCATATATCCAGAAGATGTCCCAACCGGTAAGAAGGACACATGCTCCACTATGTTCATAGCAGCCTTATTTATAATAGCCAGAAGCTGGAAAGAACCCAGATGCCCCTCAACAGAGGAATGGATACAGAAAATGTGGTACATTTACACAATGGAGTACTACTCAGCTATTAAAAAGAATGAATTTATGAAATTCCTAGCCAAATGGATGGACCTGGAGGGCATCATCCTGAGTGAGGTAACCCAATCACAAAGGAATTCGCACAATATGTACTCACTGATAAATGGATATTAGCCCAGAAACTTAGGATACCCAAGATATAAGATACAATTTGCTAAACCCATGAAATTCAAGAAGAACGAAGACCAAAGTGCGGACACTTTGCCCCTTCTTAGAAATGGGAACAAAACACCCATGGAAGGAGTTACAGAGACAAAATTTGGAGCTGTGACTAAAGGATGGACCATCTAGTGATTGCCATATGCAGAGATCCATCCCATAATCAGCTTCCAAACGCTGACACCATTGCATATACTAGCAAGATTTTGCTGAAAGGACCCAGATATAGCTGTCTCTTGTGAGACTATGCAGGGGTCTACCAAACACAGAAGTGGATGATCACAGTCAGCTATTGGATGGATCACACGGCCCCCCAATGGAGGAGCTAGAGAAATTACCCAAGGAGCTAAAGGGAACTGCAACCCTATAGGTGGAACAACAATATGAACTAACCAGTACCCTAGAGCTCTTGTCTCTAGCTGCATATGTATCAAAAGATGGCCTAGTCGGCCATCACTGGAAAGAGAGGCCCATTGGACTTGCAAACTTTATATGCCCCAGTACAGGGGAACCCCAGGGCCAAAAAGGGGAAGTGGGTGGGTAGGGGATTGGGGGGGTGGGTATGGGGGACTTTTGGGATAGCATTGAAAATGTAAACGAGGAAAATACCTAATAAAAAAATAAATTAAAAAGAAAAAAGATTAAATTAGTCGGTAAGTCAGCCTTTCTTTGTCTAAGACGGAAAGCCAAGGCAGGCGTTAAACAACTTGTTTATTGTGCCCTAAAATGTATTGGCTGACATAGATTGCTTTACAACACACCATGCTTGTGTAGAAGTAACTTGTAAATTCACAGTAAATTTTAGGTTTCATTTTTAAAGCATGTAATAAATGTCAACATTAGTTCCAAAAAAAAAAAAAAAGTGTTGGATGTTGGCAAAGGCTTTTTCAGCACCTAAGATGATCATGTGAGTTTTTTCTTTGACTTTGTTTATATATGTTTGTTTACATTGATACATTTTCATATATTAGACCATCCCTGAATCCCTGGGATAAGGTCTATTTGATCGTGGTGTATAATGTTTTTGATGTGTTCTTGGATTGGGTTTTCAAGAATTTTATTATGTATATTTGTGTTGATGTTTACAGGCAAAATTGGTCTGAAGTTCTCTTTCTTTGTTGGGTCTTTGGAGGTTTAGGTTTCAGAGTATCTGTGGCCTCATAGAATGAATTAGATAGTGTTCCCTCTGTTTCTATTTCTGTAGAATAGTTTGGGGATTATTAGTATTAGCCCCTCTTTCAAAGCCTGGTAGAATTCTGTACTAAAACATTTGGACATGGGCTTTTTTTTTATTTTTATTTTTTATTGTTTGGGTTGGGAGGTTTTTAATGACTGCTTCTATTTGTTATATTGGGGATTATGGGACTGTTTAGATAGTTTATCTGATCTTGATTTAACTTTGATATGTGGTATCTGTCTAGAAAATCATTCATTTTGTCTAGATTTTCCAATTTTGTTAACTAATTTTGTACTAGGATCTGGTGTTTTTTCTTAAATTCTTTAGTTTTTGTTTTTATATCTCCAATTCCACGTAGAAGGGGGGACAAAATAATCATGAGAGGCAGAGATAAGGAAGGACTTGAATGAAAGAGGGGATGGACAGGGCAAAGTCAGGCAACATCAAGTATGGGGGGGTGGAGACACAAAAGAATCCCAGAGGATGAGGAGAATGGATATATACAGCTGCCATTGGGGGTGGGTCAAAACCTCTAGAAAGTTCCAGAGACCTGGAATGGGGAGGCTCACAGGACTCAATATGACTGGCCTTATCTGAAATTTCCACAGTGAGGAGGGAGAACCTACAAAGACCATCTCCAGTAGATAGGACCTGCAGCAGACATATGTGGACACAAATCCACCTTCAAAATTTTCGACCCAGAATTTTTCCTGTCTAAAAGAAATTCAGGGACAAAATTGAAGTAGAGACTGAACAAATGGCTGACCACTAACTAGTCCAAATTGGGATCTATCCCATGGATAGGCACCAAACCCTGATACTGACTGATATTATTTTGTGCTTGCAGAGAGCATCCTAGCATGGCTGCAATCTGAAAAGCTTTACTAGCTGCTGACTGAGGCAGGTGCAGATACTGACCATCAAGCATTGGATTGGAAGTGCTGAGGGAGGATTGAAGGAACTCAAGGAGATAGCAACCCCATAGGAAGATCCACAGCCTCAACTAATGTAGACACTTGGGAGCTCCCACAAAGTAATCCACGAAGAAAGAGCATACATGGGTTGATCTGAGGCCCCTGAAACAGAGGGCTGCCTTGTCTAACCTCAGTGGGAGAGATTATACCTAATCCTGAAAAGGCTTGATGCCTCTTGAAACAGGATTGCCTGGAGGCACTGACTGAGAGGTGAAGGGGAAGGACTCTGTGAGAGGAGAACAGGAATGGGGACAAAATTTGGGATGTAAATACATAACTGTTTAAATAGTACGAAATAAAAGATTAAGTACATACCAAAAGTTACAAGGCTATAAACTTCAACTTTTCCATTAGTGAAACTTTAATTAATTAAATTTAAAATAAGTAAGTTTAAAATTTTTCGAATAGGAAATTGCAACCATAACTATTATATTTTCATTTGCGAAGATATTGATACTGCAAGATTCAAGATCTAAGTCATCCAGATGGAATTGCCTGATACACCACTCACTAGCTGTTATTCCTAAGCAATTTGTGTGTTAGAAAGTAGTTGCTATGTAACAAAGTCACTGAGATTGATTTAATTAAATTCACATCTCTGTCCTGCTATGAAATTGCTGAACACCCTTAAGACAGTGTATTAATGAGTCTTTCCAAATTCCTGTCTTTGTTCACCATAGTTACTGTGCATTTTTGGACAAATAAAATTTTAAGTAGCATACTACAAAAGTCAGCAACTGAATCACATTTGGTATTGAGTAATTCAGACTGATTATTATTGTCTTTCAGAAATCTATGCCTTAACTAAGCCTACCATGTGTAATACATAAAAAAAATAATAATAACTCAACAACTCAAAGCCAAGAATAATAAGCCGAGAGTATTTTAGCATCACTAACATCAATTGCCAATGTTCCCACACTCCTTCTTTATTCTAGCTTTGATCAAAACCTGGCTCACAGATTAGATCTTATTTTGTGGTCCTATTGCCCATTGCTCTCATAGCCCAATTATTCTGTTATTGGCAGTGATTCATAACACTTATTAAAATTTATGGCTTAGTAATTCCTTTTAAATTGGAGGATTAAGAATGTCATGTTCTCAATACCCGGTATTAAATCGTTTCTTACCTAAAGCCTTCTAGCATAAAATCATTTGTAAAAACCTACCACACTTATTAGCATTGAGTAAGCAGCAATTTGGTTCTGTGATGGCATAGTTTCTTAAGTGGATAGTCACTTTAAAAATGGAAAATTGTTTTCTTGTTATGTTCATTATGGTTGTTTCTTGCAGGATCAAAACAGTCTTCTATATAAATTTCAGAAATCTGTTCTTTTCAACATTTGAGATATAATATCCCTTAAGTGTTTACTTTCTTCTAAGGAAATCATTTGAAAAATTTTCAGAAGCTATAGGATGTATATTATCAAACTCATTCATCATTCATATTCTTTTTACTCCTGTTCATCCTAAATATCCCACCATAATCTTTCTCAGGTTCATGCTTTTCTAAGCCTATAGACTCTAGTTGGCAACCCTAACATATGCGTAGGTGTAGGATCATCTATTGTAGCACAGTTAGCCTCTTGAGACCACATGTCAGACAAACATTAACTTTTTCTCTCCCAGCAGTCACTAATTGGCAATAGATGTAATCAGGTCTACCAAAAGAAGAGTGTTTTAAGAGAAAGCATAGACAACCCCGTTACTTGCTTTCCCTTAGGTAAATTTAATTATAATTCTCCTTCCCTGTGCCAAAGCTACTGGGAAAATCAATCCACGACCTCATAGAATTAAAACGTGGATTTTATAAACAGAAAAAGGCTCTTGCTGTGCTGTGAAACCCAATTCTTTAGTGATCTATAATGTATTATTCTTCTATTTATCTCCTCCTTTGGTATTCCCTCAGTATTCTCAACTAGTTTCTCCATTCACCACCACGTTCCCTACTCCCAAGCAATTGCAGTTTTGTGGCATTGAAGTTGCTGCTTTCTCTTACCTGGACTTCCCAAGTCTAGATTATGTATATCTGGATTTTTCTGACACTTTGACTTTTACTATATGTTCAACTCTGAGAATACTATCTTTTGAAATGTATTGTTCTATATACCAACTCTCAGATACATCATTTATATTATGTTTAATTTTTGTCAGAAAACTTTCTAAAGGACTTCTAAAATTCAATCCCCAAGGTTATGCTGCCTTCAAAGATTAAAAGCACAGTTTATATTGTAAGACTGTCATCACAAACATTGGCTTTATGTTTAGGGGCTGCTAGGATTCCTCTCTATTCAGATGAGCTGGTTTCTATTTTGGAGACTACAATTATTTCTTAATGTAGGACAATAAAAATGTAGTAGAAAATGATGAAACTAAGTGAAATGTTTTACACTTCATTAGTTTATTGCAGAAAAGGGGGGGTACAAATAAGAATGAAATAAGAATCAGTCACAGAAAGACACTGGACAGGATATGTGGGGATTTGAATTGCAAACCAACTATCTCCAGATTCCATCAGAGTCAGCAGGATTCACCGATCCCAAGCATCAATGTGCATTACCAAACATGTAGCTTCTACCAAACTTTGGTGTCTAGATTTTGTTAGAAATAAATAATCACGCTGTGTGAGAATGGATCAGACATCTGGACCAGTTGAACATTCCAAAGGTTTAGAGAGCATGCTACAGGACTATCAAGACCAGCAAAATTATATTATAATGCAATACCAACTGTGAAATGATACCATATATTTATTTTTAGTTTCCTTTTAAAAAAATATTTCTGGAGGCCCAAGAAGATTGCCTGCTTTATTATTGCAGAAGAAAGCCTTTACTAACAGGTGCTCAAAATAAACATTTATGAAATGAATGAACTGTGACATTTTGGGACTTGATATTTCCATGGGTGCAGAGCATTATTTCCCAATTGATGCTTGACAATATTTAGAGATGTTTGTGATAACTGCAGCATCTCTTGAAGATTATCAGGTCTCTACATATTATTTTCTGGTCTTGAATGTATGGCTGCTGATTTTTTACTAGGTGAATATTTTTATTTTTAAATTTATAAGATTTTTTTTTATCACAACAGCCATACTTTCCACCTCAGAAGTATTTTGTGAAAATCAAATGAAAGGTTTATCTGAAAAAAAATTTGAAAAAGATTTATTCTTTACAACATTTAAAAGTTGTCTTTCATTATTGGAAATACTAGGTTTGTATTGCATAAATATTCTAAGATATGGAAATGGTACAGTCAATCAAAAGAATCTACATAGGAGATGCAAAATAAATTCTCAGTGTAGACTAAAGGAGGATAATTATACCTGTCTTGCTTAAATTACTGAATTTTACCTAACACATTCCAACTGGATGTTTTCCTTCTGTTGTTCAGTACTATGTTATAACATCTAGAAAAAGACCTGCATCAGAGTAGGTACTCAATGGATAACTTGGCCATAGGTTGACAAATATACAGGACGTCTTTATAGTGCCTCTTTGATTTGAAATTAAATGCTATAAAATAAAAATCAACATAGAAGCATTTAATACATAAAGGAAAAATTCCATTCATCTAAAAATAATAAAATATACATGTTGCGACATAAATGAAAGCATTGTCTTAATCTTGCTTTTCAATCATAAAAGTAGTAAACTTGTATTTAAAATTAATCTTTGAAATTACCACTCTGGAAATCAATCTGGACGTTCCTCAGAAAATTGTAAGTACTTAATTCAGCGTCACCATGACTAATTATGTGTGTGTCATTTTTTTTTCTTTGACAGTTTAAACTATGTATGAGCTTTCCAAAATAATTTTTCAATAAACTACTTGTCTACCTAGGATTGATTTTGTATCTATACTTTCTGGCACATCAAGTTATAAAACTTCAACATTTGCATTACAATAACCACTGTTTTTTTTTCTTCTTTCTCAATTTACTTTCTTTTCTTTTAAAAGATAAAGCATTAAGTTTCTGACAAAGACCAGAAATAATCCATTTTCCGTTTTCACTTTCCCTTCAGCTGAAGTAATATAGGTATAGGATAATAAGTAACTTTACAAAGAATAACATATCTAAAACTACTTTCCTAACACCAAATTCCATGTTAACTAGTTTTCTCTAAATAACATGGTCACTTTTTATTTATAAACAGAAGCATGTTGTATAAAATACTGAAATTGATCATTTGAAAACAAATTAAAGATTCATGATTTAAAGCAAAAATGTATTTTCTGATACATTTTATTAAACTATATGGGTTTAAAGATAAAACAGATCTATATATCATATATATATGTATATATATACATATATATATGCACAGACATGCACAATTTTGTTAAAAAGGCATTACTCTATAACACAGTAACAATGTTTCTGCCAGATACCAGAAAAAAAATAGGTTACTTAGTTTGAAGGTTTTAGACAATAATATCTCACAGAACTTGAGTTCTGTGGAAATTTCAGTATGGTTGGATATCATCCCAGAACTTGGCAGTAAGACCCTGTTACTGAAGACAGCACATACTCTGGTCATATAACATGGCAAAATTAAACTGGTATACATATGAAAGCTCTATTCCTACTGACACATTTTTGCAGTTAAGGGAAAAGAGGATTCTGCAGGGTTTCATGATGACTTGCCTGCCAGTACATGTCCACTGGTACATAGTAGTATAGACATCTTGGGAGTAACCAATCACTTTTGGATTATATGTAACTCCTCCTTCAAACAATGAACCCAATACCTAACACCATGATCAGACTAAGAACCTATGGTCAAATAAGTTATAGGTCATAATATTACTATTATAATGGCAAAATGACACACTATTAAACCAACTCCTAATAACTTATTTTACTCCCATTGATCAGAGCATTTCTCAAACTTTACCAGAGAGCTTTCTGCTTGTAACAGATACTGATTAACACTGTTAGTCAGTAGAAACAATAATAGGCAATACAAGAATAAGAAATGACAGAATTCCTAGCTTCAAAGGTAACATCAGTATTATACCACTTTACTGTAAGGGTCAGGAATCATTTCAGGAGAATTACTGTAAGATTCAAAGGCAGTGAATGGCCAGAAGAAAATAGTATCTTGTGGACACACCAGAGAAGTTAAACAAATGAATTCACAGAGCTTGGGACGGTATTAAATACATGGTAAAGCCAAGTTAGGTAAAATCCTGGCATGGAGAGGAGTTGGGCACAGAGTGCTTCACCTAGGAGCTATTTGCCATTTGGCTTCTGGAAGACGTAGAGACAGTTTTTTTCTGAGAGTGTAACATCTTTTTCATCAACCACTCTCCAGTCGAAGACCACACATCAAATATTTGTTTGGTTCCAATTGGTCTTCAAGGATTAAAAAAAAAATGACATTGTTTGGCAGAGAAGGGTTTGTGTATTTGGGAGATGTTCAAGATATGGGTGAATAATATCAAAAACTATGTGAAATTCTCAAGAAACACACAGACAATGCTCACTCACTCACACACACATATATACATATACATGTATAAATACATATGTATATGTGTGTATATATAAATATATATTACTAACATTAACATTTATTTTTATAAGAATGCACTTTTAGGTAATGATTGTTTATATCTAGTATTATCAAATGCAATATCTGTTACTGATGAATGGTTGCTTCTGTAAAGAATCAAAGTTAGCAAGCTTCAACCTGTTTCTAAAGTAAAATTTTAATTTGGTATTTTAATGTTACAACACTGAAAGTGATGTTGCTCTTATGTTCAAGAAGCATTCATGGGGGCCAGAGGGAAGGATAGACCTGGGTGATAGAGAGGGAACAGGGAGGGGAATCGGGTAAAAATTTTAGGTACTGGGGGCAAGAACAGGACTGAAGCCCTGAGGACCAGCAAAAAGAATGGAAACAGGCAACCTTAGTAGGTAGGAGGTGGGGCACCCCCCCCCCCGAATATATTGGAGACCTGGAAGGTCAGAGACTCTCAGGACTCAAAAAATAGACTTTGAGTGAAGTTCTCTACAGTGGAGAGAGGGGGCTTCCAGTGGGAGGACAGGACATCAAGTGGAGGGATGGTATTGCCATCTCATATTCAAAAGCTCTGGTCCAGAATTGTTCCTGTCTGAAGATACTGCAGGGACAAAATGGAAAAGAGAATGAGAGAAAGAAGGGCCAGTGTCAGGCCTAAATTGGGATCCCACTCAAAGGAAGGCCCCAAGGGCTGACACTATTACTGATACTATGGTGTGCTTACAGAGAGGAGCCTAGCATCACTGTCCTCTGAGAAGCCCAACAAGCAGCTAAAAGAGTCAGAGGCAGATACTTACACCCAACCAATGGATAGAAGCTCAGGACCCCTGTGATTGAATTGGGGGAAAGGTGGAAGAAGCTGAAGAGGAGGGCAGCCTCATGGGAAGACCAGCAGTCTCAACTGACCTGGACCCCTGAGATGTCTGACACTGAGCCACCAAACAGGCAGCATACACCAGCTGATATGAGGGCCCCAACATTTATACAGCAGAGGACTGCCTGGTCTGGCCATAATGAGAAAGGATGTACTTAACCCTCAAGAGACTTGAGACTCCAGAGTGTGAGGAAGCCCAGGGGTAGGAGTGGAGGGGTAGAGTCATCCTCTTGGAGACTATAGGGAGAGAAATGGGATGGAGAGCAGTCATCGGGAGGGTGCAGTCATTGGGAGGGTGAACGGGGGTGGGGGATGTATACTGGACTATAAAAATGGATTAAAGAATTAAAAATAAAACAAAGTTTGTGATTAAAACTATATTAATGAAATCTAAAGACAATAAGCCTTAAGGTCTCTCAAATTATCAGTTATAACCATTAGACATTGAGAGTGGTTGCTTTTCATGAAATTATAAGCTAAGTACAGCAAGATAATCACCCATAACAGAAAATAATAGAAACAAAAAATGTGAAAGGCAGCAAGATTCATTGAGCAAGTACTGAAAGAATCAGTATCTTTCAGAAGGGTGGTTCTGAAGAAAGGTTCTGCAGAGAGGATAGAGTATAAACCCACATTTACCTCCTGAGAAAATTGCACTAAAGCAGTATTGTTAGAAAAATTGTACACCTCAAAGAAGGGACTGGAAATCTTGACATACTCTGAAGACTTACATAGATCATCCTAAATAAGTAGTCAAAAAGCAACTGTAAGTTGCTTTCAAGAGGACTCTAATAGTAGTACTTCACAATTCATTCTGAACAACTCAACACTTCTTGTTGCCATGAGAAAAGAAAAGTCCTGTAAAGTAAGTAAATAAACATGTCAACGATGTAATTATGCACAATCTTTAGTTGAGAAACAGTGGACACATAACTTGACTTAGACAGGAATCACTGTGGAAGTATTTAGCTGAAGGGAAAGCCAATGTGTATAAGAATAAAAAGTGGAGATCAGACAGCATAAAATTTATTGAAATGGTGCTCCACTTGATTTGAGGGTGGCCAGATTAGCTATACTTCCTAACCAAGAATAATGCATATAGCAGAAAATCTGGAAGCTTTGGCATGTAGACATAAAATGAATGGACATTTTAATTTAATTTCACCAAACATTCCTTGACTCTGCTACATACCAAACATTATTCAGAACCACAGGAACCACAAATAGAATGACTTATGGATTTGGTTCACAAAAAATTTTTGGTGACACACACACACAGAGTTCAGAACATGCAACTCTACTAAAACCTTATAAAATCTATTTAGAGAACTTTTGGCTACTAATGCCACTTTACAAAACCAGTGCAATCTCTAGTGGCATTCTTAATGTTTATTCTTATACCCACAGATAAGTAGATCTCACCACTAATACAAGAAACTCGTACTTGCAGCAGATGGAGAGCATTACAGAAAGCCACAACTGGACAAAGTACAGAGAACAGCTGACAGTGGGGTGCCTCATTTCAATTGATATATCTGCAACACAATCCTTTCACCTAACGCTTAGGGACAAAGGCGGAACAAAGAGGAGAAAAAATTTTAAGACCCAGATATGAAAAACATATTTTATCTACAAGATTGTATCATTTATTTATGACATGGAAGCTGCACCAAAAAATCTAAAAAGAAAATAACACCACCAGTTGGCATGGCCTGTTTTATGGGGGATCTAACCAGGCCCCACCCATAGATGAAGAACTATGGGTAATGGATGATACTGAGAGGGGGAGAATTTCTTTTCCTTTGGTTTTCCACTACCAAGGGGTTATCCATAAAACATATACATATAAGCAATATTAAACTGATTTACCAGATTTTGTATATGTACATACATATACACAATAGGAGGGAGAGGAACAACCATGTAAATTTGCATATGTAAAATTTTTACAAATTAAAAAAAAATTCACAAGCTGGGCGTGGTGGCACAGGCCTTTAATTCCAGCTCTTGGGAGGCAGAGGCAGGTAGATTTCTGAGTTTGAGGCCAGCCTGGCCTACAAAGTGAGTTCCATGACAGCCAGGACTACACAGAGAAACCCTGTCTCGAAAAACTAAATGAATCAGTAGTTAAGAGCACTTGCTTCTCTCCAGAGGATCCAGGTTGGATTCTCAGCACTCACCTGGCAGCTCACAACTGTCTGTAACTCCAGTTCCAGGGCGTTTGATGTCCTCTTCTGGCCTCTAAATTCCAAGATATCTGATGTCCTCTCCTGTCGTCTGGGTTCCAGATATGTAGGTGATGTGCAGACATACATGCAGGGAAAGACCCATATACATTAAAAAGGATTTGGGGCTTTATGTTTGTTTAAGTAAATAAAATTCAGGCTGGAGAGATGGCTCAGTGGTTAAGAGCATTGACTGCTCTTCAGGAGGTCCTGAGTTCAGTTCCCAGCAACCACATGGTAGCTCACACTATCTATAATAGAATCACATGCCTTCCTCTAGTGTACTCATACATAAAAAAAGTTGATTTTGTTTTGTTTTGTTTTTTTATTTAAAAAGAAAATAAAATTCTGAATTGTATCTGGTTTGAAAAAAAAAGAAAAAAAAAAGAAAAACCAAAAATAAATAAATAAATAAATAAATAATGAAAAGAAAGAAGAAAGAAGAAAGAAAGAAAGAACGAAAGAAAGAAAGAAAGAAAGAAAGAAAGAAAGAAAGAAAGAAAGAAAGAAGGAAAGAAAGAAAAATTACTAAGACACATTTTTTCTCTCCTCAGAGTCTAGTAGGCTGAGTGAAAATTTCAATAAATAATCGTTTAATGTATATATAATCGAGTAGAGAAATCCCATAAAAGAGAGCAATTAGTTCTGCATATGGAATTCTGCAAGGGTTCCATAGAGCTTCACATGTGAATTTGTCTTTGTGAGATAAAACAGAGGGATGGATACAAAAAAAATGTGGTACGTTTATACAATGAAATACTATACAGCTATTAAAAAATATGAATTTATGAAATTCTGAGAAAAATGGACGGATCTGGAGGATATCTTCCTGAGCGAGGTAACCCAATCACAAAAGAAAACACATGATATAGAGTCAGTGATCAGTGAATAATAGCCCAGAAGATTGGAATACCCAAGATACAATTTGCAAAACACTTGAAACTCAAGAAGAAGGAAGACCAAAGTGTGGATAATTCAATCTTTCTTAGAAGGGGAAACAAAATACCCATGGAAGGAATTACAGAGACAAAGCATGAAGCAGAGACTGAAGGAATGACCATGCAGAGACTGCCCCACCTGGAGATCTATCCCATACACCACCGCCAAAACTATCCACAATAGTGGATGCCAGCAAGAACTTGCTGAAAGGAGCCTGATACAGCTGTCTGCAGAGAGGCTCTGCCAGTGCCTGAATAATACAGAAGTGGATGCTCACAGCCATCCATTGGACAGAGAATATGTTCCCCAATGAAGGAGCTAAAGAAAGTACCCAAGGAGCTGAAGGGGTTTGCAGCCCCATAGGAGGAACAACAATATGAACTAACCAGTACCCCCAGAGCTCCCTGGGACTAAACCACCAAGCAAAGAAAACACATGGTAGGACTCATGGCTCTAGTTGCACATGCAGCAGAGGATGGCCTAGTTGGTCATCAATGGGAGGAGAGGCCCTTGGTCCTGTGAAGGTTCTTTGTCCCAGGACAGGGGAATGCCAGGCCCAGGAAGCAGGAGTGGGTAAGTTGGTGAGCAGGGTGGGGTGGGGGTGGGGGTGAGGGGATAGGGGGATTTTAGACTGGAAAATGGGAAAGGAGATAACATTTGAAATGTAAATAAAGAAAATATGTAATAAAAACAAGATGTTATCTCATTCATATAAATATTTGGAAGCAACTGTGGCTCATAAACAAAAGGTAAGTAGCAGATGCAGTTTACCCTCAGTTTGTAAGGATCTGGAATAGACATCTATTCAGAGCCAGTGTCATGCAGCCTAAAGAAAATGTGTCTCATAATGACAAATACACTGACTCTATTTTCTGAAAGTTCAATTATTTCTTTTTTATTCTGAAATTTAAAGTCTAATCTCACAAAAAAAAATTCAGAAAAGTCAGGTCATCTGAGTCAGAAGTGGTAATCTACAAAATAGGTGCAAATTTTTCTGTTATGATTAGAAAATCATACTTTATGTGGTTTGCTGAAATATAAATTGCATACAGATACAGAAAGTTTTTTGGTTGATCATGATGTGAACATGTAAATTGAAGCCAGATTCTAAATAATGACCTGTATTCTCACATTGTCTAGTTTACCTTACATAAGTGGAGATTTGAACAATTTATTAGTTCCTTAGTATAAATGCTTGATATTTTTGAATGGTCGATATTTTGGATATGTTAATCACAACTAACAGTGGGGCAAGTACTGGTAAGTACTAGGACAGGACTCAAGCAAGAAGTAAAGCCCAATTTTATGTGGAAAATATTGTCTACTTGTAGTGGTAAGTGGTTAATGATACAAAAACAAGAAAATGTACACAAAACTATAATATTAACTTAGTTAGCAAATACTTGTTAAACATCTCTCAATGTACATTGTAATTTAAACTAGACAAAAAAGACCAGGTTAGGTAATACCAGCACTGAGGAGAAAGAAACAAGGGTCTCTTTCCCTTTTGGAAAGGTCTTCTTTTTCCTTCTTTCTGGAGTTGAGAGGCTATTCTACTCTGTAAGTTCCAGGCCAATGACTTAACAACAACAAAATAGATATTGGAAAATGTTTATAAACCAACTTCTTAGGTTGTCCTCTGACCTCTATAGATATGCCCTCAGATGTGCATGTAAATTTTGACATTTACATGCACCCACAAACACATGTGCATAAAACTATAATATCAATTAGCAAATAATTGTTAAACATTTCTGGATGTACATCATAATTTAAACTAGACAAGAAAAGACCACGTTTGGTAATACCAGCACTGGGGAGAAAGAAACAAGGGTACATGTATACATATGTACATACATATACATACATACATACACACATATATACATATGCACCTATATGTATATATGTATGTATAGATAGATATACATGTATATATTTATATGTATGCAAAATATGACACTAGAGATTCAATAAAGTACTATAGAAACATGGCTTTTTTAATAGAATCATCAGAAATAGCTCTAAAAAAAATCAAAGAGAAAATCTCAGCAGAGCTTTTAGAAAAGTGAAGGGTCCAATAAGCACTTATAAAACTAGTCAACAAAACTAGTCAACAAAATCAAGGGTGAGATTGAGTGCTTATTCTAAAATATCAGCTCCATTATTAGTTTACCTAATTAAAAGGCTGCATTCCTAGCCTTCTAACCACAGAAATGATCTGATGTATTTTCATTATTTTTCATAATGCATTAGGTATTTTGAAAATAATGGTAGGGGAGGCCCTTGGTCCCAGGAAGGTTTGATGCTCTAGGATAGGGGGATGCTGGAGCAATGGGGCAGGAACATGTGGGTGGAGGAGCACCCTCAAACAGGCAAAGGGGAAGGGGGAGGGCAGATGTGGGATGGGGAGTTGGTGGAGAGGGAACCTGTAAGTGGGATATCATGGGATGGAGTGTTGGTAGACAAGTAACTGGGATGCGGGACATCATTTGAGGTGTAAATGAATGGAATGATTAATAATAAAAAGAAAGAAAGAAAATAAAAGAGAGAAAGGCATGTAAAAAGCAAAATAGATGGAAGTCCAATGGTGATGGTTAGTGCAATAATGTCTTGGTCATGTTAGAGATGAGATATTCTTCAGAAATCAACAGGATTTCTTGAAACAGTATAACTTCCTGGTAAACTACACAGTACTAATGGTTCACCACAGTACTGAGGGGAAGGGACAACATTTTCTTTAATTGCTATACTAGCTGATGTTTCCAACACAATCCTGTGGATAGTTGCAAACCCATGTTTAAATTCTATAGGTCACAAAATAAAACAAAAAGACATAAATGGAGAAAGAGACTGGTAGGATGAGAGTGTGCCAAAGATATTTAGAGGGTTCAGAAAGAGCAGGAAGTTGCCAGCAGTCAGAATGCATTTTATAATTCATGCAACTGTCAGAGGACAAATTTTATAATAGAAGAATGAAAAACTAAATCTATTGAAAGCAATCTCAGTAAATGATCATATCCAATTGTTGTTAACACAGAGGGGTGGATTTGTTGATAGGATTTTAAAATAACTTTCTTCTGACTAAATATTTTACTACATCAGAACCAAAATAATAATAAAGAGAAAAAGGATGCGTGAAAGAGTTATGCAAAAATTTAAGAATGTGCCATCATTAAATAAATGTAGTAAGATAGTCTGGCGGTGCTAGGAGAGAATTGAGATTCTAGGCTACGAATTTAATTTCAGACCAGAAAACACATTTCTTTGGATTTCTTTTAAAATATTTTCCTGTATATCTATTTAACTGGTATCATAATGGAGCAGGTGACAAATTACTTTTAAATGTATTATTGTTGCTAAAATCACTAAAATGATATATACGTACACACACACACACACACACACACACATATATATATGACTCCACATTCTTCTTCTATGAATGACATCACCATTTCATTTATTAATGTCAATCTTCAAATAGATTAACATCTTGAAGCCTATATCTCACAAAGTACAAAATAAATTTGATATTACTCCCCATGAAGAGCTACAAAATTGCTTAGGAATAATAGATCTACCAACAAAGGCAATGGCATTTTACTTATTCAAGAAGCCTTGCAAAACATCCTGAAGCTAGTATTGTGGTGAGAAATAGACAAGTCTGGCTTAAAGGAGAAAATATCCATGTTTTCTCTCTTAGATGTCATGTTAATAATTTTCTTTCCATGAAAAACGGGTGGTTTTGCCAGTTATTTCCCTAAAGTATCCTTTAGGAAATAAGTGTTCCACTCCAAAAAATTCTTTTCATATGGCAAGATTAGATCACTTTCATTCATTCCCATCACCCATGGCAATCCCTCTAGAGCTTTTGGGGGGATAATTGAGTAATGCAACAATGGCTTTAGCTTTCTCATAACGGGCTCATGGTTCTCTATAATCTTCATTTTCCATTCAAAGCTCTCAGAATGGAATTGCAATCTCAAAGCCAGGAAATAACATGCATTTGATGAAATGGATTTTCATTATTTGACTTAAAAATAAGATATTTGGTCATAAGGTAAAAATGTCTTCATTTCTTTGCCATTGGTTTTCTTTTTAACATCCCACACTGTCACAAAATTTCATACAAACTTTACATTTAAACATACACTCTTATGTGGCATCATTAATGTTCTATATACTCTAAAATGTGACCTTAGTTTTTCAAATATTTGTCTTTTTGATAGGTATTTGATTCAGAAAAGTCAAGAACTAGAAAACTCTGAATGCTACATTGAATATGCATCATTAGTTATAAAGATTATCTAAAGCTTGATAAAGTATATAATCCCAAGACCAATCACCAATAAGCAGGCAAGGGTGAGAGGGAAGAAAAGGCAATAAAATAGGAGGAAACGTGCATACAATAGGAGCAGAACAATTAAATATACTATACTCTGAAACTTAGTTTTGTGAATATGTTATAGTGAAGAATTGAGCAATTAGTTTTGCCTAGCCAACATTTCCATGTTTATATTTTTAATGCCATATTTAATAAACAGAATTTAAAGGAGAGTACCTATGATTTAACTCTATATATATGACACACTGCACAAAATCTTATAGAATGCTGTTTTGTTTGAAGCCAAAGGTGTCAAAGACAGTCTTCTTTCAAAAATTTTCACTTATGTACAGCATAAGACCTGCATCATTAATTTAAATTAATGGTGCATCTAAAACTTTTATTATTCTCATTGTTTCAATATGTAACTTGTAGATTAATACTCTACTACTGAGATACATACCTAGCTGTACTGTTTTGCTTTTAAGGATTTTATTAAATTTATGATATTTTATCATAATCATTACCATAATCTATGTCATGTTTAATATTTAAATAGTATATAAAATGAAAGAACCAACAGGTTGTCCACAACATCTTCATTGATTGGTTTGCATTTACTTCAGTTCTGATTATTCTAAATCATTTACCAACTAAAAACAAGTAGCTTATATATACTATATGTTAATATATAGAAATATGTGTCTACACATGTTTATCTGAACATATAAATACAATGACATATGTATGTGTAGATATGTGTATTTATCCAGGTGGTCTCAACTTTTTCTCAGCTTTATTAGATTCTCATTGGGTTTATTCACAGTAATAGGAACTAGTTTCTCATTTTTTAGCTCCTTTATTTAAGAAAGCTCGTGTGTTGGGGAGCAGGGAGTGGGGGAGGGTATAGAGGGCTTTTGGGGATAGCATTTGAAATGTAAATGAAGAAAATATCTAAAAAAAAAAAAGAAAAAAGAAAGCTTGTCATTGTAAGATATCGGTTTTTTTTGTAATATTGTACATTTTTTCTTAGTTCTATAAGTATGCATGTTATATGTATGCATCTATCTGTGTATATGTGTATGGACATATATGTATGCATATATGTGGAAGCCAGAGATTGAAATAAGACATCTTTTATCACCCTTACTTCATATAATGAGGTCAGGCCTCAATCTGTTACCCAAAGCTCACTGGTTCAACTAGCCAGTTTGATATGGGGATCCCTTGTGTATGTCTCCGAAACACTAATGTGTTTGGGCAATGTGACATTTATGTGACAGGCTGGCATCCCAACTTTTGTCCTCATGCATTCAAGGATAATGTTTTATCCAGTAATTCAATCTCTTGGTGCTGTTTTTGTTTTGTTTACTTTTTTGTCAATTCTCTAACATAGAAACCAACTGAAAAGCCCCATTAAAGCAATTAGCTGGTTTTCAATCGTACACGAGATGCAAAAGGAGTCCCCTATTTGATGTGACTTACAAGTAAAAGATCAAAGAGCAAAATATAAATTTATCTTTATCATAGAATTTGATGCTCAACTTACAGCAGGGACTCATTTGGAAAGTATTGGGAGTCACATGAATTCCAAATTTAGATTTACTCCATATCCAACCTTCCAATGCTGAACCTCCAGATTATCCTTCCCACTCTAGTTTATTTTCTATCTGTAAAACAAAATATGAAAAATCTCAGTTGAAAATAATTTACCTTCTATTAATTAATTATTTAATTTATATTACTTTTATCTATTTTAGACAGTTTACCGTCTAGCTTGTCTCAAAAGCAAGAAGTCTTAATATATGCAGTTTCTTTTCTTCATCCTAGAATTTGTGGGACAGCATTACTTCAAGATAAGTGGTTTTGGAGGACACTTGACATACTGTGTTTGGTCTGAAGTGGTGGTAGATTAACACTTGCTTCTAGAAACAACATTTCAATGAGATCAAACAACATATAAAATTTACATATACATTATACATTGCAGCAAATGTGTCCCAGATTGTTCGTGTGTTAATAATGGTGAGCTCATAATTATACTGTTAGCTGGAACTGGGCATAGAACGATTATAATAAATCATTAAACACTTTTAAACATATAACACAACTCTCTCTCTCTCTCTCTCTCTCTGTGTGTGTGTGTGTGTGTGTCTGTGTGTCTGTGTCTGTGTCTGTCTGTGTGTGTCTGTGTGTGCACTCAAGTGTGCTCATATGTGAACTTGTGCATAGAGTATGAATTCAGAACTTTTCTCAACTATGTCTTTTATTTTCTACTTTATTGTAATTTTTAAAGTATAGTGTCTCCTGCTAAACAAAGGAACTTATAGGTTTTGTTAGGCTAATTAGCCAATTATCTTTAGAGATTTTTTCTCTCTTATCATCTTAGTGTCAGGTTTATAGACTTCAGCTGCTGGTCTGGTCTTTCTTCTTTGGTATTACAGATCTGAACATCTAAACATTGCTCTTTATTGCATCCACTGCAAGAAAAAGCCCCTTCTGTACACTGCTCATGAAGGAAGGAAATCCTTCAAAGATCTGAACTTTGCTCTTTAATGATTTCACTGCAAAGAAATTCAATCTGAACACTGAGCGATTTGTTAAGCCCCTTCTAAACACTGTTCATGGGGGAAGTAAGTCCTTCAGTGAGCTTGAAAATCCATAGAACACTCACTGAGTGTGGGTACTTGATGTAAGTGAAGAGCAGATTCTTCCCAAATGGTTTCTTCAACTTCAGGTACATGATAGACAA
The DNA here is from genome assembly GCF_978045245.1 of Mus caroli. Lineage (NCBI taxonomy): Eukaryota > Metazoa > Chordata > Mammalia > Rodentia > Muridae > Mus > Mus caroli. Next base: position 103,359,666 of record NW_028227264.1, on the reverse strand, counting down.
GAGCCAGGGTAAATAGTAGCTGCTTGAGGAGTTCCTCACAGTTCTATGGAGACAACAAGAGTCATGTTTATTTTCAAACACAACCATTGAAATACATATAGTAGGATGAAGTCCATGGAAAAATCTTTTTAAAAGCATCTTTTAGGAAAAAAAAAAAAAGCTTCCCCACTGGTTCACCCAAGACACAACCTGCAGAGGAGAGAGAGGAGAGCTGTACACAGTTCCTCTGAAATTCATTGTCTAGCTAGGCTCATGCTTTGATCCTGAGGAAACTTGTGGAACCTCAAGAGAGTCCTGCTATGCCATGGAAGAATTATGGGGTCTCAAAAACTAAGCATCTTGGAATCCTCACCTATCAATCCCTTCCCAGATGAATCTGCCCAAAGACACACTCTGCAGAAGTGAGTTACTCATAGTCCCCTGAAATCCATTGCCTACCCCCTAGAAAACTTCTTCTGCCATGAGGGGTCTTGTGGTCCCCCCAAAGCATCCTGATTCATTGTGTGGGCCTGTGGAGATCCCAAGAACATTGCTGGTAAGCTTAGAACATTGTCCCAACAAGCTTTTGGCAGTTGGTCTTAGTTCCATTTTCTGGTCCACAGCTCTCCCACCTTCCCACGAAGTTCTACTGCAATCAAGATCATCCAGGTAACACCAGGGAAAACCAGATGTCTAAAGGACAGCACAAGAGCACAACCATCAAGACTCTATAGCAATATGTTACCACCAAAGTTAAGCTATTCTGTTATGGCAAATTCTGCATGTCCTAATGAAAAGGAAGTACAAGAAAATTATCTTAAATCCAATTTTATAAGGATGATAGAGACTTTTAGAGAGGAAATGAATACAGGACAATATATCCAAACAAGTAGAGTGATTGAAAGAGGAATTAAATACAATTACAACAAACAAACAAACAAAAACAGGAAAATACAACCAAACAGGTAAAGGAAATGAATAAAACTGACCAAGTCCTAAAAATGAAAATAAAAGCAATAAAGAATGCTGAGCAGTGTTGGCGCACACCTTTAATCCCAGCACTTGGGGGGCAAAGGCAAACAGGCAGAGGCAGGCAGATTTCTAAGTTCAAAGCCAGCCTGGTCTACAGAGTGAGTTCCAGGACAGCCAGGGCTATAAAGAGAAACCCTGTCTCCAAAAAAAAAAAAAAAAAAAAAAAAAAAAAAAAAAAAAAAAACAACAACAAAAAAAAAAACCCAAAAATAAAAACAAATAAAGAATACATAAACTGAGAAATCCTGGAGATAGAAAACTAGGGAAGAGTACAGGAACTACAGACATAAACATCGCTAACAAAATATAGGAGATGGAAAAGAGAATCTCAGGCATAGATGATACAAAGAAGAAACCAATATATCAATCAAAGAAAATGAAAAATCTTAAAAGTTTATGAAATAAGACATTCAAGAAATTTGGGATATCATGAAAAGCCCAAGCCTAAGAATAAAAGGAAAAGAAGGAGAAGATTTCTACCTCAAAGGCCTTGAAAACAACTTCAACAAAATTTTGGAAGAAAATTTCCCTAACCTGAAGAAAGAGAGATGCCTATAAATGTGCAAGAAGTTTACAGGAGACCAAACAGATTGAACCAGAAAAGAAAGTCCTCCTCCCACATAACAATCCAAATACTAAATATAAAGAAAAAAAGAAAAAGAATGAATTTTAAAAGCTGAGATGGGAAAAGGTCCAGTAACAGATAAAGGCAGACCTATCAGAATTACACTTGATTTCTCAACTGAAACCCTAAAAGCTAGAAGGGACTGAACAGATGTCTTGCAGAGCCTAGATACCACAGATGTCAGCCTAGACTACTATACCCAGCAAAACTTTCAATCACCATAGAGTAACCAACTAAGATATTCCATGACAAAACCAAATTTACACAATGCCTTTACACTAATCCAGTCCTACATTGCCTACTAGAAATAAAACTCAATGAGGTCAACTAAACTCAAGAAAATCAAAGAATATATCAAAGGTGTCATCCATCATAATCAAGTAGGCCTCATCCAAGTGATGCAGTGGTAGTTCAATATATGAAAATACATCAACATTGTCCACCATATAAGCAAACTGAAAGAAAAATGCACATGATGAGTGATCCAACACTCCTTCATCTTAGAAGTCTTGGAGAGGTTAGTGACACATGCCACATACCTAAACACAAGAAAGGCAATATAGAGCAAGCCAATTGAGCCAACAGCCAACATCAAATCAAACTGAGAGAAACCTAAAGCAGTTCTACTAAAATTGAGTACAGGACAAAGCTGTCAACTCTCTCCCTACCTCTTCATTATAGTACTTGATGTTCTACCTGGAGGAATAAGACATTTAAAGCAGATCAATCGGATACATATTGAAAAGGAAGAAGTCAAACTATTGTTACTTTAAAACGATATGATAGTATTTGTGTCCTGTCTACAAGAAAGAAGTGAAAGAACAAAGATAGAATATAGAAGGAAGGTATGGCTTACCAATGACTGCCCCAAATTGAGACCTATGCAATGGGCAAGAACCAATCCTTGACATCATTAATGATACTCTGCTATGCTTTCAAGAACCTAGCATAACTGTCCTCTAAGAGGCTCCACCCAGCAGCCAATGGGAAGAGATTAAGAGATCCACAGCAAAACATTAGATGGGACTTAGGGAATTTTATGGAAGCAGTGGGAGAAGGACAGAGGGACCCAAAGAGAACAGGGACTCTATAGGAAGACCAACAGAGGCAACTAAACTGGACCATTGGGTGTTTCCTGAATCTGAATCACCAACCAGAGGGAACATAGACTAGACCAAAGCCCCCGGCCCGTCTGTAGTATGAGTAGCTTGGTCTTCATGTGGGTTGCCCAATTACTGGAACAGGATGTTCCTCAGTTTGTTGCCTGCCTGCATGTTTTTCTGGTTCCCTGAACGTCTACCTGTTCTGGCCTCGGTGGTAGAGGATGTGCCTTGTGCTGCAGTGGCTTGATGGGTGGAAGTGTGGGATAGTGTGTGAAGCTAACACCTAGTGGGGAGCTTCCCTTTCTCAAAGGAGAAGGGGAGGGTGGAATGTGGGGAGTATCTTTGTGAGAGGGGTACTAGGAAGAGATGGGAGACTGGTATTGAGATGTAAATTAAAGAAATAGGTATAATAAGAAACATTTTTGAGAGATGAATTTTCCCCATTTTAGATGATTAAAAAAAATGTGTATTCACCAGCCACTCACAGTGACTTTAGAATCAAACCATGGGGTTCATAATACTTAAGGTCCAAAGAGATTCTTCAAGGGGTAGAAAATGTTTTGGTACAGTACCCGAGTCTCCAAGAGAGTACATCCCATTTCTTTGTATTTAGGGTACAAGTCTATTTGAATGTGTGATGAATAGAAACCTCTCAATGCATTCTCAGAGAAAAATGGCTGAGGACCTACACCAATGAGTAATTGAGTGAAAGATGACATTAACATTTGCTATGATGTCAGGGTCTGCACATCATTCTTTCTGTTCATATTATTTCCACCAAGCACAGTGAGTTTACAGTGAATTTTCAATAGAATACAGTGTTTAAAATGACTAACCGGAAATTAGAATACTGAGTGACAGAGGAATTTTAATCCAGCAACATGGCTGCTCTAGGAAGGGATCACATCCAAAGATCTTGTAGGTCTGTATAATCTGGTGGAAATGATACACCTTGAATCCCTTTGGCTGGAGAAGTGTTTGAGGCAGAACACCTGAGTTGAACAGCCATCCAGAGTTTAAAAAAAATTAGAACAGGTGGCTTTATTCAACAGTAAGCCTTCAAGATTAACATTTTTATGCACACCTGTAATCCCAAATAATCCCAATCAATGTTGGTAATGTTTGTTAATTTGTAAGAGGAAGCAGTCATTTTTGAAAGTAATTCCTAAATGAGGAGCAAAGTGATGGACTAGGGAAAGATTCGACAGAGTGAGTCAGAAATAGAATACACCAAACTGTGAAGAGAACAGCACAGTAAATAGGGGTAACTTAAGAAAGCAATACAGAGACAGACAGACAGACAGACAGACAGACAGACAGAGACAGAGAGAGAGACAGAGAGAGAGACAGAGAGAGAGAGACAGAGAGAGAGAGACAGAGAGAGAGACAGAGAGAGAGAGACAGAGAGAGAGAGAGACAGAGAATATTTTACTGGGATAGATTTATAGACAGGTTGCAGAGAGAACAAGCTAGACACAGGTGAAGACAGAACAAACCAGAGAATTGCCAAGCAGGGCAATCCAATGAGATGCTGGTGGAGTACAGAATGAAATTTTCCACAAGGAAATGAGTTTGAGCCAGAACAGCTGAGCTCAACAGCCACCTAGACTTCATAAAGAACTACAACAGGAGATTTTATTCAACATTAAGCTGTCAATGTTACTTTGAGTGAGTCGGGCAGGGGGAGATCAGGTTATGAAAGAGAATATGGGCTGACATAACCAACATTAAAGGTATTTTGAAAAGTTACATAGAAATCTACTATCATAGAAGCATCTTAAAATATACACATAAAGGAGTTTAAATGATTTATCATACAACGGAGGGGGGGGGGAACAACACATTGACTAAGACATTATACACTATCAAATAAAATTCCCAGTACCAAGAATTGGTTACATCTATTTGAGTTCTTCACCAAAAAGTTCCTATGGACACTCCAAATATTTGAGATTATTTCCAATGCTATTTATTAGCCTGCAAATGTTTTCAGTAACAACTGATTGCTGAAAACACACATCTTATATCATTGCACATGGATAAATAAAACCATGCTGTTTCTCAACTGGACATTTTACTTCTAGCATTATTGCTGGAAGGTATTTTACACACCACTGGAAGAGATGGTAACCACCAATCTTACCTATCTATGAATCCTGTGACCTACAACAATAAATTACATGTAAGATATGCCCACTGGTGAAATAGTGGCCCAACTTGTAAGGGATAATCAACCACTTTTTGTCTGGATTCAAGGCCCACTCCGTGAGACAGAATCCATAACCAACAGTATTAATGAGGTCAAGAACCTGAGTCTAGGTCATGAGCCCTAGAAAATAATCCTAATATATTAATATTGTAAATGAGTCCAGCAATACAACAATAACTATTGATTTATTGCTATACATACAGGTCAGTGCATCTCTGAACCCTCATCAGAGAAGCTTCTACTTCTAGTAGACTGTGGATTATAAATGATGTTCTGTGTCTGTCCGCTTGGGGCTCTGGTCACTGACCAAGGCAGATGTGGTAAGTTTGACTGTGTGCATCCCCATGGCACCACTGGACTGGCTGGCTGTGTGAATCCACAGGATCCTGCTCCAGGGTGGAGAAGGCACAGTCTGGGTTCCCATAGACCTGTTGGAGTCAGGCTCAGACTCTCTGGCACCACCAACGCAGCTGGGTGCCACAGAAGATCCAGTTCTGGGGTCCCTGGGCTGCACAGAAGTCAGGGACATTAGGTTCTCAGTCTTGGACACCTCAGACACCTCTGGATGTTGAGAAAGAGCTGAGAACAGAGTAAGGACTCACAGGCAGACTCTGATCCAGGGCTGAGGGCAAAAGGGTAGGAGAGAGCTCTGGCAGGTTACCACAGGGACAAGAATCCTTGTCTTGCCTTTGTGGTAGTGGAAGTGGCTGGGATCTCAGGGAGGTTATACTTGTGGCTCTTGAGAGGAAGACCTGCTCCATTGCTCTAGCATAGTTGATCCCATTGAGAAGAGGCAATACATGGTATTAAGAAGTTTATTGTAGAAAGGCAGAGATGGGGAGAAAGTAGGGAAGTAAAGGCTGGCCATGGTAACGTGGAGGAAGGGGAAGGGAAGGCGGTGAGAGAGGAGGAGCAAGAGGAAGAGGAAGAGAATGAGAGAAAGAGAGAAGAGGGGCAAGCATCCCCTTTTATATTGAGCTGGGCCTATCTAGTTGTTGCCAGATAACTGTGGGGGTGAAGTCCAGACAGACTACCAGGAGCTTAGGGCATTGCCTATGTGACTAATGGCAACATACCTCTCTGCAGAGGGAGAGTGGTAAGTGGTGAGGAGAGACTGTGGGAGGCTGTAGCTGTGACAGGTGCCAGGGGCCCAGGGGGCATGACCAAACACCTACCATCCCATGTAAGTGGAAGTCAACACCTACCAGGTCACTGGGGTTCAAGGCCTGTGCTCAACCGGGGACCAGGCTCTCTGTGCACAGTTCACCTGTCCCACAGTAGACAGTAACCGATATAGCATGGAAATGTAAAGTCAAAGACCTTGCCACACTCATCACAAAGTAGGGTTTCTTTATCACACCCCTTCCCCTAAAATGCAGAGATCTGTACATAGAAGAGGCAGAAAGAATGTAAAAGACAGAAGTGGCAGATGACCCCAAGAAAATGGTATTTTCCACAAACATCACTACTGATACACATATGATACACATACTCATAGAGATGGTGACAGCAGGTATTAGATCTGTACAAGCTCTCATCAAGGTACCAGCCTATAAAAGGGGAAGTGGGGAGAAATCTCTCCACCTAGACATAAACATATTTGAAACCCATAGTTTCCAGGAGGGGAAATAACAGTTTATTCAGTGAGTGTCACTAGCTATTTTGACACACAAATTGGTCTTCATGGTGGTGGTAGTGGTGGGGGTAGAGGAAGAGGAGGAGGAAGTAGTGCTGGAGGGAGGTAGTGGTGGTGGTGGAGTGTGTGTATATGTGAGTATGTGTGTGTATGAGTGTGTGTGTGTGTGTGTGTGTGTGAGAGAGAGAGAGAGAGAGAGAGAGAGAGAGAGAGAGAGAGAGAGAGAAAGAAAGAAAGCTTTCCTTTTTTGTCTCATTTTCTAAGGGGTAGAAAAACCATAAATTTCGATGGATATGGAGCAGGGAATGATCCAGGAGAAAATGGAAGAAACAAAAGCATGTGTTCAAAATATATTACATAAAATTCTCAAGAAATATGTAAAAGTATAAAAAGCAATTATCTTCCAAATAAATAAGATGAAAGGGATAAACATGTGAGAGTATATCTGTGTGTATATGTGTACATAATCAACTTTTTTCATTATTTATTTTAAATATTAACTTTATTTTAAAGTGTCAGAAGTGGTCTTTTAAAAGCATTGACTGATTTTTTACTGATTTTCTGCTTTCAGTTTCTTATAAACACATCTTTACTCCTTATGTTAATATAGACTTGAGAAAAATTATTAAACACTCATTTAGAATATAGTTTTAGAAAGTTGTTTTCAGTATTACAAAAGAATAGACAATGAGCCATTGCTAACTTACTGGAATATCCATCAAATTTTTAATTATTAATATTATCTGAAGACTATTCACATCACATCTACTGGCATTTAAAGGGACAAGACAATAAAATAAGTTTCTTCAATGAATTTTGATAAGGTCTACATAACCTTGGGGCAGACTATACTAGCATTCTATTAATAAAACTCCACTTCTGCCATAATACAAAGCCTTTTGGCCTCTGTAGTTGGCAAGAAAGAGTAATTGGAACAGAAGAGCTCGCGGGGATTTTATCCCTGAAATCAGGGCCTCTGTTATCAGCCAAGGGCATTGCAGTATTCATCCTTTTATCTCCACCTTTTCTTCTTCTTCTCCTTCCTCCTTCCTCCTTCCTCCTTCCTCCTTCCTCCTTCCTCCTTCCTCCTTCCTCCTTCCTCCTTCCTCCTTCCTCCTTCCTCCTTCCTCCTTCCTCCTTCCTCCTTCCTCCTTCCTCCTTCCTCTTCTTCTTCTTCTACAAAAGAAGGTAAATCAATATCCCAATGCAATGAGAAGGCTGAATATAAATCTCTAAGTCTTCAACTTCCTTACACATGTTTTTTCAACTTGAAAAGGTTATAAGATTGAAAGAAGATTAAAATTTACACAAAGCTGGAAAGATCTCCGTGTACTACTGGAATGTGCAAAGAATGTATACCTGAAGTTTCCTGATTCCACCATTTAAGTAAGATGAAATGTTTATAAACATTCCAGTAGTACACGGAGATCTTTAATCTTCTTTCAATCTTATAACCTTTTCAAGTTGAAAAAACATGTGTAGAAGTAATCACTACTTTTTCAAAGTAATCACTACTTTTTCATACTATTGGTCCAAGCATATAGTGTTATGTTTTCAAACAACCTTTTCTATAGCTCTCTAAAATCCAGTGAACAATATATTTCTACCAAAATGCTTCGCTATGTGAATCATGTTCTGACTCGAAGTACTAATTCCAAGGCAATTCAGAGTTCTTTTTTTTTTAAATATTTTTTACTAGGTATTTTCCTCATTTACATTTCCAATGCTATCCCAAAAGTCCCCCATACCCTCCCCCCCACTCCCCTACCCACCCACTCCCACTTTTTGGCCCTGGCGTTCCCCTGTACTGGGGCATATAAAATTTGCAAGTCCAATGGGCCTCTCTTTCCAGTGATGGCCGACTAGGCCATCTTCTTAGAAATGCAATTCTAAGAACTTAATCTCTGATTCACCTATTGTTTCCACTCATGCTAAGTTTAGAATCATGCATTAGTAGTTGATTGAGAAATAAACCATGATAGAATTTTTCTCTATATCACATTAATTAAATTGGACCTCTGTCTACCAATAAATAGCCTCATCTTATTATTGAATAAAACATATCTATGTAGTTATATTAGGTATATAATATTTAATCAATTTTCACTTTATAAACTTTTTCATCTTATGTGTGTTAGTGTTTACATGCCTGTATATTTGTACACCATATGAGTGTCTATGCCCATACAGACTAGGGGTGGATGTGGATTTCATAGAAATAAAGTTATGTAGTACTGCAAGTTGCTTTATGTATGCTTAGTATCAAACACAGCTCCTTTGCAAGAGCAGCAAATGCTATTAATGGATGAGCCATTTTTTTAGCCCCTCAATTTCTTTTTTCATGTATAAAATTCAGTATGTATTCAGTAATATTTTGTTATGTATCTCCTGGTATTTACATATTGAAAATAGCAAGAATACCAAGAAAATTTTGACAAAATATACATCAGTCTTTTTTTCTTACAATATGATTGCTACACTGACAGTAAATGAATGTAATATATGCAGGTTCTAGAATGACTGGGCAAGGTCATCTTTCACTTAATTACTATATACAAAATGATTTGACATGGGGGTGTTCTTTAACTGTTAACAAAAATAGGAAAAGAGGTGTTATCGTTTTAAAGTCACTAAACCCTATTTTTTGTCACATTTAGTTAACACTCTGTCACTTTGTGGTAGAATTAGACTTTGGGGGAATGAGAGGATGACAGAAATTAGAATAGCAGTTGGTGCTTGTTCAAGGAAGAATCTTTGAAGTCACAAAAATGACATTCCATAAATAGTTTTTTCAAACCCAAGGAGCAAGCAAGTCTGAGATAAATCTTAAGTAAATGTAGTCAATTTTAGACCAGATTATATCTAAAAGATTCTCTATTTCTTTGTGATTTTATTTTATATTACAAGTCTTATCAATATGTATGACACAACTGTATCAATCATATCAACAATGTCTTTTCTTTTTTTTTGATTTTTTAAAAATTTATTCTTTTTTTTAAACTCCATATTTATCACCCCCTTCAACCCTCTAACTGTTCCACATCCCATACCTACTCCCACTCCCCTGTCTCCACATGGATGTCCCTACCACCTACCCTACCTGACCTCTAAACTCCCTGGGGCCTCCAGTCTCTTAAGGGTTAGGTGCATCATCTTTGAATGAACACAGACCTGGTGGTCCTCTGCTGTATGTGTGTTGGGGGCCTCATATCAGCTGGTGTATGCTGCCTGGTTGGTGTTCCAGTCTCTGAGAGATCTCGGGTATCCAAATTAACTGAGACTGCTGGTCCTCCTACAGGGTCACCCTTCTCCTCAGCTTCTTTCAGCCATCCCTATTTCAACAACAGGGGTTAGCGGCTTCTGTTCATTGGTTAGATGCAAATATCTGCATTCGACACTTTTCAGCTGGTTGCTGGGTCTTCTGGAGTGCGGTCATGTTTGGTCCCTTATTTTGAATGAATCATATCCTCAGTAATAGTGCCAGGCCTCTGAACATGCATGGTATGTACTCACTAATAAGTGGATATTAGCCAAAAAGAAGTGCAGAATACCCAAGATACATTCCACAGAACTCAAAAAGTTCAACAAGCTGAAGTGCCCAAGTGACGATGCCTCAATCCTACTTTCTCTTCTCAACAGGAGAAGAAAGTAATCATAAATGGGGAGAGAAGGTTGGACCTGGGAGGGAAAGTGGACGGGAAAGGTTAGTGGGAGGGAGGAGAGAACCTGATCTGGTATTTTGTGAGGGAAAAGTTCTGAATGCATGAGGGCCAACAGAAAGAATGGAAACAGGCAACCTAGTAGGTAGGAAGTTGGGGGAACCCTGCAGAATGCACCAGAGTCCTGGGAGGTGAGAGATTCTCAGGAATCAGAGGTTCCTTAGATGAAATTTCTGACAGTAGAGAGAGGGAACTTATAGGACTACCTCAACAGTGTCTTTTCAATACCCTTTATGTTTCTATATATTCTAAATACCCTAGGCCCATGCTTATTTCCCCAATCATAGTGCAAACTAATGCCGTAATTGCACAAAGAATGTCATTTCACATGTACTTAGGTGTGAGTAAAGCAAGCATGGACAATATTAATGATATGCTTCTTCCTGTCTGGTCACCTGTAGCAGTGATATAGCCCCAGTAGAGGCATCAGGAAGAATCATTGTTTTCCATAGCAGAATATTAAATACCTAGCAACAGTGGATATTAATTTCAGGCCATAAATATTCTCTTATGGTATGAGGTTTCCTTGTCCATTAGACAAAGGTAACATATGTTTTTATTATTACATTCAATGTAGATGGCAATGTCATCCTCTAACAAATTATGCATGTGAATACCCATATGTAAGTGACAACTTTAGAACTGTACCATCAAAAAGTCCAAGAGAATGGTTAAGAAATAGAACATTACCGTTATAATTTCAAATATTGATATAAGAACAAATCTGAGAATGCTACAGATCTCCCAAAGATAAGAGAAACTCTATTGGTTTTCCAAATATACTTAATAAAACACTTGACAAAGAAAGTATCTAAATGCCATGAAGAAATCACTCCCCCAAAACTGAATTAAACAGTACTCTGGGAATATGATCTTCCCTTCAGGAGATGGAGACAGCTTCATGACTATTCAGAATAGAATTTCAAACTTGGAAATGGGCAACTCACCTACTGAGTGCTGCTCACTCCAATTGCTATCTTTATGGAAGTCCTTGTTGCATTCATTGTGACCAACTTCCTCTGGAAAAATCAGACCTGGGAAAGATACTAATTATATGGAGTTGGTTCAGTTACCTGAAATCTGATGTAAGATTCCCACATCTAATGTGATGCAGAGATTGTCATAAAATCTTGGGATTCAAATAGAACCAATTGAAAAGGGTTTCAAAATTGTTTCCTTAAAAAAAAAAAAAACAAAAACGAGTAAACTTTGCATGGGGAAAGAGTGCAAATAATTTTATAGAAGAAGGAATGTTACTATAATTTCTATTACTGATTCTATTTATTCTTTCTTTTTGAATGAATAGTAGAAAGCTTTGCCAGTTACTCAGTTTCCAGCATGCTTCTTGTGGGTTTTAACCATCTGATTACATTTGGCTATAGTATACAACATGGTATTTTGTGTGCTAAGCCCAAGCTAATGGTACTCTATCATAACAAACATCTCATTTGAGATAAATTCAAACTGCCCATTAAAATTAAATTAAGACTCCTCTTTATTTATTTAAAATCTTAAAGCCTCAATTTATGGGACATTTTGGGGAAAAGAAATTGTTAATCCTGGATGGTAATTTCCTGAGGTCATTCAGAGTCTCTTTGATCATTGACCTAATGGATCATAAAAGTAAATACAGTATCTTTTTTTCTGAAATGCTTAGTTCTTAGACTACTCACAATATCCAGAATAGGCAAACCTTGCCAGTTAGTTCTACAGCAAAGTGAAATTAGAGGAACTGAATGTGTTGTAGAATCATGATTGTGATCTTTTGAAAAAGAATAGCACTCCTATATTTGGCAACATTAAAAAAAAAAAAGCTTATGATGTCACAACTGTTTTACATATAAAGATTGAGTTGAACGTGACTTTGGGTAGTCATTTCTGAAGCATATATATTCTTTTTTTTAACCCCAGCAATTTTAATTCACCTATGCTTTACTGACTGCTCAAATTCACAGCTACTTCTGAAATAGTAGTACTTGGAACATGATAGTCCCAATTGCAGGCACAGCGACAGTCACTGTAGCTATGTCTACTGTTCTAAGCCAGTGGCTTTCCTAAAGTCAGTCAATAAGTCTCCCATCCAGAAGCGTCTGGAGGTGAAGCTGAAGACCGTGAAGAAGCTGAGCAGATCTTGCTCTTTACTCCAAGTATCTTATCATTAAACTTGAATTGTACTACTTTTATACAATTGTCCTTTCTTTAATGAACTAAACATCACAATACAGTGCCAGTATGGATGAGGGAAAGAAGCATTCCACTCAGTGAAGCAGCCATTGCCAATGTGCCTGTGTAACTACAAACATTTTCCAATGCTCCCATAAACAACCATAAAGAAACTCTGTGTGTCAAAAAAAAAATTTTTAAAGGCATGGCAATAGAAAGAGGGTAGTTAGGAAGAGGAATTTTAGGAGGCAAAGTAGAAAAAACAGTGTAATAAAAAAAATCTAAAAAAAATCGCTACTTTATTATGATATCAGAGGTTGTTCTTTGGTTAGTAAGAGTAAGGGATTATTCTTTCCTCTACATAAGCATGCTAGTAATTTTAATTAAAATACTGAAACTCACAGTTTTAATTTTAAACTGTATTTTATTTTTTATTTATATATGTATGTGTGCATGTTTGCACATGCATGCAGGTATACTCAGAAGCTAGAAGGTATCAGATCTTGTTCCAAGTCGCTGTTCAATTGCCTGGGATAGGTACTCTGAAGTCAAGCCTATTCCTCCCAACGAACAACGAACATTTCAATGCCATCATTTTGTACTTGCACTCTTTTCCCTAATGTTTATTTTTGACATTTTCATACATTTCTATAATAAACCATAGTCATTTCTTTCCCTGTTTTTCCTCTATTGTATCCTTCCCTCTCTTTTGGAACCCTCTTCTCATTAAGTCTCCCTTCCTATCCCATGTCAATTTTATTATGTATACTCAATGCTAGTTAGTCACTTTCTTGTCCAGATGTGGGTTGAAGGATTTTTAATGAAGTAAAAGCAATTTACTAATAGCTAAAACATGGGGAGAAATTGAATTCACTCCCCCAATAACATTTAATTTCCAATAATCCCTGAAAGACAGGTAGAACATTATACATGCCTTCCCAATTCCTTATAAAATATTGATAAACTAAATGGGATTTAAATGGTACAGGTTTGTGACTAGTGTTATTTTCTGTCCTTTAACTCATTTGTTTAGTAAATATTGTTAGCTATCTACCATTTGTGTGAAGGTAAATGATAAGTAGATATGGAAATTTGCATCATGGCTTTGATTTTTGTACAGAAATTGCTCAGCAATATATACATTTCACCATAAAACAGCAGTAAATCTTTCTGTGCAATGTAGTTACTCAGCTAATTAATTGAATGTCTTGTGAATAATAGTTACCCATAATATCAACTAATACAAACTTGGATATATATTTGATTTGTTTTATTAAAGTCTATATTTATATATTTTATAGAAAATAAACCATTTGAAATTAGCTAAATTTGTTTTCAACATAAAGCAAAAGTATGCCTTTGAATGACAGTCAGAGCTTGAAAGGTGTTATTATACAGAAACGTGAGTTTTACTTGTTTATTAATTACATAACTTAATATAATCATGACATTTATTCTTATTTATACATCCATTAACTGAGTTTTCTTTAAGTACGATTCCACTTTTATTGTGTAATTCCTTGATAATATTTGTTCGTTTTGTAAAACCTCCAAATTCATGGAATCAAACAAAACCACCACTAATTCCCAATTGTCTTTGGAGCCTTACACCATGTCACACAGTCCATTGTCTTACACTTGCTACATGAAAAACAAAGTATGTAGAAGCATATTCTATAAGATGACAGTGATATCAAATTTCCATTCTGAATGAAATAATAATAACAATCTTCATTCTGAGTTTTATTAGGCCAACAAAGATTCACTGCTACAAGTTTCAATGGACCCTTTGGGTTTATATTTGTCAGAAAAAAAGAAAAAAGAAAGTCACGTGTATAAGATATCTGTAGATACAAAAGGATACACCAGAGCCAGTGTATAAGACAGGGACCAGAATTTCCAACTGAGACCTACTTCATATAACATTATAAACATTAAATAACATTATAAGGTTGATAATATTAACTGTATTCAGGATATGAAACAACAGTCAAATTATCTGTGATCTAGCCTCACTAAGAAAGTTAAATATTAAGCAACTATTTATGCTGTGAATGAAGATTTAAACCGACTTTAATATACACATATTAATAAACTGTTCACACAGTTTTAAGTGAACTGTAACACTATATATATATATATATATATATATAGGAAATATATATATATTAGGAAATATATATATATTAGGAAATACTAATAAATAAATAAATAACTGGCACATTCCCTCACTTGTGCTCTACTCTCTGCCCTGGTAGCCTGGCTGGCCATGTGCTGGTGGGCAATGGCTGACCTGTTTTTATCTAACGGAGATTCTGACTCAGAGTTCCATAATCTCTCCACCCTGCTCACTAAGTTCCCACTGGCAGGTCATTATCATGCCAGCCCCATGCTTCAAAACAACCATGAACTTTGTGGTGCACCTCAGGTACACCACGCTTTGCTGTTATACCTTTCTCTCTTGAACCCAGACGAGCCTCTATATGTAGGAAAATGCAACACAAACTTAGTTCAGAAACAAAGGTAACTCAATCACTGGGTGCAACAACTAAAACCCTAACATGCAAGCCTTATTAAATCTAAATCCTATGGTGGAGAATCCTGATGGATCGGACATTGAAACTGGGAGACACTTATAATTACATTTTGTCCTCAAGCCATCCCTGTCCAAAAGGACCCAACTCTCTCCTGCTTCCTCTCTTCATCCATCCAACCTTGAAGTCCCTCCTACTCACCCAGTAATTGGCTCCATTATTCAATGGGGGATTGGTTCACAAGAATAGCACCAGGCCCATCCACAACATCTATATACTTTTGTATATATCTATTTTTTTGTGAAATGTATTTGTTTTAAGATATAAATATACAAATATATTACAAAGAGGAAAATATATATACAAAGCTCTATAAATAAAATGTTAATTATTATTCATGATTTAATATATAGCATTTACTATATAAAATAATATATGGAATACATATATAATTTTATATATGGTAGATATAAATATATATACCATATATAAATTTTTCTCACATTAAACGGGTACCTATCTAAATATATAAATTAATAAATAATTAACACTGGTCATTTGGGGTTACCTTATAGAATTGTATTGTGAAATCCTGAAAGAAATCTAGAAAGTGATATTTTAGAAATGTATTCTAATGCTGAAATATTAAAGAGTCATACACTGCTGATATCATCAGTATAATTTAGATATTAAACAATGTTCTTGGTCTAGATTTTGGTTTCTGCTTCTATGCATATGGACCTATGGAACATGATCTGGACTCAGGGAATGAGTAAATAAGGGCTGGCCTTAGGCCTACAGTGAACCAAATGGAAGAGCATTGTCCAGAGATTATCAAAAAGCCATATTTTTTGTACCAACCCCCATGAAGCCCAGAGATTGAGATAAACACATGGTTGTGTCATGTGATGCAGACTCAAGTGCTGTGGTGCTCAGGCAGACTCATGTGGTGTTTTGCTGAGGTAAGCATGGTGTTTGGAAATAATATAAATAAGACTCAACAGACAGTGATGGAGCACTTGTGCATCTCTTCATTGCTCTACCATCTTCTCTGATCTTCACTTCATTGACCAAGACATGGATGAGAACACATGGCACTCTGGCTGGTCCCTGTTAATCCCTCTAACTTGTGCCAAGGCCTGGCAGTCACTGCCTCTTTATGCTACCATTGCTGACTCCTGTTTGGTGACAACTTTGAACTGGACTGCTAGCATCCTGACAAAGGGAGCTCATGGAGTCAGGGATGTGGGGAGGAGTTATGGGATGTAGAACAGTCAGAGGGTAGACTTGGAGGGGAATAAAATCTGGAGTTTTAAATAAATAAATAAATAAGAAAAAAAACAAAACAAAACTACTTCTCAACAGGGCCACATCCCTTTGTCCTATTTACTATGTTTTCTCTTCTACCTGTGCACAGTGGGCTAGAAGGGGGATTGACGTGTTTGAGAACCCTTATTAAAGTGGGTTTTTGTTCTTGTTTTTGTTTTAATCTAAGCCTACAACCAGCAGAAGTAAAAGTAAGGTGTTTAATGTCCCAAAACTAAGGCTTTGTGACTTCTAAGAAAGGTATATGAAAAGAGATCACTTGTCCTGGTACAATGAATGCCAAGAGATACTGGCATTCAATCACTGTAGTAAACCATACTTGATTACCTTATAAGCATCTGATTGGTTGGTGCTGGGTTTCATGTAGCTTGGACAGGAGCTACATGATTCTCTGGGAGGCTGGTGTGCTAAGGATTAGCATTCCCTCTTCAAAAACCCTATTAGTTTTCAAAATTATTCTTAATATTTATGAAGCACTTACTTACTTTACCACTATTACGTGACATGAACTTTGAATTTATCCGTTTTGAACTGAAAAAGGTCACCAAAACTTTTTATATTAAAATCTCATTTAGAAATTCAAAGGAAAGTTTGACCTATATTAAGTACCCTTTATTTCTTCAAATGCAACTAATTGTATTGGGTAAGCTTGGTAATAAAAAAACATCTTCTATCTGACTATCTGTTTAGTCTAAATGCTATCATGCTGCTAGCAAAGAGAAAACGAAGTAGAGCTGAGTGGAAATAGATAATATTCTTCCACTGAAAAGCTTGATATTGTTATTAAATTAAATTCAAATTAGGGTCTACAAAGCAAAAAGTCTTATTCCTGTCACCAAACCTTCACGAAAAGGCAAACTCCAAGTAATTTAAATAGTATTTGCAAGTCTCAAGGTCATACACTGCTCACAAAATCCAATTAAATAAAATAAATACAAAATGCTAAGGAAATATTAAGAATTGGGTCTTTTCTATTTACTTGAGTAATGCCAAAGTTATTAGAGCATGTGTTTTCAACCATTCTTACCCAAGTAGTTCTTGAAGAAATTTGTAAAACTATATACTCCTTTAAACAATTTTAGCTTATTTTATGAATTTAACTCTGACCAAGGAAATGAGGTCTACAGTTGGTAAACATTAACTTTTGAGATGAGCTAGTCAGACCTTAAGAAAATGAACAAACATGGAACTAAAATGGTTCTCACTGTCATTCACCTAAGTTTAGTGCTCACTGGCCAGCATTTGTAAATGCAGGAAATCTCATTTGTCTCCATTTTAATTCATTGCACTGTTTCCCATGAGCCCACATTTCCAGGTCAGTTTCTTGGATAGAAGGCACTCCTAAAACATGGTTTGATGACTAAATGTATATTTATTATAATTCTCTGAAACAATAAAACAAACAAAATTATTAATGTTCTCCTATGATCTGCAAATGCTCAGATTTTCTTAAGAATTCAGAGTTTGTGTCAAAAATCACAACCCTGAATTGATAGAATTAATCAAGAGGTATGGTTTAAAAATTAATATTAACCATATAGAAAAGAATCTCTTTCCACCAGAGTTTCCCATATCAATTTATTTACAAATAGGTAAACTGGGTCCAACATTGATTCTGTTCCATTAAAGAAAATATAAAAAGTTAGCAGGGGCTAGGCTAGAGAGAAAGTAAGAGCTAGCGAACACTTACCAGTGTGAGAACTGGAAATCACATCTCAGCACCCAAGTAAAGGCTGGGCATGATCACGTGCTCACCTGAAACTCCAGCAAGGACAAGGCTGAAACACAGGTGTCTCTGGGGGTTTCTCACTACCAGCATAGCCAAATACCTACCACAAGGATAAGGAAAGTGCATCACAATAAAGGAGTACTCTGTTGTGGCCCATGATTACCACATATATATTGATTCTTCTCCCTTGGAAGCTTGCACATCAATGTCCAGTACTACAAACTAATCCTCAAGGAGGAGGAGTTTTGGGGATTAAATCCAGCATGAATCATCCATTTTTTTTCCAATGTGCCTGGTGCTTTCAGAAATAGGGAATTATTTTTCTTTCTTTCTTTTCCTGTCAAGTGACAGTTTTCCCTACCTTTGGATAATGGGTATTGTCTGTCACTCTTGTCACCTTTAGTTCCACAAGACTGGTTCACACTTCACTTCTCACCAGATCTCTAACCTCTGTCCCACACAGCTTCACAAACTGACAAAAACTGTCTAGAAAAGAAGCGGACTCCATGTCACAGATGCAATTTCTGCACATTTCTCTTGGCCCACAGAATAATCCATTCATGTGGAAACACTAAATCAACTTCTTCCAGAATCTACTAAAAACAAATGGCATCAGAGGGAAAGCATCTGTTCTCAGCTTCTGTCTATGTGACTCTTCACTTTCTGGAGTACTAAACATGTCACTTTCATTGTTCTTGTGGGATTCTGATGTCTTTGCTCAGAAAACCTAATGAGTAAGTTCTCTCTAGTTTTGTTGTCTTAGACTGTTGGGCCACTACAAGAAAAAAAATGATTCAGTTTCATGCAAAATCAGAATTCTGTCTGCCTTATTTGCAGTTCTACTACTGTGACAAACCACCAATGACCAACGGGATACTTAAAAATAAGTATTTCATTTGGGTTATTGCTTTAAAGAGTTAGAGTCTATGTTAGCTGAGTAAAGTCATAGAGACAGGTATATCTGACAACTCACATCTCATACATGAGTAGGAGGGATGGAGAGACACTAAGGATGCCAGGAGTCTTTTGATACCTAGACACACCCACTAACAAAGCCACAGCTCTTAATCCCTCCCAAATAGTTCTACAGAGGTGAAACCAAATATTTAAACATATGAGTCTATGAGAAGCATTCTCATTCGAATCACCATATTGTCATGAATATAATAAAAATTATTTTATTTTTTGGACAGTAAACAACAAGAACAAAATCAAGCATACACTTAGAAACTGTGCATCAATTTTAATGAGCATATGTGAATTCTATCTCTTATGTAAACATTTTCAGTTGTATTAGTAAACTATTTTTATTTTAGTCATATCCATTTGAGGTTGTTTTAATTTCATATATACTTATATCATAAATATAATTTTAATTTAAATATGTTAACTGGAATACCCTGGTGCAGTTAAAATTAGTCATTGACACTCTAATTTCAAGATTGAAAATGAAGGAAAAAAATGTCTACTTCCCCAAATTTTATCAACATGGAAAGTAAAGAAAGACACAAGCTTAGATGGAGACATTACAAATTTAAGTCATTTAAATAATATTGTAAAATGAAAAAAAAACTGCCAAAACCACAAGGTCTTTTCAGAGAATCTAGTACAGATGCATATAAGCTCTATGATAGAGGCTTCAGTCCCTGTGAGTATGATAAATATAGAAGAAGAGGAATTTAAAATACTTACTTAGAAACCAAATACTAGATAAAGTGATATACACACTATAGAATCAGAGAGCATCATATAATGCTATATAATATGGAAGGTAATATTTTTTTCATTTTGTATTCATCGAATTTCTTTATTTCTGAATGTAAGGCTATGTCTATACTTACTAGCACTGGTGGATAGACATCATAGACAAATACTGGTAGCCAACATTACTATCTTATTCTCAATTATTAAATAAATACTTATAGCCAAATTCTTGGAAGGATAGATTTTATAATAAGTTCTTAATCAAATTCACCTTTAAGACAGATACAACATGAAATGGAAACTGAGCCTCATCATAGATTCTGCAATCAGTCGCTGCCTTACTCAGTGTTTCTATTCATGCACAATTATGACCAAGAAGCAAGTTGGGGAGGAAAGGGGTTATTCAACTTACATTTCCACATTGCTGTTCATCACCTAAGGAAGTCAGGACTAGATCTCAAGGAAGTCAGAAAGCAGGAGCTGATGCAGAGGTTATGTAGTTGTGCTGCTTACTGGCTTGCTCCCCTTGGCTTCTTTAGCTTGCTTTCTTATAGAACCCCAGACTACCAGCCCAAGGAAGGCACTGCCCACAATGGTCCTTCCCACCGTTGATCACTAATTGATAAAATGCCTTACAGCTGGATCTCATGGAGGCCTTTCTTCAAGGGAGGATACTTTCTCTGTGATAACTCCAGCTTGTGTCAAGTTGACACACAAAACCATCCAGTACAATTGATTCCTTTTCAACTTGAAACACAAACACATCACTATTAAACCCCAACCCCTATTCATCCCCAAGATCTAGATAATTTTAAACGTCCCAGTCTTTACGAATTCTTACATATTAAAATTTCAATCCCTTTAAAATAGCCAATATCTTTTAAAATTCAAAGTATTTTTACGATTCAAGTCTCTTATCTGTGGGTTCCACTAGTATGCTTTCTTCTCTCAAGAGGGAAAAATATCAGGGCACAGTCACGATCAAAAGCAAAATTAAACTCTAACCATCCAATGTCTGGGATCCACTCTGACTCCTCAAAAAAGGTTGCCATCACTTCTCCAGCTCTGCCCTCTGTAGCACTCTAAGCTCATGTTGATCCACTCCACTGATGCTGCTGTTCTTGGTGATCATCCCATGGTACTGGCATCTCCAGTAAACTGGGGTCTTCTGCTGCAACTAGGATTCACTAACAGCCATTTATAGGTTCTCTTCATGGTTCCAAGTCTCAAATCCTTTAAATGAACCTTCAGTCCTGGGCTGTCAACTGGATCTGAGGCTACACCTTCACCAATGACCTTCCATAACCTCTCACTGTGCCAAGCCTCAGCTGTTCTTCATGACCACTTCATGCCTTCAATTCCACTACCACCTGGATGAGTCTTACACCTTACCAAGTCCTGCTGCAGCACAAGGTACAACCTTGGCTATCTCTGGAGCACAGAGTCTTTGTGCTCTCAGAAAACACTTCCCAGATTTCACTGCTAAGATCTTAACTCCAGCTAACCAGCATCAATTGTCCCTGTAACACAAAGGTTTCATTTTAGTAGTTCTGGTATCTTGTTAATCACAACTGATTCTTCAGCCCCAGCTAACCAAAACCACTGAATACATATCCAAAAAACAAACAAACAAACAAAAACAATGGCCTGATAAGAGTCTTTAAGCATCCCTCTAAAATTTCCCAAGTCAGGCCTCCTTTTTTCTGCACCGTTCTCAACATTATCTTCTGTCCCGAGCTATCATTCTCACCTGCAAGAACACACTTGGACAACCGGAATCTTCTGCAGCAAAAAGCTTTATTGCTTCTTCAGGAGGGAAGACCCAGACCCCGGAATATGGCGTTGCTTATATAGCCCTCAGCCATGGCGTTTCAGCACCTGATGTGGCATGTCAGCTCCTGATTCATTGCTTGCCCACCACCCCATTACTACACCCCGAGATAGGCAGTGACTAGGCGTGAGTTCACTCTCGCACCTGCATACAAGGCTTGTTTACTAGTTAGGCACAGTGGAGGCCAGGTCCATCTTATAATGGCGATTGCTCGAAGCACGGCTCTCCACAATCTTCCAAGCTCCTACAGAACATTCCACAGAATTCTTAACATCTAAATGGCTTTTCTAACACAAAGTTCCTTCCACATTTCTCCCAAAAACATGATCATGCTATTACAAGAATACCCCACTGTGCTGGTACCAATTTGTCTTAGTCAGGGTTTCTACTCCTGAACAAAATATCAGGACTAATAAGCACATTGGGGAGGAAAGGGTTTACTCAGCTTACACTTCCACACTGCTGTTAATCACCAAAGGAAATCAGAACTGGTACTGAAGTCAGAAAGCAGGAACTGATCCAGAGGCCATGGAGGGATGTTACTTACCGGCTTTATTCCCCTGGCTTGCTCAGTTTGCTTTCTCATAAAACCCAAGACTACTAGTCCAGGGATGG
Organism: Mus caroli; assembly: GCF_978045245.1. Classification (NCBI taxonomy): domain Eukaryota; kingdom Metazoa; phylum Chordata; class Mammalia; order Rodentia; family Muridae; genus Mus; species Mus caroli. The sequence continues at coordinate 103,337,461 of NW_028227264.1, read as the reverse complement.
CACCACACACAATGGGCCCTCTCACCTTTGATCACTAATTGAAAAAAAAAAATGCCTTCCAGCTGGATTTCATGGAGGCATTTCCTCAAGAGAGGCTCCTTTCTCAGTGATAACTCCAGCTTATGTTAAGTTCACACACACACACACACACACACACACACACACACACACACACAGACAAAAAAAAAACAAAAAAACAAAAACAACAACAACAACAAAAAAAAAAAAAAAACCCCAGCCAGTACAAGTGGTTTAGCTAGGTCTTCAGGTAGATCTATTTCCAATTTTCTGAGAAATCTCCAGATTGATTTCCAGAGTGGTTGTACCAGATTGCCATCACACAAGCAAGGAGTGTGGAGGAGTGTTCCTCTTTCTCCCCATTCTTGCCAACATGTGCTGCTGCCTGAGGTTTTGATCTTAGCCATTCTGATTGGTGAAAGGTGGAATCTCAGGGTCATTTTGATTTGCATTTTCCTGACCACTAAGGACTTTGAACATTTCTTTAAGTGCTTCACAGCCACTTAAGATTCCTATGGTGTGAATTCATTGTTTAATTCTATACCCCATTTTTTTATTAGGTTGTTTGGTTTTTTGGAGTTTAGCTTCTTGAGTTCTTTATATTTTTTTTGGATGTTAGTCCTCCATAAGCTGTGGAGTTAGTAAAGTTATTTTCCCAATCTGTAGGTTGTCAATTTGTCCTACAAATTGTGACTGTGTCTTTTGTTTTACATAAGCTTTTCAGTTTAGGTCCCACTTATCAATTGATTTTTTTTGCATTTTATAATTATATTTTATTTATTTATTTATTATTTTTACGTTTAAATTTTTATTTATTTATTCTTTTACACTCCAGATTTTATCCCAACCCCTGTCCACCCTCCAACTGTTCCAAGTCCCATACCTTCTCCCCAAACCCCTGTCTCCACAAGGATGTCCCAACCCAACCAATTCTCACCCCACCTGACCTCTAAACTCCTTAGGGCCTCCAGTCTCTTGAGGGTTATGTGCATCATCTCTGATTTAACACACAATCTGCAGTTCTCTGCTGTATATGTGTTGGGAGCCTTATATTAGCTGATGTGTGCTGCCTGTTTGGTGGTTCAGTGTTTGAGAGATCTCGGGGATCCAGATTAGTTGAGACTGCTGATCCTCCCACAGGGTCACCCTTCTCCTCAGCTGCTTTCAGCATTTCCCTAATTCAACCACAGGGGTCAGCTGCTTCTGTCAATTGGTTGGATGCAAATATGTGCACCTGGCTCTTTCAGCTGCTTGTTGGGTCTTCTGGAGTGAGGTCTTGCTAGGTCCTTTTGTGAGCACTCCATAGCCTCAGTAATAGTATCAGGCCTTGGGACTACTACTTGAGCTGGATTCTACTTTGGGCCTGTCTCTGAACCTTTTTTTTCCTCAGGCTCATCTCCATTTCTATCCCTGTAGTTCTTTCAGACAAGAACAATTATGGGTCAGAGTTTTGACCATGGGATGCCAACCCCCTCCTTTATTTGATGCCCTGTCTTCCTGCTAGAGGTGGACTCTATAAGTTCCTTCTCCCTACTGTTGGGCATTTCATCTAAGGTCCCTCCCTTTGATTTCTGGGAGTCTCTTATTTCCCAGGTCTCTGAGTTCTTTTTAGGAAATTTCCCCCCTTTCTCTTCTATTAGATTCAGTTTATCTGGTTGTATATTGAGGTCCTTTATCCACTTGGACTTGAGCTTTGTGCAAAGTGATAAATATGGATCTAATTTCATTTTTTTACATACCTACTCTCAGTTATACTAGCACCATTTATTGAAGATACTTTCTTCTTTTCCATTGTATATTTTGGCATCTTTGTCAAAAACCAAGTGTCCATAAGAGTGTGGTTTTATTTTTGAGTCTACACACTTATTCCTTTGAAACAAGTTCAGCAAAATGGCCGAATATAAAATTAACTCAAACAAATCTGCGCCCTTCCTTTATACATATTTGAAATGGGTTGAGAAAGAAAATAGGGAAATCACAATAGTCACAAATAGTATAAAATATCTTGGGGTAACTCTAACCAAACAAGTGAAATATCTTTATGACAAGAACTTCAATTCTCTCAAGAAAGAAATCGAGGAAGACCTCAGAAAGTGGAGAGATCTCCCATGCTCATAGATTGGTAAGATTAACATAGTAAAATATGGCCATCCTACAAAAAGCAATCTATAGCTTCAATGCAATTCACATCAAAATTCCAACCCAATTCTTCAAAGACATGCAAAGAGCAATTCTCAATTTCATGTGGAAAAACAGTAAACCCAGGATAGCAAAAACATATTTTTTTTTCTTTTCGTTTTTCAAGACAGGGTTTCTCTGTGTAGCCCTGGCTATCCTGGAACTCACTTTGTAGACCAGGCTGGCCTCAAACTCAGAAACCCACCTGCCTCTGCCTCCTGAGTGCTGGGATTAAAGGTGTGTGCCACCATGCCCAGCTCAAAAACAGTTCTTAACAATAAAAGAACTTCTGGGGGAATCATCATCCATGACCTGAAGCTATACTACATACCCCAATAGTGATAAAAAAAATGCATGGTATTGGTACAGAGAAACAAATTCTTGATGTAATTTGATATCTATACACTAGTTATCTTCCTATTGTAAATAAGAGTGTAAGCTATATTCCTTTTTCCATGGTACAAAGAATAATCCAAATCAGTTTGATAATTGCAGAAAAGCATGGTAGTTCCAGTAGCTTTCACTTTGTTGGATACATTCCCTTCTGAAACCTTTTAGATTAAGCTTTCCTACACTTGGCCATTACAGGTGCATTTAATTTTAATTTGAATATATTAGTGTCCTTTTTACAAGTTGTAAATGTTTTCAAATTTAAATTTAAATGACTAATCATTGCCACTACAGTTTGACTATACAAATTACTGCAAATTCCCACTTTTCTTATCATGCCAAATTTAAATAAACACATAGGCCAATATACTACCGAAATACATAAAAGCTAAGTTATTAGCAATGCCTAAATCCTGTGCTCATTTAAAGAAAATAATTTCAAATGTCACACTTTTGTGTTTTATAATTTTCATAAGGAAATTGGCAATTTTATTTAGGCTTAAGTACATATTGATAGTGAGTGTTGTGCTACATTCAACAGTATATTAATTTTAATAACAATCACAATATGTTTTATTTTAGATTTCAAAGAAAGAACTAGTGACCTCACTATTGTCATCTTACTGGATTCCTTGTACTTCATTTTGACCCAGCACCCTTTTGAAAGGAACTCATGCTTTATATGGGTAAAAACAACGTCATAACTGTTTTGTCCTCCAGCTTTGCTGCCTATGGTCTACTTGATGGATAAGTGGGCTTTCCTTATGCCAATTAATAGCACAAAAGAAAGCATGCGCTCACTCTTATTTGTCCTAACTGTTAGGCAGTCTGATTACTAGGCAGACAACACTGATCTTATGAAGATTTCTCTAATCAATGAACATGTTTCCCCCTTTCAATATAGCAATCTGACAATATTGAGTGACGTAAGCTTCTGTATAGTTTTATACATAAAAAAAAAAAAAAAAGAATCTTGTGGCCAATGTTGAAAGCCCAGAGACAAATGAACTCATATGGAGGCATTATATTCCTCCAGAATTTAAATACTACAGCAGATGGTAAGATCTTTCCAAATTATTTCACAAAATGTAATTACATTATAATCCTATTACAGAGAAAAGCAAGCCATGAGGGCCATGTTTAAATAAAAAATCATATTCATACTAAATCACTAGGTGTAGTGATACTTCTACAACAGATGGCAGAGGCACTCTGATACTTTTAAATCAGAGTAAGTTCTTGTTTTAATATGAATGAATCTTTGGCTTTTGAATTATGTGATGTTGGCATTAGAAATGATGCATTGTAGACCTTATCACTTTATTAGGATAATCTTTTGATCCAACCAGAAATTTCCAATTAAATAAAAGACTCATATTTTTTTTAAAAACCCTCCCTTACAGATGAAATAATAATTAAATTTCCCTACTTTAAGAACTATTTATTATTTTAATTATATATATATGGGGGGGTTGTAGTATGTGCATATAAGTGCAGGTGCTTGAGTTGGTCAGAGATGTTGGTTCCCCTGGAGCTGAAGTTAAAGGCAATTGTGACCTGTCTGATGTGTATGCTAGGAAATGAACTCCTGCTTTGTGAAAAAACAGCCCTTAACTAATGAGTTGTCTTCCAACTTGCTTTTATAAAAGTGGTATATTTCATAAATTACATTAAATTTTATTTTCATGTGACTAGATGTAAGAATATATCACAGAGAGCCACTGTCTCCTGTATCATTCTATTTCATAATGTTACTAATGATAAGACTCTAAAATTGTCACCTATTTTCCACTCCTAGAAGCTACTTTAATATTCTTCTGCAGAGGACAGAGAATTAGTTTGTCTGTGTGAGTGATTTTCAGTGTAAGAAGTTGAAAATATATGGAAAGGCTGTTGAAACACAGATTGTCAATTGTTACCCCAAAGATTTTTTAAGAGCATCTTATGCATGTACACTGTAAACAATTTGTGTCTGCTTTTGAAACCAGTTAGTACTTTTATCAGTGTTAAAATTTGCAGAACATCCTTATGAGGCTTATATTTTGGGAATTCTGTCTACTTGGGGTTATCCTTTATTTCTGTCATTCTGCAATAATACATTAGTGCAATAATTCATCTGATCACTTAGAACCACTTCAGTTTCTATAGTTTTATAACACAGAATGAAGACTTTTTAGTTCCCTTGCTTTTTCTATTTGGATATTGAAGATTCATTTCTAGTATACTTTGAAATATAGATTTGAGAACTATCTAAGGAGACAGACATATTAGATGAATGAAAGCAATTATCTTGGAGAAAATAACTAGCTTCCCACATGTCCTCAGGACTTCACAAGTGCAAACATGAGTGAATCTCACAAAAGAACAGTTCTTTTTAATAAAGCACTGACTCCATTCAGCACAGCAGTTCATTCTGACCCTGCCTGTGTTGGGGTTGTTTTGTCTGGTTTGGTATTGTCCCACTCCTCCTCTATCTGCAGTGGAAGCATAAGTGAAAACGAATAGAACAACTGTCTCCATACTTGAAGGAAAATATATCCATCTGGCTTTTCAGCTAAACGTGAGACTGAATCCTGTATAGTTGAGTGCTGCGATCACAAAATGCCTTCAACCTCAAAGTCTATACTGACAATTGTATCCTGGGGGTAGTGAATATACACAATCTTGATCACGCAGAAGAAAAATGAGGATAAAATTAGGTTTCCACATATTTTCATGAAGAAAGTGCATAAAAATTATTTATAGGAATGGAACTACCTCCCAAGGCCAATTTTCTAATCCCAGTTGTAATGTTTAGGTTCTTTATAAACCTGTATTACTTAATTACTTATGCCCTTAGAGAAAGCATGCCAATGTTCACTGCAATTTAATTGACATTTGAGAGTGGTGTTACTTGATAGCTTTAAAACATTATCAAGTTCCAGACTTTAATAGGCACAACATTTTAAATAAATACACACAATATAAATTAATCACTTCTCACCAGCATATATAGGTCAAAAAAGAACATTTGAAATAGGATCTTGTGAAAACCAAAACTATCTTTAAGTTAAATAAGTCTTTATTTTAATGGCAGAAAAAAAATTACCTTGGCTTTGCTTATGCTTCCGTAAAAGTCTTTAACTGTGAAAAAGAGCAAACTCTTGCCATACAAGGCCCCTGGCCAGCCATTTAGAACTTTAGTTTGTTGTTCTGAATCCAATCTTGTCACTTCATCAGAGGTAAAACATCTCTCTTGGATCTGGAGAACAGCTTTCTAGACTGAGTGGGAGTGGTGAGGCTCTAGCCTGTTCCCATGATTTCCTCCTGAGTAGTCGGAGGAGTCGCTCCACATGGTGGCTCTTGGTTTGGATGGCATTATCTAGTTAAAACTGGGCTCTGGATATACTTTCTGTTCCCCATCTCCAGTCAGTTCTCCATCAGTAGTGTAGTATAGGCTTTATTGCTTAATTTCTCTTCTTTGCTTAACATCTCTTCTTTGCTTAATGTCTCTTTTCTTTGGTATTAAAATTTGCATTCCCAACATCTGCATGCTTTCTGAAATTTTAGCATTTACTTGGTCCAAGACAAGAGATCACTCTATTTAGAAGACCATAGCAAATTGAAAAATAATCAAATCCTGTATTTATACTATCATTAATATTTTTTGCCAACTTAATGCCTAATTTAGTAATTGGTTAGTAAAAACTCAATCTTTTCTATTGAAGAAAAACAACTAATAAATATAATAAGACTGACACATCAGTTAATAAACTCACCTGGCTGTAATCAACATTAAGAAATATAGAAAATCCTTGAAGTTAGAAAGGCACAGATTTAATAACATAAACATTAAGATGAAGATCTAACAATTAAAAAATAAGACAGTTATTTATCTATAAATTTACTGTGGAAAGAAATATAATACATTAGCATATTGTGTTCTGCAGTCATCAAAGGCTTGTCTAATTTTGAATGTCAACTATTTTTTCCAAATGGACTCAATTTTTAAAACATATATAACATAACATTGATGGCTGAATATCTGGAAGTCTACAAGATAAGCAGGCCATTGAGGGTATGGGGTGAAAGCATGCTTCTGGTGAACTAAGATGTGCTACATAAGTTTTTTTTTATTGATTATTTTGAACATAGAGTAATTCTGTGATATCACCATTAAAATATACATTGACACAACATAGAAATGAACTTCTGGTACCTGGGACACCTCCTCTGCCTCCCCAGAGGCCCATGTGCTAGCCAAAGACCTGAGCTTGTGCTTTTGGGAAAAAGTATATAACCTGTGGAGCATGAGACCTCATATAAGAAAGTTGGTCATTCATGCAGGTTCTAGAGTGAGATATTGTGTGAGTTTTTGTTGTTGTTTTAGTTTTTGGGTTTTTTTGTTTTGTTTTGTTTTTATTTTCATTTTTCTTTCTGGGTCTACATGACTAGAGTGGCTTTTTCTGCCCCAAGATCCTTTCCTAATTACATGATAATTTAATACAGGTTGAAAGCCAGGGATCCACCCCATAATCAGCTTCCAAACGCTGACACCATTGCATACGCTAGCAAGATTTTGCTGAAAGGTCCCAGATATAGCTGTCTCTTGTGAGATTATGCCGGGGCCTAGCAAACACAGAAGTGGATGCTCACAGTCAGCTATTGGATGGATCACAGGGCTCCCAATGGAGGAGCTAGAGAAAGTACCCAAGGAGCTAAAGGGATCTGCAACCCTATAGGTGGAACAACATTATGAACTAACCAGTACCCCGGAGCTCTTGACTATAGCTGCATATGTATCAAAAGATGGCCTAGTCGGCCATCAGTGGAAAGAGAGTCCCATTGGACACACAAACTTTATATGCCCCAGTACAGGGGAACGCCAGGGCCAAAAAAATGGGACTGGGTGGGTAGGGAAGTGTTGGGGGGAGGGTATGGGGGACTTTTGGGATAGCATTGGAAATGTAATTGAGGAAAATACATAATAAAAAATATTAAAAGAAAAAGAAAACTCTAAAGGACAACTCAAAACATATTAGTAAAGATTTGTCTGCTGGCATGCTTTAAAAAAAAAAAAAAGAAGAAGAAAGTCAATGAGACTATGAGAACATGGAATACAGTATATGAAACCATGAACTTATAATGATGTTCCACATTCAAATTTGATTATCTTAGGTATTTTAAGAAAAAACTCAATATACACTAACAGAATATGGATACAAAGAAATGAGATCATTGATCTGAATGGACCAGATACCATGATTCAGACTAATTTGGAATTGGCTTGTAGTATAAGTTTCAAAAGTTTATAGATGCAGGCTAGAGAGTACTTCATAATGTCATGAGTGTGGCTTCCTGGATTCTGCTGAGGGCATAGGTGACCATAAGGAAATGGGAGCGAAGCAGATTATGTTTACCAGGTTTCATGTAGAAAAATAAGTGAGTTTTTTGGGAGGAGATTAGACTAAAGCTACTTTTTAAAAAATATTTTAGGGAATAACTAGAGTATATTATGACCAAAAAAATAAGTGGTAGAAGCAGTTTGTCTGTAATATTCCACTTCAGGGAAGCAAAGAGTTGGAAGCACTCACTGCTTTCAACATTTTTTTTAAATAAAAATCTGGAGCAAAGCGGAATAGACTCTCTGTTTCACAGGAGCCTGTAAGAGTGTTGTTGCTAACAAGAATAGAGACATTAAAAAGGAACTAAGGGCATCTTTCACCAGGAAACAAGATATATGGCAAGAGTGCTTTTTAGAAATTTCTAAGATACCACATATCTCCACAGGGTAAAAAAAAAAAAAAAAAAGAACACTGTTTCAAATCCTTGTTTGAGAAGAGCTGTGTAAAGTAACCTACTTGCAAACAGATGTCCGGAGGTTTGTGTCCCAAGATTGATTTCTCTATATCCTGATAGCATGAGAGTAAGAGACCACGTTGAGGTCTTGGTTCAAGTGGTCCTGGGCCTATCTCCTATGGAAGCAAAGACACCCTCCAGTTCTTGATGCTTTAACAGAAATGCAGAATACAAGTTTGTGAGGTCATGATGGTACCTTTAAGATTTTTAAAGAAATCCTGAAAATCAAACAAGTGTATATCAGAATTTGAGTCTCTCACAGAAAAATGCAAGAGGCTGTCAAAACAAGAGACTGAACAGGAAGTATCATAACCTCCGAAAAATGAAGCTGCAGGCAGGTGACAGAGCCACCCAAAGAGAAGCAATATAGGCCCTAGGTTATCGTATCATTGGGACAGAAATAACTATTAAACTCCTCGGTGTTTAAACACTGTGTTCCCCAAATGCTGAGCCTGCAGATATTGTTTTTGTTGTTGGTGGTGATGGTGGTAGCGGTGTTTTTTTTGTTTATTTGATTTGCTTTTCTTTTTTCTTTTTGTTTTGTTTTGTTTTGTTTTTGGTGTTTTGGTGTTTGTTATTTTCTCTGGTGGGTTTCATTCTTTCTTTTCCATGATTTATTCGGTTTTCACTTGTTTCCTTTCTTTCTTTTTCTTTCTTCTTTTCTTCTTTTTTTTTTTTTTCATTTTTCTTACTTAAATGAGCTTTACTCAGATTCCTTGTATCATGGACACATAATTTGTTCTTGGATATAAGATTTGGCAGCAGGGAATAAGAATAAAATTCAGTGTTTTGCGTCCGGAATCACCATAAATGTACATGTTTCAAAAGGTTTGAGTCTCAGGTTGACATTATTGTGAAGCCTTTTAACAAATGATGAAATAGAGTTAATTCACTAGGTCATGACTTTAAAGGACATATCGGAAGCTTTGCTCAGTCCTATCTCTCTGGTTCCTTTCTCCTGTTATATAATAAGTTTTGTCCTGCATAGGTCCTCCCTATTCTACCCTTCTGGCTCATCAAATAAAAGCAATGATGCAACTAATCATGCACTGAGATACCCAAAATCATACAGCAACATAAACGCTTTTCTTATTGATTTTATCATCACACTCCCTAAATTGGAAGCCTCACTTCAAAATAGTATCAGGAACCAGCATGCTTCATTCATTTTGATATACTTTGCCTAATAAATGCAGCAAGTATTTATAGAGAAGTAGATGAAGGTAAAAATACTCATAGGAAAAACTAAGGTAATGATTTGATACCCTTTATCCCAAAAGAATTGGGAGATCTGAATTTAACCATGGGAGCTCATGTGTCTTTAGCAATAACAAAAATTAAAATTTTTATTGCAATCTGAGTACTTTCAAAAACATAACCTATTTAAATGTTTTACTATGTATTCAGTAGTATAAATTGCCACTATGGAGACTTTTCTCACACTGTTTAGTCATGATGCTAAAATGTATGTACTACATATTATCTGTAAAATGTCTTCAAGTTTGCACAACTAAAGGTCTTTCCTTACTCATAGACCATGGAAAAGCATAAAGGAGAAAATCTGAAAGATCATAACTCTCATTATTTTCAAGAATTTTGGATTATATTTTAAGGGGTTTAAAATGCTACACTCTCACGAAATTTTCATCCCAGATTATTTTTCCATTTGGTTATTTTTATGCACTATTTTGTATTGCCTCACACACAGGCACAAACTTAGAAATGTACTCGAAAAGATACTGGTACATGTCCAGTTTTCAATACCATTGTAAATGTTTCAAGAAAAGAAAGAAGCAAGTGTAGCAGGTTAGTGCACTAGGAATGTCAGGAACTTTGGATCAAAGGGGAATCAGCGCAGTATTAAGGGATCATTTATTCACATTGCAGACATGGTAGGACATTTGTAGGTCTTTGTTAGGTACATGGCAATGGTATAAAACACACTAAGAATCTGTACATTTTCTTCAGAATAAGACATTCACTTATGCACTTCAATCACTGAACAATCATTTATTTTTGAGGATATGCCTCACATTGTATTTACTCATTCTGTATGGTAAGAATACATTTTGAAGTTTTTCTGAAGCTGTTATATTTCAAAGCTATTTTAAAATATACATGATTGGATAAAATAAAAAGCCTCACTTTATTTCCCTGACTCTCATATTAATAATTATATTAAAACTGTAGTTTTCACTACATTTGCATATATTATGGTTGTGATATAAATGAATTTCTGTCTTCAGAGAGAATTTCATATATGATGAATGTCACTCAAAAACATCCTAATTGCTCCCAGAATAGAACTGGCTTGAGTAAGTGATAGAAAATGGTTCCAAAATAATATTATGATTGATGTTCAACAAAAGTAATAAATTGAGTTGAATATATAGTGTTATAAATAAGAATTTTGTTTAAGATGATAAAACAAACATGTATTTAACTTTAACCATTCAGCTTTTTGTCCACATATGCACACTTTCAAGGAGTGTGTAGAGTCTAAGTATACTGTGCAATAGAAAACTTCAGATATGGATGTCAAGTCTCTTCAGTAGATTCTTAAAAAGAGAAACATCACAGTTAAAACCAACAAAAAGCAAACCAAACCAATCCAAAAAAAAATAGTAATCAAGTTTCAGAGAAAAATACACGGTCTCTGGAAAAAAATGTGTAATACATGAGTAGATAAATTTTTTTTTTGGTTATTTTTTTTTCACCACTCCAATTCAAAAGTAGTCAGATAAAAAAAAAAAAAAAAAAAAAGAGGCCAGTATCACAGGATTAGAAGATTTCAGAAATGTCACCTCACTGTCAACCTATTGAGTGTCCTTCCCCATGGAAGATTTTGATGACCTTATTCTGCTGGGGAAAAGTATGACTTTCTTTGATAAGAAACAAGAATATAATGTAACTGATAGTGACATATGTTGCCTCGCATCATTGTTAAAATTCTGAAAGGCAAGAGGTCATTTGGCACATTTCCCTTGCATTGACTCTGCAGTTTTCCATCCTTCTGCTGTAATGGAACCTTCTTCAGTCTATGTCTCTCAATATCTAGAAGGAATGACACCTCCCTGGTTACCCATGATGAACAAACAGGATGTACAAAAACAACCCTTGCTGTTTTAGCTTAGAGAAAAAAAATCAGTTGTAATTTATTTTGTCCTAATTTATTCTATCTTATTGATGCAGTTAGCCATTTAGTTAATGAGATCATAATTAGGAGTAACACATAAAAGAATGTTAGTGACCTGGAACATTCATAACAGGGACAAATTGAAGAGGCTTCATCAGAGTCATCAAAAAACTATATTTGGAAATAGAATCATATAATACAAGTGTAGAAATATGTCATATAAACAAGTCACTGAGAAACATCTCCAGTTTCACACAATGCAAATATTAAGTAAGAGAAATGTTATATACAAGGAGTTTCTATAGTTCATTCAGATTTATGAGCTCTATTCAGATATTCATTAAATTCTAGGATACATTGGGAACACAAAAGCTTCACACACTGCTTTTCTATTTACTTTCAGTGTTATCATTAAGAAGAAATAATAAAAGAATGACACTGTGATAGCTAAAATAATTACTTGGGAATGTAGTATATTAGGACAAAGTAAATGGACTTTTGACTCTTCCAGTCATGATTTAGAGCTGACTTTACAAGGATCTGTGCCGAGAGAAAATTCAACAGCACACTCTTACTGTTCAGGGTGGAAGGAAGAATTCTGAAAAACAAGTTGTTTACATATAGGAATTTATAAAAGAATAATCATAACCTATCAGGAAATGTCAACCATGATATCAACATACTCAACATTTACTCTAAGAAGAACAAGTTATGGCATGAAGAAAAGGATGTATATTAAATACCTTTATAAAAACTAGAACGAGTGAAAAGTCAGTTATTTCTACAAACATTTCATTATTTTAACTACCTGAGGTTGACAGTTTTATCGATGGTCAACCAAAAGTATGAATCAATGATAGGAAGAGAATACACATTTTTTTCTCACAATTTTTATCTAATAGTTCAGAAACAATTTCCAAATATTAATCTTTTTAGGTAGAGCATGGTCATGCCCCAGTGGATTATAAAATAAACAGGAACTGTACAAGAAATAAATTGTTCACAAGGTCATTTTATACTCTCAATATAGCTCGTTATTTTTTCCCATGAGGTATATGCGATCATGAGGAGAAAAGTGTATTAGCATTAAAATAACCTTCACAAAGGTATCCCATCGAATACTAATGTCTTCCCTAATGTGTTTGCTGAATGAACAAACTGCGATACCTTCACCTATTTAAACTCTTTAAGGCACTGAACTACAACTTTTCTCAGACCTTTCTAAAATTATACAACATGGCCAAGTATAACTCTGTCTCCATATGGCTATTAAGGTGTACATATAAAAATTCTCTCATTCCCTAAGCCTCATGCTTTTCTTTCGGCTGAGGGCCATCTAGACACATGCACACTTACCCACATAAAAATGGCCACATACTAATCTATGAACATCTGTCCAACAAGACTCCATTTACAAAGGGACTCTTTTATTAGTCCAGAATGTGGGAATTCAAGTTCCAAATTCTAATTGCATTTCTGTTCTACCTGTGGATCTTCCTTTTTGTTTCCCCTGTTCTGTTGATCCAAACATTATGTACTTGGTCTCTCAGAAACTAATGAAAATTTTAAACCACTCTACTCAGCAGAGTTGAAGTGAGAGAGTCTTTTAAATACATGGCTATGTTCATTTTATTGCCCATAAAACCGCCTCCCTTTCTTCATTCCCAGTGGCCCTTCTCTTCCAACCAGGTAACACATTTGTTGATTGTATAATACCCTTGCCAAACTTAAGTTAAGCATTCTTCCACGCTTCTGCTTAGAGAATAGAGGGGTAAGGCAAGAGTCCCAGGGTAGTTAGGGAGCATTCTTAATGGAAACCAGGCTTGTGAAACAGAATCCAGAAAGTTTAATGCCCTTTGTATGGGTCCTGCTCTTAATACTTCAATGTTTACTGTATATTCTCCACATTTGAAGATAAAATTTAGAACTTAAAGAGAGTAAAGTTGGTTTGCAAATTCATTCAAATAGTCCCTACCTATGGAATCTAGGTCTATTATTCTTTATACTATGGAAATATCTGCATGTATCTGAGATATATAGAAAGCTTTGATATCTAACAAATAATTCCCTGAACCTTTTAACATTATGGTTTCACTTTCTCTAAAAAGAAGAAAGTAGGTTAATCCTTTAGCTCTTAGGTGCAATTTTCAAATAAGATTCTAATGGCTTTGGCTTTTAAGTGACTTGAAACAATGCATTACTCCAATCTATCAACTTAAATGAGTAAATGTGCGGATAATTCTTGGCTGATGGAGACATGCTTAAGAGACTAGGATAGCACTACTATATTCTTGATTTGAAAGTTTTTCTATAACTTCTTCCATGGGTGTTTTGTTCCCAATTCTAAGAAGGGGCTAAGTGTCCACACTTTGGTCTTCGTTCTTCTTGAGTTTCATATGTTTTGCAAACTGTATCTTGGGTATTCTAAGTTAATATCCACTTATAAGCTAATATCCACTTATGGGTGAGTGAGACAAAGTTTGGAGCTGAGACGAAAGGATGGACCATCCAGAGACTGCCACACATGGGGGTCCATCCCATAATTAGCCTCCAAACGCAGACACTATTGCATACACCAGCAAGATTTTACTGAAAGGACCCTGATATAGCTGTCTCTTGTGAGGCTATGCCAGTGCCTGGCAAACACAGAAGTGGATGCTCACAGTCAGCTATTGGATGGAACACAGGGCCCCCAATGGAGAAGCTAGAAAAAGCACCCAAGAAGCTGAAGGGTTCTGCAACCTTATAGGTGGAACAACAATATGACCTAACCAGTACCCCAGAGCTAGTGTCTCTAGGTGCATATGTAGCAGAAGATGGCCCAGTTGGCCATCATTGGGAAGAGCGTTCCCTTGGTATTGCAAACTTTATATGCCCCAGTACAGGTGAATATCAGGGCCAAGAAGTGGGAGTGGGTGGGTAGGGGAGCAGGGAGGGGGGGTATAGGGAACTTTTGGGATAGCATTGGAAATGTAAATGAAGAAAATACCTAATAAAAATGGAAAAACGAAAGTTTTTATAGAAGATTAAAGGACAAAATCCACTAGCATAGGAATGTTTCCTCTGCTTCTTGTCTACCAAAGATGAACTGCTTTGTTGTCCTCAAACTTCCCACCATGGTGGACTAAATCCACCAAAATTCAGATTCCATTAAAGAAAGTAAATAAATCTTTCCTCCCTGAACTGATAATCTGTGATATTTTTTCTAAAGTGACAGAAAATGAACAGAGCATGGAAAATTAGCATTAGAAAAATAGAATCATCACTGTGACTTTGCACGATAATGCAGTTAAGAAATGGTTGGAAAGACTGGGACACTTCACTCATAAATACACTTTCTGTGGAGCAAAACAAACAGATTTCAAGGTCTTACCATATAGGTAAAGAGTTGAGCATGACATGGACAGCAAGTACATGTAGAGGCCTTGATAGCACCGAGGCTTACAAAGAGACCCTGTCTTAAGGGAATAAGGTAAAGAAAGATAAATCTTGACATTCGGCAAAATCTATAGGGTGGTTGGCTTTATACATTATAAATGCAATAGTTTGGGCATATGGAGGCTTCCAAATATTTTTTTTTCAAAAGAAAAAAAAAGACTGAGAGACTAAGTTATATATAACAGAGTAAGAGTTTCTATGGGTAGCCCTTGAAAGGGTGATATTAACTTCTAGAGGTTCAGGAGAAACTCCAGAAATTTGAAATTGCTAGGAATGTGTGATATATGTTAACAAAAGAAGCAGGCTCTAGAGAGAGCTCATTAAAGGAGCCATGTTTTACAACCAGACAGAATATGAAATTGGGTCTTATCAAGACTTTAGCAGTACCATCATGCCACTTGTATTTCAATTTCACAATTTATCATTTTTTAGGAAATTACATTGCTGTTTTAGTGAGTCCCTGTTCCTTTCTTGTTTTTTATTTTCATTTTTTCATTTAATATTTTTTATAGTCAAGAGTTTATCCCCTTCCCCATCTGTTCACCCTCTGACTATTCCACATATCATAATTCCTTCCCCCAACTCCATTAGAATCATTTATCTTTTCTACATACACATTCTTCCTTTTTTAAATGTAAATGTTCACTGCACCCATGTGTCTTGAAATTATATGAGACTATGGTAACTCCTAGAGATGGATTAAATTTATTGTTTATTATGAAACATATATGAGCCTTTGGATGATCATAGCTAGAATGTTATGGCTTCAATATATGCACTTGGGTACCAAGTTAACAAAGTGTAGGATAATGATGGTTATTCTTGATCTTAATCCTACTTAGATTGAAATAAATCTGACAGGTTTTTAACCATACATTGAGCTGGTCTATGAGAGTTTTTCTAAGAAAGATTATATCACAGGGAAAAGATTAGCACTAAAAGTGAGCCACAACACCCTCAAGACTATGAACTTGAATGAGATGAAATGGGAAAGGAAAAAAGGCTACTCATACAGTGATTCTCTGTCCTTCCTGATCACAGGAAAGTAAGCTGCTCTACTCCATCATATTCTCCAACAATCTTCTAGTGTCAGACTTAAAAGTTCTAGAACCATAAACCAAATGACTCTTTACAGCAGTTCTATGGGGTATTTGTCATAGCAATATAAACCCTGTCACAAAAGGTTAAAGCAAACAGGATGGTGAAGGTCAAAGTGAACAGATTTGGCTGTATTGAGGGCATTGTTACCAGGGCCACCATCTCATCTGCATCTGGCAAAGTAGAGATTGTTGCCATCAATGACCTCTTTATTGACCACAGCTATATGGTCTACATGTTCCAGTATGACTAGTCATGGTAATGTCCATGGCACAGTCAAGGATGAGAATGGGAAGCTTGTCAGAAACAAGAAGTGCATCAGAATCTTCCAGAAGTAAGATCCTGCTAACACCAAATACGGTGATGCTGGTACTGAGTATCTTGTGGAATCTACTAGTGTCTTCCTCAACATAAAGAAGCACAGGCCCCATTTGAAGGGTGGGGCCAAAAGGTTTATCATCTCTGCCCCTTAGATGATGCCTTCATGTTTGTCATGGGTGTAGATCATAAGATGTGTGACAACTTACTCAAGATTTTCAGCAATGCTTCCTGCACCACCAACTGCTCAGACACCCCTAGCTAAGGTCATCCATGACAATTTGCCATTGTGGAAAGATGTTGCGTCCAACTCAACCAGCAAGGAAAACGCAACCACCAGCTCTTCTTAAAGCAGTTTGCTCAGGCAGCTTCTCTCTTCAAAATCCCCCAGCCTCTCTGGTTACAAGTGTTTTTTTCCCCTCCAGCCACAACCACGCCCCCACCAATCACCACAGGTCACATCACCTCACCAGGCAGGCTTGCTCAGCCAATCAGGGATTAAGGGTGTGCCATCCACCAAATATGGGCTTGTTTACTGCCTGGAATAGATTTCCATCTGGCTGGCCAGGAAATCCAGAATGGCTTCCCACAGAAAGACTTATGACCACAGTCCATGCCATCATTGCCACTCAGAAGTGGATGCTTTCTCTGGAAAGCTAATGTATGACGGCTGTGGAATGACCAGAGCATCATCCCTACATCCACTGGTGCTGCCAAGGATGTGGGCAAGGTCATCCCAGAGCTGAAAGGGAAGTTCACTGGTACAGTCTTCTGCATTCTTATCCTCAATGTCATGGATCTGACATGCTGAATGGAGAAACCTGCCAAGTATGATGACATCTAGAAGGTAGAGAAGTAGGTATCAGATGACCCACTAAAGGGCATCATAGGCTATATTGAGGACTAGGTTGTCTGCTTTGGCTTTAACAGTGACTTCACTCCTCCACCTTTGATGCTGGGACTGGCACTGCTCTCAATGACAACTTTGTATATCTCATTTCCTGGTATGCCAATGACTATAGATGCAGAAACAGGGTGGAGGATCTCATAATCTATATGGCCTCCAAGGAAGAAGAAACCCTGGACCACTTACTCTAGCAAGAATCCAAGAACAAGAGAGGTCTCTAGACCTATTCAGACCCTGGTACTGAATATTTACCTCACAGTTTCCATTGCAGACCCCTATAAAAACAGGAGGGGCCTAGGGAGCCCAACTCTCTTTAATACTATTAATACAGATCTCTACATCTATGAGAGAGGGGAGAGAGAGAGAGAGAGAGAGAGAGAGAGAGAGAGAGAGAGAGAGAGATTATATACCACAGAAAGATTCAATGTTGAGATGAAACCAAGAGAAGAGAGGTTGAACATGATCAAGAATGATGTGTTTCAACTGTAGTCATGTTTCCAGTTCTTAGAATTGACTTTGTTGTTGTTGTTGTTGTTGGTTCTGTTCTACGATTTATTTGCTGAAATCTTTTTAAAAATTTTTTATTAGATATTTTCTTTATTTACATTTCAAATGCGATCCCAAAAGTCCCCTATACCCTCCCCCTGCAGTGCTCCCCTACCCACTCACTCCCACTTCTTGGCCCTGGCATTCCCCTGGATTGGAGCATATAAAGTTTGGTAGACCAAGGGGCCTGTCTTCCCAATGATGGCCGATTAGGCCATCTTCTGCTACATATACAGCTAGAGACGTGAGCTCTGGGGTTACTGATTAGTTCATATGGATGTTCCATCTATAGGGTTGCAGACACCTTCAGCCCTTGGGTACTTTCTCTCGCTCCTACACTGGGGGTCCTGTGTTCCATCCTAGAGATGACTGTGAGCATCCACTTCTGTATTTACCAGGCACTGGCAAAGCCTCACAGAAGACAGCTATATCAGGGTCCTTTCAATAAAATCTTGCTGGCATATGCAATAGTGCCTGCATTTTATGGCTGATTATGGGATGGACCCCTGGGTGGGACAGTCTCAGGATGGTCCATCCTTTCATCTTAGCTCCAAACTTTGTCTCTGCGACTCCTTCCCTGGATATTTTATTCCCTATTCTAGAGAGGAATGAAGTATCCACGTGTTGGTGTTCCTTCTTGATTTTCTTGTGTTTTGGAAGTTGTATCTTGGGGATTCTAGGTTTCTGGGCTAATATTCACTTATCAGTGAGTGCATGTCAAGTAAATTCTTTTGTGATTGGGTTACCTCACTCAGGATGATATTCTCCAGATACATCCATTTGCCAAAGAATTTCATAAATTCATTGTTTTTAATAGCTGAGTAGTACTCCATTGTGTAAATGTACTACATTTTCTGTATCCATTCCTCCACTGAAGGACATCTGGATTCTTTCCAGCTTCTGGCTATTTTAAATAGGGCTGCTATGAACATAGTAGAATATGTGTTCTTGTTACCTGTTGGAACATCTTCTGGATATATGCCCAGGAGAGGTATTGCTATATTTACCAGTAGTACTATGTTCAGTTTTCTGAGGAACTGCCAGACTGATTTCCAGACTGGTTGTACCAGCTTGCAATCCCACCAGCAATGGAGGAGTGTTCCTCATTCTCCAAATCCTCGCCAGTATCTGCTGTCACCTGAATTTTTGATCCTAGTCATTCTGACTGGTGTGAGGTGGAATCTCAGGGTTGTTTTGATTAGCATTTCTCTGATGATTAAGGATGTTGAACATTTTTTCAGGTGCTTCTCAGCCATTCAGTATTCCTCAGTTGCGAATTATTTGTTTAGCTCTGTACCCTATTTTTTAATGTGGTTATTTGAATTTTTGGAGTTCAGGTTCTTGAGCTCTTTGTATATATTGGATATTAGTCCCCTTTCAGATTTAGGAATGGTAAAAATTCTTTCCCAATCTGCTGGTGGCCTTTTTGTCTTATTAACAGTATCTTTTGCCTTACAGAATCTTTGCAATTTTATGAGGTCCTACTTGTCGATTCTTGATCTAACAGTTCAGGCCATTGATGTTCTGTTTAGGAATTTTTCCCCTTTTCCCATATCTTCGAGGGTTTTCCCCACTTTCTCTTCTATAAATTTCAGTGTCTCTGGTTTTACATGGAGTTCCTTAATCCACTTAGACTTGATCTTTGTACAAGGAGATAAGAATGGATCAAATGGCATTCTTCTACATGATAACCTCCAGTTGTGCCAGCACCATTTGTTGAAAATGTTGTCTTTTTTCCACTGGATGGTTTTAGCTCCCTTGTCAAAGATCAAGTGAGCACAGGTATTTGGGTTCATTTCTGGGTCTTCAATTCTATTCCATTAATCTACCTGCCTGTTACTGTACCAGTACCATGCAGTTTTTATTACAATTGCTCTGTAGTACAGCTTGAGGCCAGGCATGGTGATTCCCTCAGAGGTTCTTTTATTGTTGAGAATAGTTTTTGCTATCATAGGTTTTTGTTATTCCAGATGAATTTGCAAATTGTCTTTTCTAACTCAGTGAAGAATTGACTTGGAATTTTGATGGTGATTGCATTGAATCTGTAGATTGCTTTCAACAGGATAGCCATTTTTACTATATGAATCCTGCCAATCCATGAGCATGGGAGATCTTTCCATCTTCTGAGATTTTCTTTGATTTCTTTCTTCAGAGACTTGTAGTTCTTGTCATACAGATCTTTCACTTCCTTAGTTAGAGTCACACCACAGCATTTTATATTATTTGTGACTATTGTGAAGGGTGCTGTTTCCCTAATTTCTTTCTCATCCTGATTATCCTTTGTGTAGAGAAAGGCCATTGACTTGTTTGAGTTAATTTTATATCCAGCTACTTCACTGAAGCTGTTTATCAGGTTTTGGAGTTCTCTGGTGGAATTTTTAGGGTCACTTATATATACTATCATATCATCTGCAAATAGTGATATTTTCACTTCTTCCTTTCCAATTTGTATACACTTGATCTCCTATTGTTATCAAATTGCTCTGGCTAGGACTTCAAGTACTATATTAAATATGTAGGCAGAAAGTGGGCAGCATTGTCTAGTCCCTGATTTTAGTGGGATTGCTTCCAGCTTCTCTCCATTTACTTTGATGTTGGCTACTGGTTTCCTGTACATTGCTTTTATTATGTTTAGGTATGGGCCTTGAATTTCTGATCTTTCTATGACTTTTATCATGAATGGGTGTTGGATTTTGTCAAATGCTTTCTCAGCATCTAACAAGATGATCATGTGATTTTTGTCTTTGAGTTTGTTTATAAAGTGATTACGTTGATGGATTTCCATATGTTAAATCATCCTTGCATCCCTGGGATGAAACCTACTTGGTCATGATGGATGATCGTTTTGATTTGTTCTTGGAATCGGTTTGCAAGGATTTTATTGAGTATTTTTGCATCGATGTTCATAAGGGAAATTGGTCTGAAGTCCTCTTTCTTTGTTGGATCTTTGTGTGGTTTAGGTATCAGAGTAACTGTGGCTTCAAAAAATGAATTGGGTAGAGTATCTTCTGTTTCTATTTTCTGGAATAGTTTGAGGAGAGTTGGAATTAGGTCTTCTTTGAAGGTCTGATAGAACTCTGAACTAAACCCATCTGGTCCTGGGCTGTTTTTGGTTGGGAGACTATTGCTGACTGCTTCTATTTCTTTAGGGGAAATGGGACTGTTAAGATCATTAATCTGCCTTCCCAAAGATGGCTGACTAGGCCATCTTCTGCTACATATGCAGCTAGAGACATGAGCTCTGGGGGTACTGGTTAGTTCATATTGTTGTTCTACCTATAGGGTTGCAGACCTCTTTAGCTCCTTGAGTACTTTCTCTAGCTCTTCCATTGGGGGCCCTGTGTTCCATCCAATAGCTGACTGTGAGCATCCACTTCAGTGTTTGCCAGGCACTGGCATCGCCTCACAAGAGACAGCTATATCAGGGTCCTTTCAGAAAAATCTTGCTGGTGTATGCGATGGTGTCTGCGTTTGGAGGCTGATTATGGGATGGATCCCCGGGTGCGGCAGTCTCTAGATGTTCCTTATTGCAAACTTTATATGCCCCAGTACAGGGGAATGCCAGGGTCAAAAAGTAGGAGTGGGTGGTAGGGAAGTGGGGGGGGGAGGGTTTGGGGGACTTTTGGGATTGCATTTGAAATGTAAATGAAGAAAATACCTAATAAAATAAAATAAAGTAACAGTCAAAATATACAAAAAAATATTGTTAATCTGATCCTGATTTAACTTTGGTACCTGGAATCTGTCTAGGAAGTTGTCCATTTCATTCAGGTTTTCTAGTTTTGTTGAGTATAGCCTTTTGTAGTAGGACCTGATGATGTTTTGGATTTCAGGTTCTGTTGTTATGTCTCCTTTTTCATTTTTGATTTTGTTAATTACTGTTCCTGTGCCCTCTAGTTAGTCTGACTAAGGGTTTATCTATCTTGTTGATTTTCTCAAAGAACCAGCTCCTGATTTGGTTGATTCTTTGAATAGTTCTCTTTTTTTGCAATTGGTTGATTTCAGCCCTGAGTTTGATAATTTCTTGCCATCTATTCCTCTTGGGTGAATTTGCTTCCTTTAATTCCAGAGCTTCTAGGTGTGCTGTCAGGCTGCTAGTGTAAGCTCTCTGTATTTTCTTTTTGGAGGCACTCAGTGCTATGATTTTTCTTCTTAAGACTGCCTTCATTGTGTTCCATAAGTTTGGGTATGTTGTGGCTTCATTTTCATTAAACTCTAAAACGTCTTTAATTTCTTTATTTCTTCCTTGACCAAGGTATCATCGAATAGAGTGTTGTTTAGTTTCCACATGAATGTTGGCTTTTTATTATTTATGCTGTTATTGAAGATCAGCCTTAGTCTGTGGTGATCTGATAGGATGCATGGGATAATTTCAATATTTTTGTATCTGTTGAGGCCTGTTTTGTGATCAATTATATGGTCAATTTTGGAGGAGGTACCATGAGGTACTGAGAAGAAGGTATATAATTTTGTTTTAGGATAAAATGTTCTGTAGATATCTGTCAGATCCATTTGTCTCATAACTTCTGTTAGTTTTACTGTGTCCCTGTTTAGTTTCTGTTTCCAGGATCTGTCCATTGATGAAAGTGGTGTGTTGAAGTCTCCCACTATTATTGTGTGAGGTGCAATGTGTGCTTGAGCTTTACTAAAGTTTCTTTAATGAATGTGGCTGCCCTTGCAAATTTTAATTAACTTTATAGTGAATTTAATAATAACAAATGGAATTCTTATTAAGGTTGTGAATTCTATCACAAGCCCATCCAATAGAGCAAACTTTGAGAACTGAAAGATCATATATGCCTCCCAGAAAAATTCATAATTTCCCTACATCCTTTGTAGTTAAATAATGATCTATTGACAGTAATCACAACTTGAATTTCACCTTCTTTAATATTTTATCAGGTAAGAGAAAAAAATATCAGGTTCTTTTTCCTGTCACATCTGAATTTTGTTTTGAATATTAGTAATATTTGATCTGTTCATGAGCAGTTTGTTTTGAAGCACATTGAAGCAGCGGTGTTGACTTTTTTCTAATGTGTTGTGCAACTCAGATTAAGAACCAAATAATTGAAAACATATTTCTGGCATTATTTTTAGTTTTAAATCCCACTAATGTTTTTAACTCCTCTCTCTATATCTCTGTCTCTGTCTCTGTCTCTCTCTGTCTCTCTGTCTCTGTCTCTGTCTCTGTCTCTCTCTCTCTCTCTCTCTGTGTGTGTGTGTGTGTGTGTGTGTGTGTGCATGGGTATTGTGTATACTGTTGTGCAGGAGTATATGTAGTTGCATCTTACGGCATTCTTGTGGAGGACAGGAAACAACACTGAATGTCTTTCTTTTCCTTCCACTTTCTTAGAGACAGTTGTTAGCCATTGCATTAGTCAGGGTAGCTAGTCCTTGAACATCCAGTGGTTCTCCTGCTTCAGCCTCCCAGCTGGCTACAGTAGCCCTGCGAGTACAAATGAACATAATCCACCATTTTGTTTGTGACTTTTCAGGATTCAACTCAGGCTCTCACGGCTGCACCACAATTATTTTACTTACTTCTGTCTTTGAAGAAATTTGTAGTTACTTCCCAAAAACAATAAAAAATCATTCCAGCTGTTGATTATAGAAAATTCTAAAATTAATAAGTATATTGCCTTTAAGATACATATTTTAAAAGTTAAAAGTATGACATTTATGCAAGTTTAAAAATGAATAACTGTTATATCCTTTTCAATTTAATAATTCACAAGGTCATCTAAAATGATAGTCTAATTAAAAGTAGAATTTAGCAATCAAAGGTTCACATTATTTAGCCAATCTGGAGACTTGAATAAAATGACTTTGTTAATAGAGACAATGCCCATTAACATTCCGAGGCCACAATATTAGAATTGTCTTTTATACTACACAAGAGTGTAAAATTACAAATTATAGTAACAGTAATAATGTTCTTTTTTTTTTAATAGAACAGCAAACGCCTTTATTACATGAACTATAAAAGATGGTTTATTTGCCTTTCTGGGCTTTGATCTTCCACAGATAGAACTGCAGTTCTTTACCTTTGAGTACATATCCATCTGCTCTGCCACACTGACCTGGTCTTGAGGCAATACAGGTGAGAGGCTTGCCCTGCTGGAACTGCTCCTCCAGGATATTGCTGATTTTGACATTCTTTTTCCTTTCGTCATATTTCTTTTGAATTTTCTTTGACCATTTTTTCTTTAAAATCTCTTCCTCTTCTGGGTATATGCCCAGAAGTGGTATTTGTGGATCTTTCAGTACAACTATGTCCAATTTTCTGAGGAACCACCAAACTGATTTTCAGAGTGGTTGTATTGGTCATAATTCTACCAGAAGATCCAGCAATATCACTCCTGGACATATACCCAGAAGATGCTCCAACATGTAATAAGGACACATGTTTCACTATGTTCATAGCAACCTTATTTATAATATCCAGAAGCTGGAAAGAACCCAGATGTCCCTCAGTGGAGGAATGGATACAGAAAATGTGGTACACTTACACAATGGAGTACTACTCAGCTATTAAAAACAATGAATTTATGAAATTCTTAGACAAATGGATGAATCTAGAGGATATCATCCTAAGTGAGGTAACCCAATCATAAAAGAACACACATGATATGCACTCACTGATAAGTGGATATTAGCCAAGAAGCTCAGAATCCTTCCTAAAAGGGGGATCAAAATCCGCATGGAAGGAGTTAACAGACAACGTTCACAGCAGAGACTGAAAGAGCGACCATCCAGAGACAACCCCACTTGGAGGTCCATCCCACAAACAACCACTGAACCCTGATACTATGGCAGATGCCAACATGAGCTTGCTGACAATAGCCTGATATAGCTTTTTGCTGAGGGACTCTGCCAGTGCCTGGCAAATACAGAAGTGGATGTTCACAATCGTCCATTGATCGGAGCACAGAGTCCCCAATGAAAGAGCTAGAGAAAGTACCCAAGGAGCTGAAGGGGTTTGAAGCCCCATACGAGGAACATCAATATGAACTAACCAGTACCCCCGGAGTTCCTTGGAACCACACACACACACACACACACACACACACACACACACACACACACATCCAAGGTGGAACTTGTGGCTCTAAGTATATATGTAGCAGAGGATGGCCCAGTTGATCATCAATGGGAGGAGGGGACCTAGGTCCTGTGAAGGTTCTATGCCCCAGTATAGGGGAATGCCACGACCAGGAATGGGAGTGGGTGGGTTGGGGACCAGGGGGAGGGGGCAGGGGATAGGGGATTTTTAAAGGGGAAAGCAGGAAAGGGGATTTGAAATGTAAATAAAGAAAATATCTAATTTTTTAAAAAATTAAAAATTTAAAAAAGTGTTCAACTACTACTTTGTATATGAATAAATATTTTATGAAGTTCATTTTTTTTTAAATTTTCTGTACAAAAAATAAAGCACCAAAATTTTCTCTTTCAAAAAAAAAAAAATCTTCCTCCTCAGGAGTCAGCTTGGCCTCCCTTCTTGTGGCCCAGGGGCAGTGCATAGTGGGACTCATACCACTGCTGGTATGGTGTTCTGTCAATAAGCACAATGCAGTTCTTCACCGGGGTCTTGTTTCGGACAAGCTCATTATTGGATGCATTGTAAATAACATAATGATCCCTGTTTTTCAAGTACAACAAACAGAACCCCAGATATAGTTCCCCACACCCAATCTCAGGGCACAGTACTTCTTATATCTCTTCGAACTCGGACTGTGTGTATATGTGGTGAGGGCCAATCTTAGTGTTGGCAGCAAGCTGTCCCAGTTTATAGTTCTAATTCTTGTGGTAGGGTTTTCTCTTACCCCCGGTATTGTGGTGCTTGTGCCAGTTGTCCTGAGAGATGCTCATCGCTTGGCGATGGTTAGAAAGAAAGTAATAACGGTCTAATCAAATATTAAATTGTACATAGGTGCTTTCTTCTGTATAATTTGTTGTGAATCTGATAAAAGGAAGGAAAAAAAAACTGCTTAAAACCTGAACAACAAAAACATCACTCTTCATTGCTTGACATTCTGATTATTTTTTTTTTACAATTGAAAGAGAAGGTTTGTAAAGAACAAATGACACTAGATTAATAAAATCATTGAGGATTCTTTCTCTTTTAAAGTTAATTGAGCTAGTAAGAACAAGCTAATTTACTGTAGTTACAAGCACAATGATTTTTGCTAAGCAAAGGCACTGGTTTTTAAGAAGGTATAGACCTAGGTGTGTTAGTGTATTCCTGTAACCATAAGCAACTAGAGGCTAAGGCAGGAGATCATGAATTTGAAGCCAGTGTAGTCAACAGAGCGAGATTAACTCAAAACTACATTCAAGGTAGTACAAACAATGAAAACAGTCAAATTAAAAAAAAAAAAAAAAACATGGTTGGCTTTATTTATTGACATAGATTGATCAGGGTAGCCATTGTCTGACTCCCAAATCAAAAACATTCAGTATTAACTTGTAATAGCCAAATATGAGATTCAGGATCCTTAGAAAAGAAAGTCATGCCTTCAATGTTATGATACCAATTCAGGAAACAGGTTTTTTTCATATTATATTCCATTCTTGTTCCATTGAAGGACCATTTCACATAAATACATTACCAGCCTCTGCATAATAGTAGGACAAATCAGCTAGACACAAGCATAAGTGGATGGATGTACAAGATGGACGCATTTTGCAATATGCAGTCTTTTACTTGAATATTATTACTGGTTGGATAAATATTTTGTAGCTAATTATTTTCTGAATGTATCTAATAACATATTTTAATATTCTTTCCTTCAGTAAGGTATAGTTAGAACATTAGAAGAGGTCTGGCAGTGGTGGCGCACGCCTTTAATCCCAGAATTTGGAAGGCAGGTGGATTTCTGAGTTCGAGGCCAGCTTGGTCTATGAAGTGGGTTCCAGTACAGCCAAGGATATACAGAGAAACCCTGTCTCAAAAAACAACAACAAAAAACAAACAAACAAAACAAAACAAAGATTAGAAGAAAATTTGAGATTGCATGTAGTAATTTGAACTGAAGAGTAATGCTGTGTTAAAATAAGACTCTTAAGTTATTTCCATATTGAAATAAAATGTATTTTCCATACAATTACATAAAAGATGTTAAAACTCACTTATCTTAAACTCATAATTAAGGATTTTATACTATTAAATTTCATGGACATCCACACTTGATAATAAAATTTTGAATGGGAGAATTCTACAATCAAATAATTAACCTTAATCTACAATTTGAGTGCTAGAGTAATAATCCTACTGACAAGGAGAGATTATTTTTTGCTATCTTATTTTGTCTTTTGCAAGAATTGTGGATGTTAATTTCTTTGGAAAATATCTACTTGGCCAAAGATTTCAGTTTAAGAAATTTCATCCAATAATACTACAAATGAATAAAATTCTGCTGGAAGAATTTACAGTAGAAGAAAGAAAAGTCATAAAGGTGAATCATTTTCATTTCAAATCATGTACTCATAAAAAATAGCATTGAAAACCAAACTCCACAGGGGAAAATAAAAATTTCAAAAAATCAAAGAGTTAGTAACTAAAAATTTGATGTGGATATGCCCTTATCTTGTTTCCAACATATGCAAATGTCATTTAATGTACTTCACTTGGATAATACCCACAAATCAATTTGAAATGTATTATTTTCTCTTAACAATATATGTGGGATGGATTTGTAATTTAGGTAATAATTCAGTAGACATTATTGTATACAAAATTGGCAACCCATATCTTTTGAGTGATTAAATTAGCCTTGAAAAATAGCTCTTAAATTTAAAACTCTCATGATAGGAGAAAATATGTCCACTTTAATTTTTGGATACTAGGAACAACAAAAACAAAGGACAATTGTAAGATATTAAAACATTTAGAAACATCTTTGTTTGGCTCTATGGTTTTTACAAAAAAAAGCACTTTGAAATAGAAACAAACTTCTGTTGGTGTTTGTTTTCTGTAGATAGTTTATAAAATTTAAGATAGTTTTACACCACAACATAAATATCACAAGACATTTACTTGGAAGTTAAAAAATTCATTAGTGTAAATATCATTAGCAGAAAGTGGCAAGAGTTTTCCCACAGATAGATGAGCCATCTGGGACTGCAGAGTAAAGAATTTAACTAAATTGCTGGGTTTTATTCTCCTATGATAGATAGATAGATAGATAGATAGATAGATAGATGATAGATAGATAGATAGATAGATAGATAGATAGATAGATAGATAGATAGATAGATAGACAGACAGATAGATAACAGTAAGCCATGGTGCTAATAGTAAGATCTTCAGGCATGTTTATATGTGTATCATCTAGCTGGTTTTACAACATTTTAAACATTACATGCATCGCATACATGGAACTTCAGATAGTTTAAAGAGTTTATAGGAAGTGAAGAAATTATAAATGACATTGATTGGAGAACTTTAACTTATGCACATTAAAGAACAAATAAAATAAGTTTTATCTTCACTTCTGAGGTCAGATTTTAGTTAACAACAGGTTCTCTTTCTTGTTTGCCTCTCTGTATGATAGGCTGGGTTTTCATTTTAATATTAAATTTACAAGTTAACTTACATGATTTGTAAGTTGTTTTGAAAGGCTTAAGGTAGAATCTGATTGTATTTTTATGATTTTGATGAATTAAGTACTTAAGAAAAATGAAAAAAAATCACATTACCTTTCTATGCAATCCTGAGTATATTCCCAAAAGACAGCATATCCTACAACAAAAATGACCACATATTAGGTTTATTGCCATATTATTCAAAATAGCAAGGAAATTGAACCATTTGAGATGTTCATCACAAGATGAACAATGAAAAAGATATTTGCATACTTTGTGGCATTTTATTTAGATGTAAAGAAATCATAAAATTTTCCAGAAAAAGGTGAATAGAGCTGAAAAGTATTACATTCACTAAAGTAAATCAGAAGGAAAATAAAAATGATATTCACTTTCACGTGGATCCCAACCTATAACGCTTATGCTTTTATATAAGAAGGGATGAGTGTGGGTCTGATTATAAAAGTAGAAAGGAGACAATGAGACAGGATATCATTTGTGCCAAGGAAGAGGAGGGTACAATAGAGCACACATAACATTAACTTAGCATGAATGGAGGCCATGGCTGACTTTGGAAAATTACAGGAACATTAGCAAGAACAGACAGGACAATAAACCTTAACAGTTTTGTTTGTAATCTTCAGGATAAGACTGAATATTATGTATGATGATTAATTTGCAATAAAGCCAAACAAAGAAGATCTATGAGATTGGACTTCATATTTCCACTGCTCTGGATAGATGGTAAACTCCAAAGACAATGGAGATATGAATTCATAAACATAACATGTTTAAATTAACCACAGTATGCATTTTTGTGACTGTGGATGTATCTTCCCAATAATCTTCTCAATGATCTTCCCATTGATGGCCTACTAGTCCATCTTCTGCTACATATGCAGCTAGAGACATGAGCTCTGGGGGTACTGGTTAGTTGATATTGTAGTTCCACCTCTAGGGTTGCAGACTCCTTCAGCTCTTGGGTACTTTCTCAACTCTTACATTGAGGGTCCTGTGTTCCATCCTATAGATGACTGTGAGCATCCACTTCTGTATTTGCCAGGCACTGGCATAGCCTCATATAAGACAGCTATATCAGGGTCCCTTCAGCAAAATCTTGCTGGTATATGCAATAGTGTCTGGGTTTGGTGGCTGATTATGGGATGGATCCCTGGGTGGGGTAGACTAAATAGTCCATCCTTTTGTCTTAGCTCCAATCTTTGTCTCTGTAACTCCTTTCATGAGTATTTTGTTCCCTATTCTCAGGAGGAATGAAGTATCCACAGGTTTGTCTTCCTTCTTCTTGAGTTTCTTGTGTTTTGCAAACTGTATCTTGGGTATTCTGTTTCTGAGCTAATATCCACTTATCAGTGAGTGCATATCTAGTGACTTCTTTTGTGATTAGGTTACCTCACTAAGGATGATATCCTCCAGATAAATCCATTTGCCTAAGAATTTCATAAATTCATTGTTTTTAATAGCCGAGTAGTACTCCATTGTGTAAATTATCACATTTTCTGTATCCAATCCTCTGTTGAAGGACATCTGGGTTCTTTCCAGCTTCTGGCTAGTATAAATAAGGCTGCTATGAACATAAAGGAACGTGTGTTCTTATTACCAGTTGGGACATCTACTGGGTATATGCCCAGGAGGGGTATTGCTGGATCTTGATAAAACCAAATTCATACAAATTGCACATTCTGAAAATTGATTTAGCAGTGATTCTCAACTTCCAGGGTACTCTGGGAGTATTGGTTAGTTCATATTGGACTCATAGAGTTGCAGACCCTTTCAGCTCCTTGGGTACTTCCTCTAGTTTCTCCATTGGGGGCCCCGTGTTCCTTCCTATAGATGACTGTGAGCATCCACTTCTGTATTTGAATTTTAATAGAATTCCACATACTGTGGTGACCTCAAACTTCATGGCTACTTTATAAATGTAATTTTGCTACGGTTATGAATCATTAAGTAAATATCTGTGTTTTCCAATATTCTTAGTTAACCCAATTAAAAGATTATTTGCCCCCGAAGGTGGTCATGACCCAAAAGTTGAGAACCACTGCTGACCTACCACTGCCTGAGAGCAAGAATTAGCTCAAGCACAATTAGAAGCATATTCAAATTGGGCTAATAATATATTAACTTAAACTTCTGATATATTTAAATCAGTTTTCAGAAATAAATATTTATTACAGAATATGTTTTTATTATGCCACCAAACTGGAATACTATCTTGTTTGGTTATTAAGTAAAGTATTCTGGATAGATAATGTAACTGAAAGTCTATGTTGCAAAAATTCATGGGCTCTACAAATTTTTCCATAATATATATTCTGAAAATCAGAAAACAGAAACTAAGAGAGCCACATGGACTGCCAGAATCCACCTACAAATAGCAGGTCGAGGAATAACCATGGCTCATGAGAACTATTCTAAACTAAGGTCTGTCTATCTTGTGTTTAACATGGACTAATTGAGGGAAGGAAAAAGATATACCTTCTATGAAATGAAAACTAACAAAAATGAGTAATTCTAGTCTTTTGTGTACAAAATGCTACATTCTGAAAAGATTTTCTTAAGATATAAAGTATTCCTGTGTAAAACACAGTAAAAATAATTAGCTGTGATACAAAGTTATGATAATACCATGGGTGATTTCTTTTAATATTGACAGTTAAGACAGTCTCCAAGGCTTTGAATATTACCTTTCATCATTTCTGACACTCAAGCTATTTGGCATCTGGAAAAGAACTTACCTGTAAAGTCATATCCTCAGCTGCATGGTGTGTGCATCCACCCTGAGCTTGTCTGTGAAAGCTGAATCCCAGCTGGAAAGCAGCTTAGAATGATGCCATTAATCCTTCTTACAGTCCTTTCGATATTGCTGTCTGTGTGCTGATTGTGTGCGCTATTTTAAATAATTTTTAAATCAGTAAGAGACTGAATAAGAAGTATCTAGGTATCTTCAGATCATATATAAATATGATTTTCATGGTATAAATTATCCAGTGATATTATTGTTCTCCTAGTTGGGTTCACTAGTATAAAATAAGCAGTCATGAATAGATTAAATTTGTTTCCAGCTTCTCAGTTGGCTATAACTAAACTTTGAATCCATCTGTTATATAAATGAGATTTTCTGGAAAACAACACAATACAGAATGTAATATGGGTAAGAAAGACCGAAAACAATCTCTTTCGTTGCTGTTTCTTCCTTGGCTTCCCTTTGTGTTGACTCCATGTTATTAATATAATACATTGTCACATCCTTGGTGATTTAGAATTACAAAATAAAAAAGTCTTTCCTGCTCACCTTCCTGGAAATCCATGCCATCCATTATCACTGGTCAAGTATTCTCTTCTCTTTACTCCCTCTTCAAGACTCAAATTTACTTTCTGCCTCCTCGAGGAAATCTATACACCCACACTGATGAGTAGGGCTCTGTGCTCAGTCTTCATTTGGGTATCCCAATCCTAATTTCCTTAAGGTTCTTGTTACTCTCATTTGAAGTATAAACCTGATGCTTTCTCTCAGTGAGCATTTTAATCCTACTATCCTAGAACTCTAATATTTCACCTTGCAGAGCTCAACCTCTGGCTTCTCAAACTGAGTCTTTGCCTTCCACTCCCTCAAACATTCTAGTCTCATCTTCTGAGAAGCTGCTCTGGATGGAGATCAACCAACCCTCTCACACTGGTACTCAAAGACGCTTATCTTAAGACCAGCTTGGGGGACCTGCTTACTTTACAGACTGAACCGTTACTTATCTTGCCATTTGGCACAGTGTCTTCCTTGCATGAACACCTACTCCACCCATAGGTGATGTTCTTATTTCCCCATTCTTCTGGCACACTAACCTCAATCTGAAGGCCTGCATATACCAACTGCTTGCTATACAGGAAGTGGCTTCATTTACCTCTTTGCTTGAATCTAACCTTACTGGATTAAGACAGTCCCTTGAACAATTTCAAACAAATCCCTAAAAGTAAGAAGACATTTTGGTGTCTCATCAGAAGCGACAGCTACTACCCATCCATTTAATTCCACTGTCTCAGCACCGGGCTGGTTTTCCTAGTGACTCCTTTATTCTGAGGGTGCTCCCATAGAGATCTTCAACACCCAAATGTTGACCATGTCTAGATGAGCTGCAGAGCAACAGCCAAATTCTTAGGACTGAGGTTTCATGCTGTCAACAGAACAGCAACCCCATACTCTAGCTATGTCATGATATACAAAGCATACTCTGTTGAGGCCAAAAGTTGTGTATCATCCACAGTGGAACTAGGATCATATCAGATACTCCACTCCTATGTAAACACAGAGAAGCTGCATGACTAAGCTTAAAGCACCTCCTAAGTGATCCAAAGCTGGACAAGTCAGGATAACAGTGAGTATAAAGCCAACCACCCCCACTAAGTGCAGGTAAGTCAGAAATTCCTATTAAGAGACACAACCAACAGCTAAACACTAGATACCCAAGTCCCGTTGCAAAACATAAGCAATATGAAAATCAAAGAAAATGCTTGTCCTCTCAAAAATAGTGATCATACAGAAATAAATAGCTGCTAACATAAAAATTATAAGATACACAAGACACAAAATTTTTTGGCAGAAACAACCAGTAACACATTCAAATAATGCTAAAAGGACATAAATAAATACCTGAAAAGAGGAAAATAAAAAAAAAAACTCGTGATGAGGTACCAAAACAGAAAACACACACACACACACACACACACACACACACACACACGTGCGTGCACACACACATACACACACACAAACACATGCACGCACATGCACAACACACACAAGTACACACACACAAATAATAGATAAAGAGATGGATGATAGATAGATAGATAGATAGATAGATAGATAGATAGGGATGGCAATTCGGAGTATGAAAAGAAAATATAATAAAAACAAATATTTAAAATCTAAATTAAAATGAAATTGGAAATGAAAACAAAAACAAAAACATTAAATCCCATAAATATCCTAGTGGAAACCTTCAGGAATTGCATGACACAATGTATCATGTGAAAAACAGAATACCAGGTCTTGAAAACAATATAGAAAATTTAGATAATTGAACCAAAGATGATTTCTAAAAAGTTATAGATGCATGAATAAATTATGCAGAATTTATGGGATGCAACAAAAGACCACAACTATAAATTATATGTACAGAAGGGGAAAACGTCTAGACTTAAAACGTAAGAAATATCAGATACCACCATAGAAAAAAATGTTATTCCTGCATCTCAGAAAAAAGATGTCTACCCAGACACATGTACACAAGTGATGTACAGAAAGACAAGCATAGGAAGAGAATGAAAAATCTCCACAACATGTTATAATTAAGATGAAATACATTAATCAAAACACATTTTGTAAGCTGCAAGAGAGAAATCCCATATTAAATATTAAGAAAATTTCATCAGAATAGCAGCTGATTTCTAGGAGAGGTTATAAGCTGTAAGGATTTGGAGCAATATACCTCAAGTTCTGAAAGACTAGAACTGCCAACTCACACTATAGCATACATAGCAAAACTATTTATCATAACTGACAGACACAGAAATTCTTTCATGGTAAAAAAAAAATTAAAAATGCAAAATAGAAAACCCTTAAGATTATCAAGTCAGTCCTATAGAAAGAATACTGAATGGAGTATTTCAAACAAAAGATGGTAAACATAAAGAGAAAGAAAATCATGTTAGTACCATTTTCATGCAAAGTAGGATTAAAAACATCACAAACTCAACAGGATGTCAGTAGTTAATACATATTACAATAATATTTCTAAATATTGATGGTAATAATTCCCCAATCAAAAGACATAGTTTAGCAAAATTGGATTAGAGAACAACCAGCTTTTTCTTTCCTACAAAAATCAAAACCAAACCAAACCAAAACAACAACAACAACAACAATATCAAAACACCTCACCTTTAAGAATACACACTGCATAAAAATGAGAACATGGAGAAGAGGATTTCAGGCTGTGGGAAGCAGATGCAGTCCTACATTACCATACTAGAATACAGCAAATTAATTTCTAACCAAAACTAATTAGAAAAGAATAACAAAATATTATTATTAGAATAACAAAATAATATCATTCTCAACGATGCAGAGATTTCTGTTCTAAACATATCCACAGAACTTGGATGATACAAATTTCATAAAACAAACACTAGTTGAAATAAAATGCAGGTTAATTGCAACTCAGTATTAAGAGGTATATTTAATATACCAATTTCACAAAGGAGAAGGGCATCATGACAGAAAATAAACAGAAAATTGTAATTAAATAATATTCTTGATCTAATGAACCCAATAAAATATCCATAAAATATTCTATCCAGAACTCTACAAAACACATATTCTCAGAAATTTATAGGAGCTCTGAAAAGACAGATTGGGACATGAGTCAAAGCTCAATAAATACTAGAAAATTGGAATAAGTCCTTACATTCTATCTAACCATGATAGAATAAAGCTCCCCCAAGATAATAAAGGGAACTATAAAAACCAATGAAGAAGATTAAAAGTGCACACTATTGAATGATAAAAGGTTGTGAAGGAAATAAGAGTTCCTACAAACAAATGAAAACAAATATATATGCACAAAATTCTCTGGGATACAACAAAAGCAATTTTAAAGCAGGACACTTAGAACAGCTGGTCTCACCATTGCCAATACTTTAGATTAAATCATAAGAACTATGAAAGTACCATAATAGAAAACAGAAGAAATAAAAACAGAAAAAAATAACAGCTGAGTTTACTTTCTTCTAATAGTAATATATGTCATATGGAAGTTATTAATTTAATATCCCCTACTATGAAACACTATTGTTGCCTGTTATGAAAAACTAGCTGTGGAACTTTGAAGATGACAATCCTTGCCGAGAGTTAATACTAGAGAGGTTTTGTGGAGAAAGAGTGTTGGCTTTTCTTGGTCCTGGTTTTCTTGTGCTCCTATGGCCTCCTCTTTACCAACAAACTGTGGTACAGAGACCTTCTCAGTTGTGACATTTGGTTCTTGCAGCACATACAAGTTGCATCCCATTCTTGTGCGTGACCAACCAGCAGCACTTAGCAGCTAACAACCTCTAACCCTAGTCACCAGGCTCTCTCACAACTGAACATCTCCAGGAACAACTTTCTCTAGACAGCTTCCTTCCACGCTCTCATCACAGTGAATCCCCTGCTGTTCACTGGGAGTAAAGCCGGGGCCTAGCAAACACAGAAGTGGATGCTCACAGTCAGCTATTGGATAGATCACAGGGCCCCCAATGGAGGAGCTAGAGAAAGTACCCAAGGAGCTAAAGGGAACTGCAACCCCATAGGTGGATCATTATTATGAACTAACCAGTACCCCAGAGCTCTTGTCTCTAGCTGCATTTGTATCAAAAGATGGCCTAGTAGGCCATCACTGGAAAGAGAGGCCCATTGGACTTGCCAACTTTATATGCCCCAGTACAGGGGAATGCCAGGGCCAAGGGGTGGGGGTGGGTGGATGGGGGACTGGGGCGGGGAGTGTATTGGGGACTTTTTGGATAGCATTGGAAATGTAATTGAGGAAATTACCTAATTAAAAGAAAGAAAGAAAGAAAGAAAGAAAGAAAGAAAGAAAGAAAGAAAGAAAGAAAGAAAGAAAGAAAGAAAGAAAGAAAGAAAATGTAGCTCTCAGCTTCAGAAGGCTGGGAGGTCAGGTGTCTTTCATGGATACTCTATCTTAGTTCAGGAGTAGAAGCGTTGTATAGTCTGGAGCTCTGTTCAGCTTTACTATATTGTTGTTCAACTTTCTAATCCCCACTATAATTAAAAGCTTTGTATAAAACTATGCTTATATAAATTCTTACCTGATGCTTTCTCCTGATTCTACTGACTAAAAAACTTATCAACAAATCTGAATCTTGAGCATCTTTGAAACTAGTATTTATAAAGCAATAGTGACACTTCAGAGGTGACTGTAGAGTTTGTGCGAATGTAGTTCTCACAATTTTTGACAGAATCTTCATCATATCATATGCACCCTACACAAATGGTTTCCTGGGTTTAATAACTGAAGGAAATATTTTTCTATTAGGGAATGATGGTGCTTTTGAGAATACTAAACTCACTCACAGGTTCTAAAATTGATATAATTCTACTAATACTTTTAAGTCACCATATCCTAAACTTTTCTGACCTGTCAAGTGAATTATTGAGTAATGGGAATTGATGCTACTTGTAAAGTGTTTTTCCAAGAAATAGAAATATTTTCCTAAAGATATCAGTATATTTGTGACTTGGTCAACAAAAGAAAAAATAAACTTTGTCTGGTGTTCATGTAGAATGCATTCTTTCAGCACTGTGTATTATTCTTAGACTCCCCATTAATGGATGCTACAGGAATTTGGCCATAGGAAGCCTTTCTCCATTTCCCATGAAGGAAATACTATTTATTCCAGGAATAATCAGCCATAATTTAAAAATAGGCTTTTAACTGATATGTAGCTGAGAAGAAAGGCTCTACACTCATATTGTCTCCTACTAATCTTCACCATGGCTAACCGTCAACACTTTACTGTTACATTTATTTCTAGATACTCTTGATCAAAGCCAAATTAATAACTGATCTGATTAGCCTTTCATCTTCAATGAGAATTTAATGGAACATATGTTTCCTAACACTCAACAGCTTTGGATAGTCACTGCTGAGTGAGCATGGCTGGGAGAAATAAACATTAACTCTTGTTTTAAGAGAAAGACATATTTTCAAGTGGAATTCTGACTGTTTGTTTGTACTAAAGTTACACAGATTATAATTATTTTTGAAAACCATTAACTGAGCATAACAGGAAAAAAAATAAGTCTCATTTTGCACTGAGTGATTTTCAAACCTCCTTCCTTTCCATTTTCCTTTCTCTTCTTTCTTGACTATTCTAATTTCTAATTTCTCATGAAATTCAAGAAAGAAGCATGGGGCCTTAGATTTCATCTGTAGTTTCATAGCAGTTCATAACAGACAGATGTCTAAACATTGGGGGATCCAAATATAATCATTAAAGTAATGCAGTTATTGTGGTCCTATTCTAGTGTTCAGAATGGCTTAATTGATGCATTAATCTCTAACAGTTCTGGATTCAGATTACACAGTTTACTGACACTTGAGCTTCTCAACTGTTTATGACAATGTAGTACAAGTGAAGATCACTTCCTGTATCCCCTAGGAAGCTTACCATGTAAGCTCTCGATATCTGCTGTATTTGTGGAGAACTAATAAGCAATACTCAATAAGGTGGAAAAAAACTGGACTCCTAAAATGTGTCCTCAAACTATGATTCATGCTACATGCTATGTGCACTCCTATATACATAACTTTGCGCATATCATATACACACCAATAATGATGATACTAGTCCATAACTATAAAAAGTTTGAATTTAAGAACCAACAGGTGTTTTTTTAATGTTTTTATTAGATATTTTCTTCATTTACATTTCAAATGCTATCCCCTTTCCTAGTTTCCTCTCCAAAAGTCCCCTATACCCACCCCCACCCTGCTCCCCAACCCACCCACTCCTGCTTCCTGGCCCTGGCATTCCTCTGTATTGGGACCTAGAGTGTTTGCAAGACCAAGGGCCTCTCCTTCCACTGATGGCCAACTAGGCCATCTTCTGCTACATATGCACCTAGAGACACAAGCTCTGGGGGATACTGGTGACTTCATGTTGTTGTTCCTCCTATAGGTTTGCAGACCTCTTCACCTCCTTGGGTACTTTCTCTAGCTCCTTCATTGGACGCCCTGTGTTCCATCCAATAGATGACTGTGAGCATCCACTTCTGTATTTGCCAGGCACTGGCATAACCTTACAAGAGATAGCTATATCAGGATCTTGTCAGCAAAATCTTGCTGGCATATGCAATAGTGTCTGGGTTTGGTGGTTGTTTATGGGATGGATCCCTGGGTAGGGAAGTCTCTGGATGATCCTTCCTTCTGTCTCAGATCCAAACTTTGTCTCTGTAACTCCTTTCATGAGTATTTTGTTCACCATTCTAAGAAGGAATGAAGTGTCCATACTTTGGATTTACCATCATGAATCTAAGGCAAGAGATCTGCTGTCCATGCAGTAAGATTGTGTGTAAGAAGGAGGGTATTTTTTAAAGTTTTGTCACAGGTTCTATAACCAGGAGCTATGACAAGAAGCCTTGTGGTGGGAATTTATGTCTTAAAGTGACAGCCCCTCTTCAATTGCATGGTTCCTGTCTTCTCATCCTCTGTCCAAAGCCAGTATAAGTCCCCAGGACTGATTATAACTTAGAAATTAGTTCTTAGACATATATCTACATGATGGGTAGTATAGTCTAAAGGACAGAGCTAAACCAAGGCACTTCTCTATAAAATCAACTCTCCAATTTCTCAGAGGAAAAGCAAGAAGAATTTTGTATAGATTTGAGTGAAATAACCAGGGTCTATAGACAGGTTATAAAATATAGATTGCTTTGGTTTGATCACCTCCACACTGAAAGGATTGGTGGCAAATAGAGGTTCTGCTGCCACTGCTTGAGGGTTTCATGGCCCTACAGGTATAGTAACAGTCCATAGTCGGTAGATGTAGATATGCAACTGAATAGTATAATGCCTGAGACTGTGTTCTTTGTTGATGAGTCCTCCTGAACAGTTACACAAGGTTCAGAGGATGTATATAGGCCATGAGAAAATGTAATAAAGTAATGGGGTCAGTCTTCATTCTCTCTTGGCTTGATTTTATGTGCTTTAATCAAAATGAGACAGGAAAAATCTCTGAGGTACTGGTTGGACTTTGTCAAGTTGACACAAACCTAGACATGTCTGGACAGAATGATCTTTTTACAAAAAATATTTTTTACACTACATATTCCATTCCACAACCTCAGTCCATCCTCCGACTGTTACACATCCCACACCACTTCCAAACCCACCCCTGTCTCCATAGGGATGCCACCACACACCCCCATACCACCTGATCTCTAAACTCTCTGGGGTTTCCAGTCTCAGAAAGAATGATCTTAATTGAGAAAATACCTTCATAAGATTGGTGTCTTAGGGTTTCTATTCCTGCTAAAAACATCATGACCAAGAAACAAGTTGGGGAGCAAAGGGTTTATTCAGCTTACACTTCCACACTACTGTTCATAATCAAAGGAAGTAAGTACAGGAACTCACACAGGATAGGCAATTGGAGGCAGGAGTGGATGCAGAAGTTATGCTTACAGGCTTGCTTCCCCTGGCTTGCCCAGCATGTTCTCTTATACAACCCAGGACTACCAGCCCAGGGATAGTACCACCTACAATGCCCTCAGACCACTGATCACTAATTGAGAAAATAGCCTACAACTGGATTTCATGGAGGCATTTCCTCAAGGGAGATTTCTTTCTATGTGATAACTCCAGTTTGTGTCCAGTTGACACACAAAACCAGTCAGATCAATTGGCTTATAGGGAAGCCTGTAGCTTATTCTCTTGATTAGTGATCAATGTAAGAGGTCAGCTTTCTAAGGTTGGTGCCACCTGGGCAGGTGGTCCTGAGTTGTATAAAAAAGGAGTCTGAAAAAGCAATGAAGGATAAGCCAATAGGCAGCATTCCTTGGTATCCTCTGATTCAGTTCCTACCTCCAGTTTCCTGCTTTGAGTTCTTGCTGCGACTTCCCTTGAAAGACTACCTGGAGAAGAAACATAAAACAAACATTTTCTCCAAGTTACTTTTGTTCATGGTGATTATCACAGCAATAAAATGGTAACTCAAGGACCTCATAAATTCTAGAGTCCAATCCCTGGGAAAGTCAAGAGTAGGTCATCATAAATTAGAATGTTTATCTTATTGTGCTTTTTCCATATTTTCTCTATTTATTGGATTTGGAGTACTGGACTTTCCTTTAAAACTTTATATTGTAAGTGTGTATCAGAGTCTTCCCTTTATTTCGATTACCATTTTTGTGTTTTTTCTTTCCTTCCTTATTATTTTTATTAGCTATTAAGAGTTATTAAATATTCTTTATTATTATATTAGTGATATACTAATGTTGCTATCAACATTATAACTTTTAACCCCCTTAGTCTGATCTACACTAAATAGTCTGCTTCTCTTTGTATTGTAATAGATATATTAGATGCTTACACTCCTTTCCATGAAATTACATGTCTGGTTTGTTTTGTGGTTGATGATATCCTGATATTTTATCTCTACTGAGTTCAATAACAAGTGAAAACTTCAGAAGAAGGTTGTGCACAAAGAAGCTCTTCATATAGATGTAGAAGGGCATCCATTCCAAGAGATATACAAACAACAATATGCAAATGTAAAGAGGATGAGAAATCAAGGTATGTACACTGACTCTGAAAAAGGTCAGAACCGCTCAGTCAGTCCTCAGATATTGGCACCAATGAAACACTAGAGGATGAATTCAAATGTTTAATTTTTAAATGATAGGTGACTTTAAAGAGGATATAAATACATAGCTAAGTGAATTACAGAAGCCAATAAAAGATTTGGATAAGAAATTTAGCAGGAATCAAGTCAATAAAAAAAAAAAACATAAAACACACAAGCAGGAAATGAAAAACTCAATAAAATAAATAAAATTCTGTATATGGAATAAAAATTAGCCTTGATCAGCAACAAAAAATAAAAATACCGAAGTGGCATTTTGGCCATGTTGATGGATAATTACATCTAAATGGTACTTTTCCAAAAACAAAGTAAAAACGAGGCCTCAAAAGTCAAGGAAGAATAAGCAAGTAAAATTTGAAAAATAGAATTTAAAAACCTCTAATCAAAATTAGTAATAAGTACTCAGAAAGTATCTGTATGTTATACAGAATACAACTCACCAAAAAGATAGAACAATTGGGGGAAGACTCTTCACATTGGTACCAAATTTCATAAAATAGTCATCCCTATATCTCCAGGAGAGGGTTATAGTACAATGATGGTGAGCAATCTTTATATCGCACTCTCTTCAACAGCTAGAGCACTAAAATAGAAGACTAGTAGTGAAGCTTAGCAATTAAATAAGATGAATTGATTTTAGACATTTCTGTACAACATTTTATCCAACTACACTTTCTTCAAAAGTCTGTAGAATTCCTTCCAAACCATATCACATTCTATGCCAAAAATCAAGCTTGAGTAAACACAAAAAGAATTTCAAATAGTATTTCAGTCTTAATTCAAGAAACCTATAAATTAAGAGCAAAAATTATAAAAAATATAGAAATACAAGACAATTACAGTGGTGTGTGTGTGTGTGTGTGTGTGTGTGTGTGTGTGTTTGCGTGCACACACACGTGCTTAGTTTTGAGACCAGGTCTGACTATATAATACTGGCTGGCTCTGCATTCCAATTTTTGAAACTGTAAGCATACACGTCTGCCA
The DNA here is from genome assembly GCF_978045245.1 of Mus caroli. Lineage (NCBI taxonomy): Eukaryota > Metazoa > Chordata > Mammalia > Rodentia > Muridae > Mus > Mus caroli. The sequence continues at coordinate 103,295,594 of NW_028227264.1, read as the reverse complement.
AAAACACATACATTTTAAAACAATCAGTGGATCATTGAGGAAACCATGGGGAATATTTTCAATCCCTAGAAACAAATAAAAAGTGAAAAAAAATCTTATTAAAATCTGTTTACGTAAACTGAGCACAGTCCTAAGACTGGAGTGTATACTTACAACTTCTTCCATTATGAAAAGCAAAAGAACAAAGCTAATATGAGGGATCAGAGGACAAGTCAGGCACAGGAAAAGCTAGATGATAGGGAAAAGGAGAGAGAAGGGTGGATATGTTAACCTAAGTTAAGGAGGTGTGAAAAAAATGCTACGAAGCCCACTAGCAAGTAAGGTAAATTAAAAATGCGACCCCTAAACATATGTAACAGATGTGCAGCTTTGTATTCATGTGGGACGTCTAACAGCAGAAGCAGAGGGCTTCACTGACTCTGATGCCTGCCTTTGGATCTCTTTCCTTTAGCTAGACTGCCTTGTCTAGCCTCAATAGGAGAAGTGCGTAGTCTCACTGTAATTTGACATGCCAGGGCAGGTTGATATCCCTGGGATAGCTCCCATTCTGTGAAAAGAAATAGATGAGAAGATGTGGGGGAAATGAGGTGAGAGGAAGGGACTGTGAGGAGAGGAGGGAGGGGAAGCTGAAGTTGGGGTGTAAACTAAATTAATTAATTAGTAAATTAATGAATGAATAAAAAAATACTACTTTAAAATAAAAAGAATTTGAAGAAACTGGGTGTTATCTGACCCACTAAGCCATAAAGTAGGATGTCCACAGAAACCATCTATTATCAAATGGAAGCAATCAGGCCCAAGCAGTTCCTGAAGGCACAAGCAATTTGCATAAGTTATAAAATGAAACCAAATAGCTATGTTTTTACACACATTGCAATTCTGTCTGCTGCCAAGCATGCATCTAGAGCCTCATGGGGTGTTCTCTATGATTGGTTAACTAAAGAGGTGAAGAATACTGCATGGTTTACTTAAGGGTACATATGGTTTAACTGCATGTTATGTAGGCACACCCCAGAAGTGGACATCTGCAACATTGCAGCCCCTTTTTTGGGACAACCTTGAAAGACACCAGTGAGGGGAAATCTTCACAGTAGGCAGAATTTTGGGAAGTAAACATAGTCAGACTTTTTTCTGAAAAAGAAATGACAAAATGTATGATTTGTTCACAGATTCATGGGCTGTATCTAGGGGATTCCCACAATAGTCAGGGATTTATAAAATTAGTGAGAAAGACATCTGGTATTTGTAGATAGATATTTCCAAAGCTTATGAAGATACTTGTGTCCCATGTAAATGTTCATCAAAGGGAAACTTCTGTGGAGGAGGAGTTCAACAATCAAGAAGACAGAATGGCCTGTTCAGTGGGCCTCATTTCTCCACAATTCCTTTCAGTGTTCAGGGTAGCAGCAATGGGGGTTATGCATTGGTTTGACAACCTGGATTTTCACTCACCAAGGCTGACCTGGCAACAGCTACTATTGAGTGCCAGATCTGTCAACAGCTGAGATCAACATTGAGCTCCAGATAAGGCAGTCTTTCCCATCCTGGCCAACCAGAGATTGCCCGGTAGGTTGACTGCATTGGACCACTTCCTCTGTGGAAACGATATGCATTGCTCTTACAGGAGTAGATATTTATTCTGACTATGGATCTGTCTTTCCTGCACATAATGCTTCTGCCAATACCCCCACCCATGTATTTACAAAATGCCTTATTATTATGTCCACACAGTATTGCATCTGACAACGGAACTCACTTCATAGCCAGAGAAGTAAGACAGGGTACCCATGATCATGAGATCCACTCAATTAACCCTGTTTCCACACCATCCTAAATCAGCTAGTATGAGAGAAAAATAAGACGGCCTTCCGAAGACATAGTTATGTTGCCAATTATTGACAGGAGCCTGGAGAAATAAAGGCATGGTACTCCAGAAGGCAGTATATTCTCTTAATAAATGTCTAATATATGTTAAGATTTCTCCCATAGTGAGAATCCATAGGTCCAGGAATCAATGGGATGGAAAAGGGAATAGTTCCATTCACTATCACTCCCAGTGACCCATGAGGAATAGTTTTATTTCTTGTTCCTGTGACCTTGAGTTCTGCTGACCTAGACATTTTGATTTCAGAGAGGGGAGCACTCATACCAGGAGCCACAATAAACATTCCACTGAACTGAAAGTACAGACTTCCTCTTGGTCATGTTGGCTTCTAATGCCATTAAATCAACAGAATAAAAAAGGATAAGTGTTAGGAAGAGAGATTGATCCAGAGTACCATGAAGAATTTGGATTTCTTTTCAACAATGGAAGTAAGAAAGATTATGTCTGGTATGTAGAATGTCCTCTGTGTGTGTGTGTGTGTGTGTGTGTGTGTGTGTTTAGGTGTGTTTGTGTGTGTGTTGTGTGTGTGTGTATAGCATACCTCTGTGATTTTATGGAACACCTGTGTAAGAAAACATGTGTGTCGCTGTGTGTCCTATTCTGATTTGTTTTTGTTGTTGTTGTTTTATCTTTTTTTTTTAATTATGCTGCTTAGATGGCCATTTGTTTCTAAGCAGGAACAGAAAGGATGTGGATCCAAATGAGAGGGGAAGTAGAATGAATTGGAAGAATTTATGAAAGGAAAAAGCATTTTCATAATATTTTGTATAAAAAATCATTTTTACTAAAAAATATACTGAGATACACTTGAAGATTGGATTATTAAACACTAGCCTTTTAAAATATGGAAAAAATGCATTCAGAACATCTTTAGTATAAATTTTAGATTTTTCTCCACTAGGAACTGCTGCAAATTATAGGCGAAAATGAATTGGTACATTTTTCAGGAAATAAAGGTAGAGGCTGGCCAAGCTGAATTAAACTTGGAAAGCATATGGTAGAAGTAAAGAATGAACTCATGAAGTTGTTCTCTGACTTCAGTGTGTATTCTGGGGCATAGGACTCATACCATCATGCCTATACCTCAATACACGAATAAAAAAGAGCTTTAAAAATGTGTAATACAGTGTCTTGGAGTTTTCATTGCTGTGAAGAGATATCATGACCATGACAACTCTCATAAAGGAAAACAGTTAAGGTGGACTGGCTTACCAATTCAGCACAGACAGACATAATTCTGGAGACATGTCTGAGAGTTCTAGATCTGGATTGGCAGGCACCAGGAAAGAGAGACACTGGTCCTGGCTTAAGCATCTGAGGCCCACCTTGAGTGACATACTCCTTCCAACAAGGCTTTGCCTCTCAATGGTGCCACTCCCTATTAGCCTATGAGTCCATTTTCATTCTAATTACAACACACACACACACACACAAACACAAACACAAACACAAACAAAACAGATGCACAATCACGACTAAAAAGCATGAATTCTAGTGGTAGAGTTTTCTTCTTTTACTCCCTCTTGGCGAGTTCACTTAAACATTTTCTCTATCATTATTCATAATTGAGTATGACATTATTGCTAACCATAATGGAATTCTCTAGACATGTGCTTAAATCTTACATAAAACATGGAACCTAATCACTGGAGTTTTCAGTTCAACAGAGTTTATATATGGAAGCTAGCTTGTCATGTAAACATGACTGGTAAAACTTCACCACTCATGATCTCTGTCTAATCCTTCCTTCCTGCCCTTTATTCCTTCCACCATTTCTCAGTCTCTCAAACAATTGCCTTCATAATTCCTCATTGACTGTGTTGTACCTTTCCATTGACATCTGTTCTTCATTGCACAATAGCCACTATTAACAATAAGCAAGCACATCCCATTTCTAGAACTGAAACACCTTTCAGCATAGCTCTCCTGGTTTCTATTCAACACAGATTCTATATACAAAAATATGATCACTTAAATTCTTAATAGAACAATTGCCAATTTTTAGGTTATTGAGTCTGAACTCTGTCTCTGTCTCTGTTTCTGTCTCTCTCTCTCTCTCTCTCTGTCTCTCTCTCTCTCTCATATTTGATAAGGAACTGTGTGCTACCACAATGGGTTAAATTTACTGTAAACAAGGACCACAATCAGCCATCCTACCACTGTTTTCTGTTCCTGATGATCTTGTGTAGCCTTTAGAAGCATTTCTTCTTTGGTCTTTGTGAGTTCTGTACTCCCATTCAAGTCACTACTAATCTCAGAGCCATAACCATCCACTGTGACTGCCTTCATCTCTTTTGAGCTTTTTAGTAATGAACATCCTTCATTGTGGAACATACTGTCTACTGCTTTGAACTTTTGCAACTATCCCCAGAATTTGGATCTTGAAATGTAATCATTCTTGCATATTTTCTGCTGTAATTAGTTACAGCAACTGATGATAAATATCTGTATATTATTTGACTTGAGGCAAATGTCCTGGATAGTATGAAATAGATCACTCTGGTTATGGTCAACTATAATTATTAGACACCTTTATTAATTAACAATCAGATGGCTGAATACTATAAACTTCCTAAATTATAAGGCAGGTCTCAATCTTCTTTATATTCCTCTTATATTGCCTTGAATATAATAGGACCATATGTTGTCATTTGGTTGGAGACAGACTACATTATGAAAGGCTGAATCAAAAGACACAGAGAAAAACAATTCTGATGTGAAGCATGGGAATATGGTTACCAATGTAGTACATGCATAATTACATTTGCAATACCCTTATAATAAGGGAAAATTTATTTTAGCTAGTTACCATCATTGGAGAGCAAAGTCTTTTACACTTCATAGTATAGAAAACTAAAGCTTTACTCCTCCCCAAAGGGAAATAAAGTGTAATGGCCCTTCCCATGTCAATACTACACATACAAAGAGAAAAAAAGATCCAAAGGAGAGTAAACTTGATTTAAAGATAGAGGCACTAGCTGGAACAAGCAAAGAGGCAATTTGTTAAGGGTCTAATTATGACACCACTAGCGGAGGCCTAATGAGATGGTAGAGGAAGAAATCATAAAACTTAGCAGTCGGGGTTCATTGGCTCAGATATTAAATTGCCAATTAATCTCAGCTGCAAGTAGCAACTAAACCTCATTTACTAAAGTGAATATTTTTAGACTCTCAGAGAAAAAATTCAACCTCAGATAAGATGGAAAAGGCAGGGAGCATATTTAGTTCTTGTCAATGTTATATACACCTAGACATATCTAGGAAGAGAGAAAATGAATCAATGAATTGTATGTGTCAAATTGGACTCTGGACATGTCTGTGGGGAGTTTTCTTCCTGTTGATTGATGTTGGAAGACCTAGCCCAACTGTGAGCAGAACATTTCCTGGGTTAGTGAGTAAAGGTTATATAAGAAATGTGCCTCAGCAAGCCAGGGGGTATTGAGGCAGTTTACGGCATTCCACCATGGTCTCTGCTTCATTTTCTGACTCCATATTAGCTGCCTGAATTCATATCCTGACTTCTCTCAAGGATGGAGTGTGATGTGTAGCCATAAACCAGATTAACCTTTCCCTTCCCAAAGTGTTTTGGCTCATAGTATTCATTACAGCTAAAGAAAAAGAAAAAAAGCAAGGGAGTAAAAAGGAAGGAAGGAAGGAAGGAAGGAAGGAAGGAAGGAAGGAAGGAGGAAGGGAGGGAGGAAGGATGAAGGGAGGGAAGGAGGCAGGGAAGGAGGGAGGGAGGCAAGGAAAGAGGGAGGGAGGGAGGGAGGAAGGATGGAGGGAGGGAGGGAGGAAGGAAGGAAGGTAGGAAAGAAGGAAGGGAGGGAGGGAGGAAGGAAGGAAGGTAGGAAAGAAGGAAGGGAGGGAGGAAGGAAGGAAGGAAGGAAGGAAGGAAGGAAGGAAGGAAGGAAGGAAGGAAATAAGGAAGGGAGGGAGGAAGGAAGGAAGGAAGGAAGGAAGGAAGGAAGGAAGGAAGGAAGGAAGGTAGGAAATAAGGAAGGGAGGGAGGAAGGAAGGAAGGAAGGAAGGAAGGAAGGAAGGAAGGAAGGAAGGAAGGAAGGAAGGAAGGAAGGAAGGAAGGGGAAGGAAAGAAGGGAGAGAGAGAGGGAGAGAGAGAGAGAGAGAGAGAAACTAGAGCAGAATATCCAAATAAGCTTGCAGTGTGCCATTGTATCTAATTTGTTTTTCAATTTTACAGGAGGGTTACAGTTAACATATTATCCTGTTGGTAGAAGACATTGGATCTTTTAATAGCATTGAGACTGTGAAAGACTGTTGTGTTTGTCAGTGCTCTATTTCTGTGAAGAGACACCATGACCACAGAATTCTTATAAAGGGAAGCATTTAACTGGGGTTTGTTTACAATTTCAGACATTTAGTTCATTATCAGTGGTAACATGAAATCAGATGTTGTGCTTGAGAAGAAGCCAATATTTATACATCTGGATCCATAGGCAGCAGGAAGAGAGGGAGCCACTGAGCCTGGCTTGAACTCTTGAATACTCAAAGCCTTCCTCCAGTGACACAGTTCTTCCAACAAGGTCATATTTATTCCAACAAGGATGTACCTCCTGATTCCTTCAAACAGTGCCACTCTCTGGTGACCAAGCATTTGAATCTATCAGCCTATGATGGCTATTCATTATCAACTCACTACATTCCACTCACTTGCCTCTATATAGGCTTATAAAAATACAGTAATGCAAAAAATGCACTTAGTTCAATTTCTAAAGTCCTCATAGACTATAACAGTTCAACACTGTTTAAAAGTTCAAAGTTAAAGCTTCTCCTTAAACTCATCTCAATATCCTATAAAATCAAAGTAAAAAAGTAAAACATATACTTCCACTATACAATGGCACAAAATATATATTCTCATTCCAAAAAGATGAGCTTCAGATCTTCCATACCTAGCCTCTCATGACCATTTATAGTGGTCAGAGTTACTAAAGCCAAACCAGAATCCAAGAGCTTGGAATAAGAACTTCCCTTCATAACAGACACAACAAAGAATTTGTGGCTATCTTCATTTTACAAATGAATCATATACCTTTGGTTCTGTGTCTATAGCTGTTTAGTAGAAATTATGTATCTAAGTATTTTCCTTTCCATATGAAAAAAATTACTTTTAAAAACCACTTCTCTTTTAGTCTAGTTTGTGCACATTAAAGTACACAAGAAAGTATTTGTTCTTTAAATTATACCAGCCGGGCATGGTGGCGCACGCCTTTAATCCCAGCACTTGGGAGGCAGAGGCAGGCAACTTTCTAAGTTTGAGGCCAGCCTGGTCTACAGAGTGAGTTCCAAGACAGCCAGTGCTACACAGAGAAACCCTGTTTTGAAAACAAACAAACAAACAAACAAATAAATTATACCACACACATATTTATCTTACTTCTAAAATCAATCATTTATATGTTTATATGTGCATATGTGGGGGTTGAGTAGATGACACTGGGTAGAGGTATTTACTGTCAAGCCTAAAGATTTGTATCTGACCCCCAGAACGCACATGGTAGAAAGAGATAAGTAACTATGTCAGATTGTCCTTTTTCCTCCACACACATGCCGTAGTATTCCTTCATATACTACAAAGAAGTAAGTAAAAATGTAAAATCAAGATTAAAATGCATGGATTTACTTTAAGATACTATTAAAATGTAATCATATTAAAATTTGCCATGTACAGATACTTAAAATTTACCTTTGAAATTTTACTTTGATTGATTTCATAAGTTTGGGAATAAGAATACATACTATATATCATACTAAATTGTTAGAGCTGTCATAACAACATACCACAGATTGATTAGTTTAAACCACAGAAATCTACCTTGTCACAAATCTGGAGACTAGAATGAAAAATCAAAGCATCAACAGGGTAGGCCCAATTTACTAATTTACTAAAGGCATTGCTTGAAGATTATCAATGAGTCAAAATTTTACAATGAAACATAACCAAGAGAATGTATTTCATTGTAAGAAAGATTCAATAGATTGGTGTTCATGATATGAACTTAGCAATTGATACCTAAGAGCTTCAGATACGGAGGAAACTGTGGCTTCCTGAGTAAATGATTCTGGCAGCCATATAATAAGAAGTAAAATAAATTTAACAGCAGTTTGGAGCAGAGGATCTGAAAAATCTTTGAAGAACATTCAGATATGTAATACATGAAACTGGAACTTATATCTGTTTTATCAAGTTATAAAGATTGAATAAATTATTATATGGAAACTTGTATGATAGTCCAGGAAATAGAAGGAAATATTATTAAATATTAATAATTAATAAATTGGACTAATACATATAAATAAAGAAGATAAGAAAATTATTATTATTATTATTATTATTATTATTATTATTATTATTATTACACCACACCAAATGCATGCTTAAGAATTTGGTGCCCATTAAGGTTAAATTTATCAATAGTTACTTTTATTATTACTAAGTATTTATATAGAGCATTTGCTTAGTAAATGCTACTACTATAATTATTCTTATGACTTTAATGGTTTTTTATTATAATGCTACTGATATTGTTTTTGGTATTTTGTTGAATTAACTAATTTTTCTAGAATACAAATTTAAAAACTTATGCTTGCAACTCAAGTATTTTAACCATTGATTTCCCCAAGTTTTCTTTTTTTAATTACACATTTTATTTATTTACATTTCAAATGTTATTCTCTTTCCTAGTTTCTCCTCCACAGGTTCCCTATGCCATCCCCCAGCCCCTGCTTCTATGAAGGTGCTCCCCAACTCCCCCACCCAGCCCCACCTCACCACCCTGGCATTCCCCTACACTGGGGCATTGAGCATTCACAGGACCAAGGACCTCCCCTCCCACTGATGCCAGATAATGCCATCCTATGCTACATATGCAGCTGGGTTCATAGTGGAGCATGTGCCCAAGTTTTCAAACCACATTCTGTGATCCATAATTTCCTTCAAGTAATAATCCCATAAGTCTTATAGAAAGCTCCTTCACAATTTCAAATACAGCTGCATAATAATGGTGCTTAACTGGTTCCTGCCTCCTGTTTTAGAAGACATTTTCTGAGAAAATGGACTATAGATATTGACAAAAAGTCAAGATATCGATCCTCAAGGAGTCCATATTTATGGAATCACTGTTATGGAAACTAATCAACAAGTACACATGTAATAACTTCTCAGAACAAGAATATGCAAAGAAAATTAAACACATGCACATACATGAGAGAGTCCATATTGTGGATGGCTTTGTATAGTCAGACTAAAAAGATTTATCCAATATTTAAAAGTACCAACATAATTATCCAACAGAAAGATCTAAGGTGGTAATTGTTTAATGAATTTGTGAAAATTACCAAAGGTAGACTTGCTAGAGATGGACAGACTGAAGACAGCTAAGTACATCAAAAACAATGTGTTAAAGTATTTAGCTTGTATTTCAAGATCATCCAGAACACATTTAAGCATATTGGAAATGATAAAACATCTGAATCATGCTTCCATTGGTCAACGTAAAATGGCTTACAAAGAACTAATTGGAAGCATGCATTCACAGAGGGATGGAAGTGAGAGCTCGTATGACAAAGAGAATATCAATGGGGATGATAGACATATAAGGGCTTAAAACATATAAACAGCACAATAATTCCTCAGACTTTCAATGAGAGACTCATGTTAAAAAGAAAAAGGATTTTTTGTATCCATTCCTCTGTTGAGGGGCATCTGGGTTCTTTCCAGCTTCTGGCTATTATAAATAGGGCTGCTTACACAATGGAGTACTACTCAGTTATTAAAAAGAATGAATTTATGAAATTCCTAGCCAAATGTTTGGACCTGGAGGGCCTTATCCTGAGTGAGGTAACCCAATCACAAAAGAACTCAAATGATATGTACTCACTGATAAGTGGATATTAGCCCAGAAACTTAGAATACCCAAGATATAAGTTACAATTTGCAAAATACATGAAACTCAAGAAGAACGAAGACCGAAGTGTGCACACTTTGCCTCTTCATAGAATTGGGAACAAAACACCCATGGAAGGAGTTACAGAGACAAAGTTTGGAGCTGAGACAAAAGGATGGACCATCTAGAGACTGCCATATCCAGGGATCCATCCCATAATCAGCCTCCAAATGCTGACAACTTTGCATATACTAGCAAGATTGTGCTGATAGGACCCTGATATAGCAGTCTCTACTGAGATTATGCCGGGGCCTAACAAACACATAAATGGAAGCTCACAGTCAGCTATTGGATGGATCACAGGGCCTCCAATGAAGGAGCTAGAGAAAATACCCAAGTAGATAAAGGGATCTGCAACCCTATAGATGGAACAACATTATGAACTAACCAGTACCCCGGAGCTCTTGACTGTAGCTGTATATGTATCAAAAGATGGCCTAGTCAGCCATCACTGTAAAGAGAGGCCCATTGGACTTGCAAACTTTATATGCCCCAGTACAGGGGAAGGCCAGGGCCAAAAAGTGGGAGTGGGTGGGTAAGGGGGTGGGTGGGGAGGGTATGGGGGACTTTTGGAATAGCATTGGAAATGTAAATGAGGAAAATGCCTAATTAAAAAAAAGGAAAAAATAAGAACAAAAAAAAAGAAAGAAAGAAAAAGAAAAATGAAGGATCACTTCTAAACTCTTTTATTTGAGTAATAAGATAGGTAATACCAAAGAATTAATTAGAAATTGTCTTACACAATGAAAATCCAGTCCTAACTTACATATGATGGATTCTGCTCACATTTGAACATGGATTGTGTCATTCCTTCCGTAGTAAAATGAATTAGTTTTCATCTGGATGTCTACTCATCTAGAATAAGACTATACTTCCTACTTTGAAGAAAGCAGACTAAATCTGAAACAATAGAACATAGACATGATAGAGTGTTTGGAATTTTGTGTAAAAGTGAACATGACTTTCTTTTGTAAAATTTTAATTTAATATGGGTGGGGTAGAAATACTTACTGGATGTGGAATTACCATCTTAATCGGATTATTTTTTTAATTTATTTTTTTATTAGGTATTTCCTCGTTTACATTTTCAATGCTATCCCAAAAGTCCCCCATACCCACCACCCCCAATCCCCTACCCACCCACTCCCCCTTTTTGGCCCTGGGGTTCCCCTGTACTGGGGCATATAAAGTTTGCAAGTCCAATGGGCCTCTCTTTGCAGTGATGGCCGAGTAGGCCATCTTTTGATACATATGCAGCTAGAGACAAGAGCTCTGGGGTACTGGTTAGTTCATATTGTTGTTCCACCTATAGGGTTGCAGTTCCCTTTAGCTCCTTGGGTTATTTCTCTAGCTCCTCCATTGGCGGCCATGTGATCCATCCAATAGCTGACTGTCTTAATCGGATTCTTAAAGTTGGCAAAGAAACCTGGTTAACTGGTAACTTTTAAACCTGGATGAGCAAAATAAAATCCCTTTTATGCTTTTAAGATTTCCCTTATACTCTGATATTCAAGACTGATATAAAATTTGTCTAGGAGATATATTAAAGAGAAGATGTGCCATTTGTCTTCTAGGTCTAGATAAATTTTCTCAGAATAGACTGTTTCCAGTCATATCCATTAAACTCCAGATTTTATAATTTCAATTTCTTTAAAGTTGAATAATATAATATTTTCATTATTAATCCACCAGTTGATGGATATCAATGTTCTTTTCATTTTCCATAAATTGTAAATTGAGCAGCAATGAAAATGAATGACCAAGTATCTCTGGCACAGAATATAGAGTCCTACCAGTCAAGTAGTTGAACAGCTGGATCATACAGTAGATCTCTTTCAGTCTTTTTGAAGAAGTGCCACATTGATTTCCATATTGTCTGCACCAATAAGAATTCTATCCCCATATTCATAACTAACTACATTTGTTGCATATTTCCTGTTGTTCCTTAAGTTTGGGTTGGTTTTAATATAAATCATTCTTGCTGGGATAAAATGAATCCCAAAGTATTTTAATTTTCCAAAGGCTCATAGAAGATCTCATCAAAAGAGGGGACAAAGATTACAACCTAGAAAACCAGTGAGTCTGATATGAGATTGTGTATTTTAAGTATGGCAGAGAAGTCATACCTAAAATATATCAAGGGGCTTCAAACACAGAAGACAAGCTACAGACAATTAATGACTTCTGAGAAAGAGAGAATATGTCTTTTACAGGAGAGAGCCTTGTAATGGGTTATGCAGTGCCATGTGGTCATCCATAAAAACATAAAACCGCCAATATTTAATGGAAACAGAAGGTTGTATTTTATATTTATTCTTATGTGTCATCTCTTCCACTTATGCTATGTATGTAAAAGGGAATAATTCAATCATTCATTTATTTTATTTTTCTACTTTTATATATTTTCTTTTTTATTAGATGTTTTCTTTATTTTCATTTCAAATGTTATCCCCTTCCCTAGTTTCCCCTCCAAAACTCCCCTATCCCATTCCCCTCCCCCTGTTCACCAACTCACCCACTCCTGATTCCTGGCCCTGGCATTACCCCATACTGTGGCATAGAGCTTTCACAGGACCAAGGGCCTCTCCTCCCATTGATGACTAACTAGGTCATCCTCTGCTACATATGCAGCTGGAGTCCTGAGTCCCACCATGTGTACACTTTGATTGGTGGTTTAGTCCCTGGGAGCTTTACTGGTTAGTTCATATTGTTGTTTCTTCTATAGGACTGCACACAATTTCAGCTCTTTGGGTCCTTTCTCTAGCTCCTTCATTGGGGACACTGTGCTCAGTCCAATGGTAGGCTGTGAGCATCTACTTCTGTATTTGTCAGGCAGTGAAGAGCCTCTCAGAAGATAGCTATATGAGGCACTTGTCAGCAAGCACTTTTTGGCATCCACAATAGTGTCTCAGCTTGGTGATTGTATATGGGATGGATCCCCAGGTGGGGCAGTCTCTGGATGCTCATTACTTCAGTCTCTGCTCAACACTTTGTCTCTATAACTCCTTCCATGTGTATTTTGTTTCCTCCTTCTAAGAAGGATCAAAATATCCACACTTTGGTCTTCCTTCTTGAGTTTCATGTGGTTTGTGAATTTTATCTTAGGTATTCTGAGCTTCTGAGCAATATCCACTTACCATTGGGTATATATCATGTGTGTTCTTTTGTGACTGGATTACCTCACTCAGGATGATATCCTCCAGCTCCATCCATTTGCCTAAGATTTTCATAAATTCATTGTTTTTAATAACTGAATAGTACTCCATTGTGTAAATGTACCATATTTTCTGTATTCATTCTTCTTTTGAGGGACATCTCGGTTCAGCACCTGAAGTCCTAGCCAAAGCAATTAGAAAACAAAAGGAGATCAAAGGAATACAAATTGGAAAGGAATAAGTAAAAATATCACTACTTGCAGATGATATGATAGTATACTTAAATGACCCCAAAAATTCCACCAGAGAACTCCTAACCCTGACAAACAACTTCAGCAAAGAAGTTGGATATAAAATTAACTCAAACAAATCAGTGACCTTTCTCTACACAAAGGATTAACAAGCTAAGAAAGAAATTAAGGAAACAACACCCTTTATAATAGTCACAAATGATATAAAATACCATGGTGTGACTCTAACTAAGCAAGTGAAAGGTCTGTATAATAAGAACTTCAAGTCTCTGAAGAAAGAAATTGAAGAAGATTTCAGAAGATGGAAAGATCTCACATGCTCATGGATTGCCAGGATTAATATAGTAAAAATGGCTATCTTGCTGAAAGCCATCTACAGATTCAATGCAATCCCCATCAAAATCCCAACTCAATTCTTCACAGAGTTAGAAAAGGCAATTTGCAAATTCATCTGGAATAAAAAAAAAAAAAAAAAACCTAGGATAGAGAAAATTATCCTCAACAATAAAAGAACATCTGGTGGAATCACCATGCCTGACCTCAAGCTGTGCTACAAAGAAATTGTGACAAAAACTGCATGGTACTGGTACAGTGACAAGCAGATAGATCAATGAAATAGAACTGAAGACCCAGAAATGAACCCACACACCTATGGTCACTTGATCTTTGACAAAGGGGATAAAACCATCCAGTGGAAAAATAACAGAATTTTCAACAAATAGTGCTGGCTCAACTGGTAGGCAGCATGTAGAAGAATGCAAATTGATCCATTCTTATCTCCTTGTAAGAAGCTCAAGTCTAAGTGGATCAAGTACCTCTACATAAAACCAGGTACACTGAAACTAATAGAAAAGAAAGTGGGAAAGAGCCTCAAGCACATGGGCATAAGGGGAAATTTCCTGAACAGAACACCAGTAGTGTATGCTCTAAAACTAAGAATTGACAAATGGGACCTCATAAAATTGCAAAGCTTCTGTAAGACAAAGGACACTGTCAATAGGACAAAAAGGCAATCAACAGATTGGGAAAAGATCTTTACCAATCCTACATCTGACAAAGCAATAATATCCAATATATGTACAAACAACTCAGGAAGTTAGACACAGATCACCAAATAACCCTATTTTAAAAAATGGGGTACAGAGATAAACAAAGAATTCTTAATTGAGGAATACCGCATGGCTGAGAAGCACCTGAAAAAATGTTCAACATCCTTAGTCATCAGGGAAATGCAAATCCAAACAACCCTGAGATTCCACCTCACACCAGTCAGAATGGCTAAGATCAAAAACTCAGGCGACAGCAGATCCTGGCAAGGATGTGGAGAAAGAGGAACACTCCTCCATTGTTTGTGGGATAGCAAGGTGGTACAACCACTCTGAAATCAGTTTGGTGGTTCCTCAGAAAATTGGACATACTACTTACTACCTGAGGACCCAGCAATACCACTCTTGGGCATATACCCAGAAGATGCTCGAACTTCTAATGAGGACACATGCTCCACTATGTTCATAGCAGCCTTAGAGCCTTAGTTTTATATTTTAATTGAATTTGTTATGCAACATATATTCATCTCCTTTCCAAACTCTTCTCAATTTGTCCCTATATTGTCCCTATTTTCTTCCCTTTTTCTTTTTAGTTTTTTGAGACAGGGTTTCTCTGTATAGCCCTTGCTGTCCTGGAACTCATTTCATAGACCAGGCTGGCCATGGACTCAGAAATCTGCCTGCTTCTGCCTCCCAAGCATTGGGATTAAAGGCGTGCACCACCACACCAGGCTCTATACCCACCCTACTCCTGGCCTGATATCTCTCTCTCTCTCTCTCTCTCTCTCTCTCTCTCTCTCTCTCTCTCTGTGAGTATGTCTGTCTGTCTGTCTGTCTGTCTGTCTTTATCTCTTTGTGTGTATCTTTCTCTCTGTATTTGTCTATCTATCATCTATCATCTATCTATCATCTATCTATCTATCTATCTATCTATCTATCTATCTATCTATCTATATCTGTCTCTTGAAAATTAATGAAGTAAAAATGAATTAACACAAATGAAACACATACAGAGAGAGAGAGAGAGAGAGAGAGAGAGAGAACCCATAAAGACACAAATTGGAAACCATAATATACAAACAAAAGCCCAGTAAGATAAAAAACAAAATGTTAGACAAATTGTCTATAAAAATCCCATTCAGCTCATTTTATGTTGGCCATCTACTTACTGCTAGGCATAGAGCCTATCCTTAACTGTGGTTACTATATACTGTGAGACTCAGTTGAAGAATGTTATTTTTTCCTTTGCAAGCAGATGTTAAATAGAAAGAGCTTCTTGCTTAAAGATGTGTTCTCATCATCACTTCTGCATCTCAGTGTTGGGAGCTGATCTACCTCACACCTGTTCATAGACTGTGCATGCTGCTACCACCACCCGTATATGTGAGTCCATTCTGTTGTTTCTAGAGGGCATTGTTCCTTGATGTCATACATCCCAATGGGTCTTAAAATTTTTTCCATCCGCTTTTCTAAATAGTTCCATGTTCTGAGAGAGAAAATTGATAGACACATCCAATATAGGACTAAGTGTTCCAAGGTCTCGGATTCTCAGCATATAGTCTGGCTGTCCATCTCTTTAAAAGTTCCCATTACATGCAAGAGGAAACTTCTCTGGTGATAACTGAGTGAGTCATTGATTAGTGAATATTGAAGAATTGGAAGCCATTGAATTGCAGGCAATAGTATTTTTGCTTTCCCTTAGGTCCATGTTCTATCTATTATTTGGTTCTCAGTCCTTCGAGCAGTATCAGGCATAAGTTAGACCTCATAGAGTGGGCCTTAAATCTAATTCAAGGTAGTTGATTACCCCTACATTTGTTCCATTATTATAACAACATGTTATGGAGGCAGATTATCACTGTAAATCACCGAGTTTGTAGCTGGGTTGGTATTTATCGTTCTCCTTTGGCAGCAAGCACAGTAACTTCTAGTACATTAAGGACAAGTCAATAGGGTGAAGGATCTACGTAGGGACAAGCTTGATTTCCACATGTTCACTGAGATATGTAAGTTTTGCCTTCAGCAATAGTTCTTTGCCATCAATATTTAGAGAACAAACAACAGCATTGTCAATAACCTAGGTTGTTTGGGAGGTCTCCATGGGGCTTCTTCAGCTAACAACTTGATTAAATGTAACCCATCCCGAAATGGAGAGGAGCCTGAGGAAAAGAACACCCAGCTGGGTGACAGGACCAAAGTGGGATCCTGCTCAAAGGGAGGTCCCAAGGCCTGACACTATTACTGAGGCTAAGAAATGCTCACAAAAAGGGATCTCTCATGAGTGCCCTGAGAAAGATCTAACAAGCAACTGAGAGTATCAGATGCAGATATTTGCACCCAACCAATGGACAGAAGTAGCTAATCCCTGTTGTTGAATTAGAAAAGGCTGAAAGAAGCTGCCTGTAGAAGGGAGCAACAGTCTCAATCAATCTGGACCCCCGAGATCTCTCAAACTTTGAGTCAGCAAAGATGCAGCATACACCAGAGGTTATAAGGCCCCTAACACACACAACAGTAGAGAACTCCCGGGTCTATGTTCGCGCAGAGAAGATGCACCTAACCCTCAAGAGACTGGGGACCCCAGGGAGTTTAGAGGTCAGGTGGGGTGGGAGGTGGGGACATCCACGTGGAAACAGGTGGGTAGGGAGGAGGTATGGGTTGTGGAACACCCGGGGGTGGGTAGGGGAATAACATATGGAGTGTAAATTAATTAATTAATTAATTAATTAATATTTTCAAAAAGAGAAAATTGATGGAAATAAATCATAATTGGCCAAAGAGAAAAAAAACAATATGACCCCTCCCTGACAGGGAGATTTTCCAGAGATTTTCCCTGGTGTTGAAACATGTATAGTTGGGGCATTGTCCTCCCTATTATTTTGTGATTCCATTTAAATTTCTTTGCCAACTGGTAATAAGAACAAATGCTCCACTATGTTCATAGCAGCCTTATTTATAATAGCCACAAGCTGGAAAGAACCCAGATGTCCCTCAACAGAAGAATGGATACAGAAAATGTGGTACATTTATACAATGGAGTACTATTCAGCTATTAAAAACAATGAATTTATGAAATTCTTGGACAAATGGATGTATCGGAGGATAGCATCCTTAGTGAGGTAACCCAACCACAAAAGAAGTCATTAGATATGCACTCACTGATAAGTTGATATTAGCCCAGAAACATAGAACACCCAAGATACAATTTGCAAAACACAAGAAAATCAAGAAGAGGGAAGATCAATGGGTGGATACTTCGTCCTCCTTACAATAGGGAACAAAATACCCATGAAAGGAGTTACAGAGACAAAGTATGGAGCTAAGATAAAAGGATGGACTATCCAGAGACTACCCCACCCGGGGATCCATCCCATAATCAGCCACCAAACTCAGACACTATTGCATATGCCAGCAAGATTTTGATGAAGGGACCCTGGTATAGCTGTCTCATATGAGGTTATGCCAGTGCCTGGAAAATACAGAAGTAGATGCTCACAGTCATCTCTAAGATGGAATACAAGGCCCCCAATGGAGAAGCTAGAGAAAGCACCGAAGGAGCTGAAGGGGTCTGCAACCCTATAGGTGGAACAACAATATGAACTAACCAGTACCCCCAGATCTCGTGTCTCTAGCTGCATATGTAGCAGAAGATGGCCTAGTCGGCCATCACTAAGAAGAGAGGCCCTTTGGTATTGCAAACTTTATATGCCCAAATACAGGGGAATGCCAGGGCCAAGAAGTGGGAGTGGATGGGTAGGGGAGCAAGGTGGGGGGAGGGTATAGGGAACTTTCGGGATAGCATTTGAAATTTGAAATGTATATAAAGAAAATATCTAATAAAATAAAAGCTTCTGTAGGTGTAGTTTTCCATATGACTCCTTCAAGAGGACCTTAGTTAGTTACTGTCCACCCATACTCATTTCCTTAACTCTCTTCAATCCCATCCCTCTTTAATCAACCTGCTTCAGTCTTCCCTGTAACCATATATTCTACTTCCCCTTCGTTGAAAATCTTCCTCTTCCCCTTGTTTTCTTTACTCTATATTTAACCTCTGTGGTAATGTGGATTTGATAGAATAAAGGTGTATGTTTTTACAGTCTCTGGATTTTATTAGTGTCTGTTGTAATATATTATTTTTCATCCCTAATTTGATTAACTTGAGACTTCTCTGTTTTTCACTTGTTAACTTGGGTAAAGGCTTATCAATCTTGTTAATCTTTTCAAAGAACCAGCTTTGCTAGGCTAAGATTCTTTATATTAACTTTTCTCCTATTTCATTATTTTCAACCCCAATATCTTATTATTTCTTTCTATATATTGTGGGGGGGGGGAGTGCTTCTTTGTTTTGTTCCAAAACCTTAAGATACATACTCAATGTAATAGTTTAAAATAGTTCAGGCTATTTTATGAAGACACTTATTGCAACTACCCTCTTAGGACTGCTTTCATTCTGTCCCACAGACTTTAGTATGCTGTATTTTCATTTTCCTTCCAAACAAAAAAAAATCTTATAAAATTATAGGACTAAATTTTAAAACCAAGTAAAAGAACTCAGTGAGATAATATGATATATTTTCTATCAATAGAAATAGCTTCTTTCATCATCAATGTGTCTGCATCTCTTTTTCTCAGATTTGCTTCTATCTT
The DNA here is from genome assembly GCF_978045245.1 of Mus caroli. Taxonomy (NCBI): domain Eukaryota; kingdom Metazoa; phylum Chordata; class Mammalia; order Rodentia; family Muridae; genus Mus; species Mus caroli. The sequence continues at coordinate 103,276,646 of NW_028227264.1, read as the reverse complement.
TGTATCTCTTATAATCTAATGGTGGACTAAGACACAGTGGTGTCTTTATCCATAAAGAGAGGCACACAATCAGAAAATTATTTTTATACTAATAAATGTTAACCAAGTTTTTAATTACTTGTGAAGTTAAAATACATGTTGTGTACTCATTTAATGTCAATAACCATGAAAGATAAGCTGGCATATCACAACAGATAGATGAAGCCAAATAAGCAAGATGTTATTAGTTTAAAATCTTAATTATACTGTTGTTGTTAACAGCAGACATCTGCTTTTCCAATCACTGTGCTCTATGGTACCATTGCCTCCAAATATTAAGTTAATACAGTGCTGTCAACCAAAATACAATTTATTGACATTTTCATAAAAACATGCATATATAATTTTATAATATTATATTGCACTATATCTCAAAGTAATTAATATAATAACCTAGTAATGGGTATCATATCCATTAATGATAATCAATCTAATAATATCCAACACCAAAATCATTATGTGTGTTCTTTATGGAAGCACAGTGAAATCTGTAATGTTTATGCCAGGTACTTCAGAAAAAGAATCTTATGGAAGAATCTTGAACTGAGAACTGAAAAGAAGATTCAATACCATCTCTAATGAAAACTAAACTAAATGAGAATATCTGCTTTTATTATTGAAAATAATAACTCTATGAGAGGCTAATCTGTTATTCAAAATCTCTCACAGTGTGTCATTTAATCAAACATGTTTACTTTAGTAAAACAGAAAATATTTTTATTGGGCTAGTATCTACATATATAGAATACAAAAATAACTAAAAACAAATACTTTAAAAACATGGCCCATGTTTCTTTCAATTATTGTTCTTTTCATGTACTGTTTTAGAGATGTATTAGGAGCACAGAGTTAAAATTTCTGTGAACATCTCTTTCTTTTCTTTTCTTTCTTTTTTTTTTAAAAATTAGATATTTTCTTTATTTACATTTCAAATGTTATCCCCTTTCCTTGTTTCCCCTCTGAAAATCCCCTATCCTTCCTCCCGCCCCGCTCCCCAACCCACCCACTCCCACTTCCAGACCCAAGCATTCCCATATACTGGGGCATAAAACCTTCACAGGACCAAAGGCCTCTCTGCCCATTGATGACCAACTAGGCTATCCTCTGCTACATATGCAGCTAGAACCCTGAGTCTCACCATGTATTTTCTTTGGTTGGTGGTTTAGTCACAGGGAGTTCTGTGGGTACTGGTTAGTTCATATTGTGGTTCCTCCTAGGGACTTGCAAACCCCTTTAGCTTCTTGGACACATTCTCTAGCTCCTTCATTGGGGACCCTGTGCTCAATCAAATGGATAACTGTGAGTATCCACTTCTGTATTAGTCAGGCACTGGCAGAGCCTCTCAGGAGACAGGTATATCAGGCTCCTGTCAGCAAGCTCTTGTTGGCATTTGCAATAGTGTCTGAGTTTGGTAGTTGTTTATGGGATGGATCCCCAGCTGGAACAGTTTCTGGATACTCATTCCTTCAGTCTCTGCTCTGAACTTTGTATCTGTAACTCCTACCATAGGTATTTTGTTCCCCATTCTAAGAACGAATGAAGTGTCCACACTTTGATTTTCCTTCGTTTTGAATTTCATGAGCTTTGCAAATTGTATCTTGGGTATTCTGAGCTTCTGGGCTAATATCCATGTATCAGTGAGTGCATATCATGTTTGTTCTTTTGTGATTCAGTTACCTCACTCAGGATGATATACTCCAGATCCATCCATTTGTCTAAGAATTTTATGAATTCATTGTTTTTAATAGCTGCGTAGTACTCCATTGTGTAAATGTAACACATTTTCTGTATCCATTCCTCCTTTGAGGGACATCTGGGTTCTTTCCAGCTTCTGGCTATCATAAATAAAGCTGCTATGAACATAGTGGAGTATGTGTCCTTATTACAAGTTGGAGCATCTTTTGGGTATATGCCCAGGAAAGGAATTGCTGATCTTGCAGTAGTACTATGTTCAATTGTCTGAGGAACAACCAAACTGATTTTTAGAGTGGTTGTACCAGCTTGCAGTCCCACCAGCAATGGAGGATTGTTCCTCTTTCTCCACATCCTGGTCAGCATCTGCTGTCACCTGAGTTTTTTATCTTAGCCATTCTGACTGGTGTGAGGTAGAACCTCGGGGTTGTTTGGATTTGCATTTCCCTGATGATTAAGGATTTTTGAGCATTTTTTAAGATGCTTCTCAGCCATTTTCTAGACAGATACCGGGTACCAAAGTTAAATCAGGATCATATTAACAATCTAAACAGTCCCATATCCTCTAAAGAATTAGAAACAGTCATTAATAGTCTCCCAACCAAAAAATGCCCAGGACCTTATGGGTTTATTTCAGAGTCTTATCAGACCTTCAAAGAGGACCTAATTCCAATAACACATTTCTTTCATATAGATCATTAACACTCTTTTATTTCCTTATTGAAAATATTTAAATATTGTATGTTTAAATGTATTGAATAAATGCAATTCTCCAGGCCTATCTTATGCAAAATCTGGACTAATGAAAAGAAAAATGTTATTAACCACCCATGATTAATCAATAGGCTATGATTTTTTTTTTTACATTAAAGCAGTGATTCAGAGGTTGAAAACTATTGTAGTCAGATATCATTCAGAAGAGTTATCTCATTTTTCACGTTCTAAAATCTTATATTACTTTTTCACACAGGCACATGAAAAATAGCCAGTGTATAATAATTCAATGGCATATTATGTTTTGGATATCAAATATTGATTCCATAGTCTTATGTGTTTAAATGTTAGTCTGTGGGGGTGGATTTACAAGAGAGTACATTTGTTTCTGGTCAATTTCTCTCCCTTTCTGATTTCTTGATGCCACACATTATCTTTCTACTGCTATATTATTCTATGACCATGATGTTTCTCTTCACTTCAGCCCTATAACAATTGTCCATAATAACTACATAGTGCAATCTCTGAAACCAAAGTCAACATCAATATTTCTGGCTTTTAAATTGCTTTTCTCGGGTTTTTTTTTCACAATAAGAAAAGTGTACTAGAATAAGATGCAAATGCTATATCATATATGTTTCCCAATCCTAATATGTATTTACTGTTCCATAAATTGTGTCTTAATAGTGGAAGACCCCATTCTATGTGGACCTATTCATTCTTGCAGCATAGACTACCAACATCAGGCACTTCTACAGGTATAAAAGAGTGGCATGTAGCTAATACCAAAGAATGAGGTATCAAAAAAAAAAAAAAAAAAGAACAGTATTATTTGAGGTTCTCTGCCTTATGCCTATATAACCATACAGCTTTCCCACTCTTCTTAGGGAGTCTTGGTACCTGCTGCCTGCTCTCGTCACACAAGTTCCCTTCTTGTTACAGATAATTGTCTTTCTGACATTGTTATCTGTATTTTTCATCTCTGCACAAAACAGTTTCTTGATACTTTTCTACACAATGGATAGCACTTCTGTAAGCCCCTCGGGGAAATAATGCCAAGCTATTTTGAGAGTTGTCACATAGTAAAATCTAAAATATTTGACAAAGCGAATACATTTATGCTATTTTATGTTACTCTCTGGCAGATGCATTGCAAAATAAAACATCATCGGTGGAAGGAAGAACTCACTAAACTAAGAGCAGCACTGGGAAGAAAATGGTACACAGTTGTAAATTTTGTCATAAGAAATTTACCATGAGAATGAAAATGGAAACAGATTTCTCCCATTGATCCATAGCCATTGACTTAAACTTCTCAAGAGAAGACTGTTACTCGGTGTGAGTGAAAGGGTGAGTACTAAAAGTTTTTCTTTCCTCTAGTTCATAAAGCTTCATACAATTGAAATATTTAAACTGAGCTATAAAGAGATTATAGAGTCCTATATTCCACACAATCAGATCACATTATTCAAATAGTTCATAAAGAGTCATGATCTCTTGGGATTATATTAAAAAGTTTTATTCTGTCAGCCTTCTAACATAAGCCTCATATTTTTATGATCAGATGTCTTCTGAAAGAAAATATTTAAAATATAAATTGAAAATAAATGTACTTACATAAAGAGCCCACCTTTCAGAATCTCTTATTTCAGTCTTTTAGTTGAATTAAGTGGTAAAATTCGATACTGTTCACTTTCTTCTTCAAGGGACTAGCTGAAAACACAAACATCCAAAGGGATTGAATTTTTCTAAAGGAAAAAATGTCATGATTATAAATAAATTACACATGATTTTTTTTACTTTGTGTATTATAAAGTATTAAAAAAATCACAGTGCACAGGGGCTTCTTTCCTGCTTTAGATGATCTACATTTTTGGATGAAAGACACATGCATCCTTTAATTTTTAATATGCCTTAGATAGCACAATAGCTGGGTTATTGTCTACATTCCATGCTGTTAGAATCTACCTTCCTATCAATAACCCAAGTTATTACTTACTATGTTCCATCTTGGCTGCTTTTGGCTTCAATCAGACAGTCTTCCAGGCCACATACTCATGGTCCATAGGACATGGCGGCTTTACTTCTCCCTCCTGCATGTTCTTTTTCTATTCCATGGCAGCTTCCTCTCTGTGTAGTCCCCACTCTCCAAGCCTGTGAAATATCAATTCTACCTATGTCTCCCCTGTCCACTGATTATTGACTCTCTGTATCTTTAGTCACCAATCAGAATTAGCTTGGAGCCAGGGTCTCAGTTGCTACCTGCAGACTCCAGGTCTTGGGTGGCCGGCACTTTACATTACAATACACAATAAAGGACAAAGCCTCAACAGCTTTGATATATTTATCAAACACAGTAGAGATAATATCAACCTGGTAATAACAAATACTATGTTAGCAGTTAGGACATGAGTAAATCAATTTAAAAAATTAATATTGCTATTTATTTATTTAATGCCTAAGAACCAGGCCCAAAAAATAAAGCCCATATATCAGTGATGCCAAGGACCTTAGCACACACCTGAATACCAGCAGCCTTTCAAGAAATGAGAGGCAAGGAATGCAAGAATTCCTGGAAGCTTGTGAGACAATTTCTTTACCAGTATCTTCAAAGTGACAAAGAAATTCTGCCTCAAGCAATTGAGAAGGTAGGGACCAAGACCTAAGACTGTCCCATAACCACCCCAACACAAACACAGATACACTCATGCACACACATGATACACACATACATCGTATATACATGCAAAATAAAAGGTAACAGTGTGTCTATTTTTAAAAAAGGAATCTTATTTTACTAATATAAATTCAGAACAAGCACTGCATGAAGTAAACGCTTTGAATATTTCAGTAAGGTCTTTTGGATTTTAACTACTTATTTTATTTCTTAATTATGGTAGAGAGTTAGACACATCATTCATTTTAAAAGTCCATTTAAGTCATTAGTGGAAATATCTTTAAATTGGGGTTGTATACTCTAGACTGACTTCTTACTGAGAGCCATAAATCATCTATTCAAATCACCATAACAGAAAGTCAAACTCTTTTGTTCTTCATTCAAGGTAAACCATTGAACACCTTAACAGAAAATGGAAGGCTAAACAGAGAGAATTTAGTGAGCCTCTCTCATTAGATATTTTTATTTAAATAGAACAAACATTATTCCGTATACACAAAAATATTAAGAATAAAACACTGTTCTGTAAATATTGCTCAGTAGGTAAGAGCACTTGCTGCTCTTGCAGATGTCTCAAATAACCATTCTGAGTGGCATACGACCATCTGAATTATTGGCTCCCAGTATCTGATCTTACACACTCACAGCCTTTCTCATATATATGGCATATGACAAACACGGCGGGGGGGAGGGGGGAGACTGAGAGTGAGAGTGAGATGGAGGGGGAGGGGAAGAGGGAAAGCAATCTACGGGAAGAGTTCAGTGGGAGAAGCAGAGAGCAGAGACAGAAGGAGAAGAGGAGGTAAAAGACAGGGAGAGAACAGAAAAATAAAATCTAAGAAAGGAACAAGTTTGTCAAATTTTCACTGCAGTCAGTGGAATTCAATCGACCAGTACCCACACTGGTCTATTCTCTCCATGTTTACACACCACCAATTTCATCAGCTTCCTCACAAGGTTTGATGGGAATATCCAAAATGTCATTTTTCTCCAAGTGTTGCACAAATGCTATATCCTATGCAAAATAAGGCCTAACCTCAAGATAGAGAAGGATGTAACATAGAAGAGGTCCTACAAGTACTGTACTATGATTCAGGCTAAAGAAACATAAAGCCCTGGGAATATATTAAACACAAAGATCCTCACACTATAATACAGCAGCTCTCAACCTTTAAAATAGTTCTGAAGAAGTTAGATCTTGGTTCTTCTCCCAGCCCCATGTTCCCAGAAATAAGACTCACACTCAAAATATACATACTTACCTTGGTCATTTAGTTAGGCTCTTCTCTACAAAATCTAACTAGAAATAGCCCTATATATTGTAACCTACATCTTTGCCACATGGCTAGATACCTATGCTCATGGACTGTGCATCTGTCTCCTCATATCTTCCTGGGCTGATTTTCCTGCCCTGATTATATTCTGAATTCTTTCTCCTTCTTGATGTCCCACCTTCTATTTCCTGCCTAAGTCATGGGCCATAGACTTCTTAATTGACAGGTGGTGCATCCATATAATACACAAGATATTCTCTCTTCAAAGTTCCTCATGTTGTGGTGACCCCAAACCATAAGATTAGTTTTTTGTTACTTCCTAACTGTATCATTGACATTTTTATGAATCATAATGTAAATGTCTGATTGTCAGGATACCTGATATGCAGCTCTGAAAGTGGTGTTGACCCATAGATTGAGAATCACTACTGAAATCTACTTTCCCATGAAATTCACTCTATGTTCCATGACTTTAATTTGTAATACCAATTGTGATATTGATCATACCAATTGTGATATTGTGTGACAGATCATTGATATGGATTCATATTTACAGGATAAATGATGAAGGGACAAATGTTTGTAGATACAGATACAACTATTTTTCAAATATTTTTCTCTAGGGTTAATTGTATCTGTAGAGTTTGAAATTGTTGATACTGAGGGCCAACTGTATCTGATTTTCAGATGTATAATTATGGTGCCATCAATACTATGGTTCAGGTTTCATTAATTATGCATGAGTTTTTATAAATTATTAAAAATTTCTTAAGGTATTATTTTCATAATGTTACAAGATACACTTGAGAATGTATACATTGTAATGATATTTGGGCACACAATAACTCATGACTCCGTAACCCTAGGTCCCAGTGCTTGTAGAGTCTAAAGAAAAGGCATAATTTGTTAAAGTTTAAATAGTTGTTATATTTTGACTGGTCTGTAAAGACAATATACTTAAATGGGATGTCTACAATGGCTGAGCTCAACCAATATTCTCAGATAAGGATCTTTTGTTTTAGAAATACATTAATGCAATGGACTCCCATTTAATTGGGATATATTATTATTATTATTATTATTATTATTATCATCATTTAATCTTTTTTACAGTCCAGTTGTTATTGCCCTCCCACTTTTCTTCATCCCATTCCTCCTACCCCATCTCCAAGAGTATGTCCCCACCCCGGCACTCCCAATACACCAGGCCTCTCTGTTCCCTGGGGCCTCAAGTCTCTCAAGGGTTAGATACATCTTCTCTCACTGAGACCAGACCTGGCAGTCCTCTGCTGTATATGTGTTGGGGGCCTCATGTCAGATAGTGTATGCTGTCTGTCTTGTGGCTCAGTGTCTGAGATATTCAGGGGTTCAGGTTAGTTGAGAATGCTGGTCTTCCTGTGGGGTTGCCCTCCTTCTCAGCTTCTTCCAGCTTTTCCTTAATTCAACCACAGGGGTCTCTGGCTTCTGCCTATTGGTTGGGTGTAAGTATTTGCATCTGACTCTTTCAATTGCTTTTTGGACCTCTTGGAGGGCAGCCATGCTAACCTGTTTATAAGCACACCATCCATAGCATCAGTAATAGTGTCAGGCCTTGGAACATCCCCTTGAGCTGGATCCCAATTTGGGCCTGTCACTGGACCTGCTTTCCTTCAGACTCTTCTTCATTTTTGTTTCTGCAGTTCTTTTAGACAGTTCTAATAATTGAAAATGTGCACTGCTGATGTATATTTCTTCTTGTTGTACTGCTATAGGGGGAATTTGTTTCTTATATTAAGTATACACGTTAAAACTACAACTGCAAAATCATTTTACTAAACTAGCATAATCTCTTACTACATTCTAACTATTTGTCTTTTTATCCACAGATAAGAGTAGTGCTCACCCATTATCAAAGAAAAGTCTTTTAGCAACAGGAACCAATATAGAAAACCATAACCAATTAAAATGCAGAGTTGTAGAATTAAGTTCCAGGGACCACTGGAAAAGTAGAGGCAAAAGATTGTACAAACCAAAGAAACAGAAAGTTTACTGTGAAATTGAACATCCTTAGCCACCAGAGAAATGCAAATTAAAATAAACCTAAGATTCCATGTCACACCAATTAGAATGGCTAAGGTCAAAAACGCAGGTGACAGTAGATGCTGGCAAGGATGTGGAGAAAAAGGGACACTCCTCCATTTCTGGTAGGATTTCAAGCTGGTAAAATCACTTTGGAAATCAATCTGGTGATTCCTCAGAAAATTTGTATAGTTCTACCAGAGGACCCAGTTATACCACTACTGGGTATCAATCCAAAAGATAATCCATCATATAACAAGGAAACATGCTCCACCATATTTATAAAAGCCTGATTTATAATAGCCAGAAGCTAGAAACAACCCATATGTCCCTCAACAACAGAAGAATGGATAGAGAAAACGTGGTATATTTATACAATGGAGTATTACTCACTTATTAAAAACAACGACTTCATGAAACTTGCAGAAAAATGGATGGAACTAGAAAATATCATCATTAGTGAAGTAACCCAGACACAAAAGAACACAAACAAAATGTACTCACCAATAAGTGGAGATTAACCCAAACTCTCAGAATACCTACAATACAACCCCCAAACCATATGGAACTTAAGAAAAAGGAAGGCCAAAGTGTGGATGCTTCAATCCACGCTGAAGGGGATTGTAACCCCAAAGACTAATCCACCAACCAAAGAGTATATATGGAGGGATCCATGGCTCCAGATACATTTGTAGAAGAGGATTTCCTTATCTGGCATCAAAGGGAGGGGAGGCTTTTGTTCCTGTGGGGGCTGGGTGTCCCAGCATAGGGAGATGCGAGAGTTCTAAGTCAGGAGTGGGTGAGAGAGTGGAGAATCACCGTCATAGAGGCAAAGGGGAGCAGGGAGAGGGTGAATGGGACTGGAGGGTTGTGGAGGGTTAACCACAAAGGGGAATATCATTAGAAATAAAACTAATAAAACTAATTTTAAAAACGAATTTCCTAGTAATTTCAAAAGGTGTAAACATAAGATCTCACCAATATGACTAGACAAACATGAACTGAACAAGGACAACACCAACAGATATGCTAAAGTAGACCCAGGTTAGGAGCAGTCCAGGAGGCATCATCCACACAGAGAACTACTGGTGAGTAAAAAGTGATAAAGAGGTAGAAAACAGTTGGATATTTTATTTAACTACATTTCAAATGTTATCCCTTTTCTGGTTTCCCCTCTGGAAACCCCCTATCCCATCCTCGCTCTCCCTGCTTCTATGAGGGTACTCCCCCACCTACCCACCCACCTCTGCCTCCCTGTCCTGGCATTCCCCTACACTGGGACATTGAGCCACCACAGAACCAATGGCTTCTCCTCCAATTGATGCCAAACAAGGCCATCTTCTGCTACATGTACAGCTGAAGCCATGGGTCCCTCCATGGTGTGTACTCTTTAGATGGTGGTTTAGTCCCTGGGAGCTCTGGGGGGGTCTGGTTAGTTGATATTATTGTCCTTCAGTCTTTTCCCTAACTCTTCCATTGGGGTCAAAGATTGGCTGCAAGCATCTGCATCTGTATTTGTTAGGCTCTGAAAGAGCTTCTCATGAGATAGCTATATCAGGCTTCTGCCAGCAAGTACTCCTTGGTATCAGCAATAGTATATGGGTTTGTGGTCTGTATATGGGATGAATCCCCAGATGGGGTAGTCTCTAGATGGCCTTTCTTTCAGTCTCTGCTACACACTTTGTCCCCATATTTCCTTTAGACAGGAGCAATTCTAGGTTAAAAAATTAAAGATGAGTGGGTGATCCCATCCCTCAACTGGTTGCCTTGCCTAACCTCTGGATATGGTCTCTACTGGTTATCCCTCCCTTTTGCTGGGTAGTTCAGCTACTGTCATCGCCACTGAGTCCTGAAAGCTTCTTGCTTTCCTGTCATCTGGGGACTTTCTAGTTCCCCATCCTCCATTGCTACACACTTCTGTACAATTTTCTGACCCTATGTACTTCTCCCTGTCTTCTCTTACACCTGATCCTGCCCCCACTTTTCCCCTCCCTCCCTTCTCCCTTCCAGGTCTGTCCCTTTCTCTACATTGCATGATTACATTTTCCCCTCTCTATATAGGACTGAAGTATCCACACTTTGGTATTCCTTCTTCTTGAGCTTCATATGGTCTGTGAGTTGTATCATGGGTATTCTGAGATTTTTGCCTAATATCCACTTATCAGTGAGTACATACTATGTGTGTTCTTTTGTGATTGGGTGACCTCACTCATGATAATTTTTTCTAGTTCCATCCATTTGCCTAAAACTTTCATGAAGTCATTGTTTTTAATAGCTGAGTAGTACTCCAATGTGTAAATGTACCACATTTTCTGTATCCATTTTCTTGAAACATCTGGGTTGTTTCCAGCTTCTGGCTATCACAAATAATGCTTCTATGAACACTGTGGAACATGTACCTCTGCGGCATGGTGGGACATATTTTGGGAATATGCCCAAGAGTGGTATTGCTGGGTCTTCAGGTATATCTATTTCCAATTTTCTGCGGAACATCCAGATTAATTTCCAGAGTGGTTGTACCAGTTTGCAATCCCACCAGCAATGGAGGAGTGTTACTCTTTCTCCATATCCTTGCCAGCATTTACTGTCACCTGAGGTTTTGATCTTAGCCATTCTGATTGGCACAAGGTGATAGATATCTCAGGGTCATTTTGATTTGCATTTCCCTGTTGACTAAGGACTTTGAACATTTCTTTAAGTGCTTTGCAACCATTTGAGATTCCTCTGTTTTGAATTCTGTGTTTAGTCCTATAATCCAGTTTTAGATTTGATTGGATTTTTTGTTTTGTTTTGTTTTGTTTTGCTTTTTGTTTTGTGTGTGTGTGTTGTTTTGTTTTGTTTTGTTTTGTTTTGTTTTGTTGGTGGTTAGCTCCTTGAGTTCTTTTATATATTTTGGATATTAGCCCTCTATCAGGGCTAGAAGTGGGGTTAGTGAAGAATTTTTTTCCTAATCTGATAGGTTGCTGATTTGTCCTATTGTCTATGCCTTTTGCCTTACAGAAGCTTTCCAGTTTCATACAGTCCCATTTACCAATTCCTGATCTTATAGTTCTGTTTAAGAAATTTCTCGCAGTGCCAATAAAGTCAAGACTCTTTCCCAGTATCTCTTCTATTAGATTCAGTATATCTAGCTTTATGTTAAGGTCCTTGATCCACTTGGACATGAGCTTTGTGCAAAGTGACAAATATGGATCTATTTTTGTTTTTCTATATACAATTAGCCAGTTAGTCCAGCACCAATTATTGAATATGTTTTTTTTCATTGGATGTTTTTGGCTTTGTTGTCAAAGATCAAGTGTATTTAAGTGTGTAGTTTAATTTGATTCCATTTCAATTTGATTCCATTAATCAACATATTTGTCTCTGTAACAATACCATACTGCTTTTATCGCTATTACTTTAGTACAGCTTGAGTTCAGGGATGGTGATCAGGTATTGATGGGGGACAGGACTGAAGCCCTCAGGGCCAGCAGAAAGAAAGGAAACAGGAAACCTTTGGAGGTAGGAGGTGGAGATCCTCTAAAAGGTACCAGGGACCTAAGAGTTGAGACCCTCTTGGGTCTCAAAGGGAGGGACCTTAGATGAAATTCCCAACAGTGGGAAGAGGGAACTTGTAGAGTCCACCTCCAGTAGAAAGACAGGGCACCAAGTGGAAGGATCGGGTTGCCATCTCACAGTCAAACATTCTGACCCAGAATTGTTCCTTTCTGAAATAACTTCAGGGACAAAAGTGGAGAAGAGCCTGAGGAAAAGGAGGTCTACTGACAGGCACAAATTGGGATCCATCTCTGGGAGAGGCCCAAGTCCTGACATAATTATTGATGCTATGATGTACTTACAAACAGGGGCCTATCATGACTGACCTCTGAAAGGTCAAGCAAGCAGCTAAAATAGACAGATGTAGATACACCCAGTCACTGGACATAACCTAGTGTCCCCTGTGGTTGAAACGCTGGAAGAAACTGAGGAGGAGGTGGACCCTAGAAGAAGATCTGCAGTCTGAACTAGCTGGGACCCCCAGGATCTCTCAGACACTGAGCCACCAACCAGGCAGCATACATCTGATATGAGGCCCCCAACGCATACACAACAGAGGACTGACAGGTATGGACTCATCACTGAAGATGCTCCTAACCCTCAAGAGACTTGGAACCCCAGGGAATGAGGACATCTGGTGGGGTGGTGATCCTCTTGGACATCCTCTTCGAGATGGGAGAGGAGGTATAGGATGTTGAACACTCAGAGGGTAGACTGCGTTGGGGATATAATCTGGACTGTAAAACAAAGATTAAAGAGTAAATTTTTTTTTAAAAAAAGTCACAAATTTTAGAAGAGTAAGGAAGAGTTTATGGCACAGTTTGGACAGAAGAACAGAAAGAGGAAGTTATGCAACTATATTATAATCTAAAAAAAAGAGAGAAATTGTTTTTAAAAGATCACAATATTCAATAAATTGTATATATATATATATATAACTATATATCCACTTATATCCTGCCTAGGTCACACAAATAAATTTACTTGACTGTTTATTATTAATGATGAAGATCGTGGCACTACTCAGAGACAAATCAATTGGCTAAGAGTAGAAGGATCAATTCATGAGAATCAAATGGAGTAAAATAAAAAGCTCCTTAACTCTAACACTTTTTCATTACTAGTGCTTTCTTTTAAAAAAAAAATCTGAGCACACAAGTGTGTGTGTGTGTGTGTGTGTGTGTGTGTGTGTGTGTGAGAGAGAGAGAGAGAGAGAGAGAGAGAGAGAGAGAGAGAGAGAGAGACTGAGGTTGATTTATTTTTATTATTGATCAACCTCCCACCTTATTCATAGATTAATAGTCTATCAATTGAACACAGTCATTGCTAACATAGCTGATTTTGTTGGTCATCTTGATCTGTTAATATACTCTCTTCAGTTATTCCAAAGATGCAAGTACATGAGGTCCACCAAACATATCTGTCATGTATGTGTGTTCTAGAGACCTGAATTCTGGTTCTTGTGGTTTTGTGGCAAGTAGTTTAACCTATTGTGAAATATGAACAGCACTCAAAACTAAGAGCTTTTCAAATTAACTATTGTTTAAAAATCCAAAAGGAATAATTGTATATCTTATTGAAAGGTAGATTTTAGTACATGGTGTTCTTACACATTTATCAAAAGTAGCATTTCATCACCAAATCATTTGTTAATATTTCAGAAAGAACATGTTAAGTTCTCAACCATTGTCTGAAAAATTCAATGCATATTACTTCTTTAAGGTAGATAATTGTAGGCAGCTGATGCCTAAAAGATGGCACCGGTTTCCGGTACACTGTGGCCATAAACAACACCACTGCACAGGCGCTAGCCTGAATCTGGTGCCAACCCCTCCCGAGTGGGTGCATGCTAATGAAGTGTTGACAGGCTGACCAATCCCAGGAGGACACATAGCCCTCCCTAGTGCTGGGGTGTATATAAGCAGTCCTCCCTGGGTTCCTGGGGTTCCCGTAGCTTCAAGCTGTTCCTGCAATAAAGCTGTTGAGAAGAATCTGACTGTGTTGCGTTTTCCTTGCCGGATAAGGTGGGCGCAACAGATAATGTGAGCATGAGGTAGCTTGAGGAAATATTTTACGCCATTATCTATGTCACCAATGTTTTTGTGAATAGACACTCACACTCTAATAACACTGATAAAGTTATTGATTAATCAAACTGAATTTAGAAGAAAAATTTTGGTCACGTTATCAATGCTTTGCTTGAGGGAAGAGATATCTATGTCTCCCTAAGGATAATTTTTGCTGTACAGTTTGCATCTGAAAAGAGACTTGAAACACACCGGAAAACCTAGATGAATTGGATGATTTTTCTAGACAGATATTATGTACCATTGTTAAATCAAGATCAGATAAACCATCTAAACAGTCCCATTACCTCTAAGGAAATAGAAATAGTTATCAAAACTTTCCCAGCCAGGGCCAAATGGTTTTAGTGAAGAATTCTACCAGTCATTCACAGAAGACCTAATATGATTACTCAAACCATTGCATGAAATAGAAACAGAAGGAATACTACATAATTTATTCTATGAAGCCACAGTTACTCTAATACCTAAACCAAACACAGACCCAACAAAGAAAGAGAACTTCAGACCAATCTCCCTTATGAATATCAATTATAAAGATACTCAGTAAAATTCTTGAAAACCAAATCCAAGAACACATTAAAATGACCATTCACCATGATTAAGTAGGGATGCACGGATGGTTCAATATATGAAAACCCATCAACATAATACACTATATAAACTTGTCCCGAGCTATAGTTCTCGCCGGCAAGAACACACTCGGACAACCAGAATCTTCTGCAGCAAAAGCTTTATTGCTTCTTCAGGAGGGAAGACCCCGACCCCGGAAAATTGCACTGCTTATATAGCCCTCAGCCATGGCGTTTCAGCACCTGATGTGGCGTGTCAGCTCCTGATTCTTTGCTTGCCCATCACCCCACTACTACATGCCGAGATGGGCAGTGAATAGGCATGAGTTGACTCTCGCACCTGCTTACAAGGCTTGTTTACTAGTTAGGTACAGTGAAGGCCAGCACCATCTTATAATGGCGATTGCTCTCGGCTCTTGATTGCTCGCGGCACAGCTCTACACATCTCCCCCTTTCTATTTTATTAAAATGAGGCTAGACTAGGTCTGTGTAATCATGTCCATCTGCTATGGCTCCTGTCTTGGGTCATTCCTCCAATGTCACAGCCTTTCCCATCATAGGGTAACCCTATCGCCACTGGGTCCCGTGTCTTAGGTTGATCTGTGCATGAGGAAAGTTGCCTGTCCCTGGATACCGCAGTGCTATGTGACAGTAATTACTAAATGACCTAGGGCAAACTCTACAAAAGAGGCCAGCCACTAATGTCAACCTATTCTTGAGCAAAGATAGCCAGATTTCAGGGGAGGCCCCTTGCTCAATGGCAGCAAGTGTTTGAGCTATCACAACCTTGTCATTTGTTTGTTGGGTTCTGAGCTTGCAAACCAACTAGAGCATGAACACAATTCCACAGCAGGTGGCAACACCAAATAAACCTAGCCCCACCCATTCCTTAAAATAAGAAAATGCAGATGAACTCCAGGAGGAGAGGCCCTCTGTCAATGAAAGGTCCACTCACGTTGAGTTGATCTTTAAAACTGCCACCATCAGGGCCTCAAGAGTTTCATCGAATCCCTCAGACCAATTTCCTGCAAGATACAAGGAAAGCTGTCTAGACAGATTAGCTGCATGAGTAAAATTTTCATATTGTACACTGGTAATACACAGAGTGTATAGAACGCCTATCTGTTCCTCTGCCAGGTCAAGGCGCTGATTCAAAATCATCAGCCCTCCCTTTAACTTGGTACTAGCAGAAGTTTGGACAGTGATGGCATCAGTCAGATCTGCTGAAAGCTGATTTAATTTTGTGCCTGATTGAACCATACTAGCCATAGCATACCCGGCAGCTGTAGCAGCAGCTGCACTGGCTGAAATTGCTATGATTACAACAGCAGTAATGCCAAAATCTCTTTTTTGTCAAAACAGGGATAAGGTGGAGGGTGTTTCCACCTGAACAGGAGGGATCCAACGTGGGATCCGTGCCACCATGGCGCATGTGTCCTTTGTTACATCCCCAAATTGAGAAATCCAACAAGAATCATTGAAACAGACTTCAAATGAATCATTTGAAAGAATAAACAAGAAAGGGGGGGTAAACACAGACTGGGGTAGGTGGATAATTAATCTGCTTTACCAAAATTTTATTGAACCCAGTGATCTCTACACTGGTATTAGTATATCCATAAGAGTCCAGGGAGGCAGCATGTATTCCCCAATACTGAGCAAATCTTGAGATTTCAGTAAAAGAAGCCTTTCCAACTGCTCCTCCCTGGATAAAGATCAAAGGATTGAGTTCTGTACAACTGCCATTGACTCCACAAAGCACCCACTTGTGAAAGGGATGCATTCTAAAGTCCTGTATGAAAAGTCCCTTTTTCATAACAAATTCCTTCTCTGGGTCAGCCATCATGTTGGGAGAAAAGGAAAAGGTTTTACTCTGATCTGCCCAATGAGTGATGGAGGATTGACAATCAGACCAAGGTAGGATCAGCCCTTCATCTTCCAAGCTACAATGAGGGGCTATTTTTGGTTGGGGGGGGACGTTCTTTGTCTGAAAAGTTAGGTGGTAGAAATGTACCATTAACCCAAATTGCCTCCTGCCAGAAGGTCCGATTTGTAAAGGTTATATCTGCGTTGGAAGTATCTTGGGTTGTGCTCACCCAACCTCCTCGGTGCTCATTAAACCTCACCAAAGCTCAGGCTGTGAGGTTGATACATTTTCCTGGTCCATTAATTTGAAAACATAAAGAACTCTGTTCTAATAAAGAGCGATTTTCTCCTAATGGTGCTCGGGTGGGATCATAGGGTAGATATGGTAAATCTAATGTTTTATTAGTAGTAAAGAATTTTGGAAAAACTATAGCATCTTGGCAAACTGGCGTTGGTTTAGGGAAAGACGAGAGAATGGCCCATCTCTGTTCGCCCATCATACTAGAAACCTGAGACAAGTTCAGCATTGTCAGGATCAGGAGCAGTCCTCGGGAGGTCAGCATCTTCACTCTGTGGAAAAACACAAACAGCTCCCCTGGATCTTATCAAAATAGGATCCGGGCCTTTCCACAGACGAGATAAGACATCCTTCCATTTCACCATTTCTTTTGGTCTATCAGGGTCTGAGCTATATCGATTGGCTGCAGAGCAACCTTGCTCATCAAGATTCAAAAAATTAAGTGTAAAGAGTGCCATAGATACAGCTACTCTTGGCACTGAGGGCAGAGTGTCATCAACTCCCCGCTTTTGTTTTATAAAATAAGACCTGAGTGTACAGTGGGCATGTTCCACAATGCCTTGTCCTTGAGGAATATAAGGAAGGCCAGTCAAGTAAGTGACATCCATTTGATGGCAAAATTGCTGAAATTTAGTAGAGGTATATGCTGGCCCATTATCAGTTTTAAGAATTGTGGGGTTGCCCCAAGCACTCCAAGCTTCTAAACAGTGCAGTATAACATGAGAAGCTTTCTCACCTGTTAAAGGTGTAGCAAACATAACACCAGAGCAGGTGTCAATGGAAACATGTAAATATTGATTTCTTCCAAAGGAGGAAATATGAGTGACATCCATTTGCCAGACCTGTAATGGCCTGATGCCTCGGGGGTTTACCCCTACATGAGGAGTAGGCAGAAATTGACAACAGTTTTGACATTGGGTGACAATGTCACGAGCTTCCTTCCTGGTTAAAGTGAAATGGCGGCATAATGTTTCAGCCATCACGTGGAAGCATTTATGAAACTCCCTTGCAGCCTCTGCCTGCGAGGACAGAGCAGCAGCCACGATTCTAGTGGCTTTGTCTGCCAAGTCATTTCCATGAGACATGGGGCCAGGAAGGCCAGAATGAGCCCTAACATGAGTAATATACACAAGATGTCTTCTATGTAACAGGGCTGACTGAATTTGCTGAAAAATGTGAACAAGCTTGCTAGAGGATCTAATTAAGCCAGCAACTTCAAGCGTATTAACTGCATTAACCACATATAAGGAATCAGATACAATATTGAGCGGTCCCGGAAAAGTTTCAAGGACCTTTAGAACTACCAAACACTCTACAACCTGGCGTGATGTCTCATTATATTGTTTAGATGTTACTTGGCCATTTACTACATATGCACCTATACCATATTTGGATCCATCTGTATATACTACTACCCCATCCGGAAGTGGGTGTTTGGCTGTTATTACTGGAAACACTATGGCTTGGCTTAAGCCAAACTGTAAAATTGGATGTTTTGGATAATGATTATCAATTTGTCCTGAATAGGAGGCAACCAAGACTGCCCAATCGTTAGTTGTTGCTGCCAGGGTTTGAACTTGAGCAGATGTATAAGGTACAATTAGCATATGAGGTTCTCTCCCAAAATGAATAATGGCTGCTTTTATTCCCTGAAGTGCAAGTTGAGCAACTGCATTAGGATACCACTCAATGATTTTTCAGGGGAAGCATTAGGGTGGACCCACAATAAGGGTCCATTTTGCCACAAGACTGCTGTTGGTAACTGTGCAGTTTTTAATATGCACAATTCAAATGACTCTGACTCGTCAATGCGTTGTAATTGAGCATCTTGTAAGGCCCTTTCTACAGTTTGTAAAGCTTGACATGCAGCTAGGGTAAGTGCTCTGAGGGAGGAGATGTGGTTATCTCCCTCTAATATATCAAATAAGGGCTTTAATTCTGCTGAGGGAATTTTCAAAAATGGCCTTAGCCAATTAATATCTCCCAGCAATTTTTGGAAATCATTCAAGGTATGAAGTTGATCTTTGTGAATCTCTAATTTTTGAGAAACAATCTTGTCAGGATAAATGAGTGACCCTAGGAAGGCTCCCATTCGAGCAACTTGCACCTTTTCGTTGGCCACCTGCAATCCCCATTGCCCTAATGATTTTATTAATATAGGGTATGCATCTTGCAATAAATGTGAATTTTTATGGCAAATCAAAATGTCATCCATATAAATTATTACAAGTAATGATGGAAAATGCTCTCTAACTGACTTAAGTGCCAATTGCACATACAGTTGACATATGGTGGGTAGAGGCTCCTTTGCTTATGTGCCTCCCCAGCTCGATCTCTCTTTGTCTCTCCCTTTCCATCCCTTTTTCTAAGCTCTCCCAGGGCATTTTTCCCCTTATATCTCATTTCCTCGGGCTCAAGGCCCGGGGAAAGGCCTTCATACTTCAGTGCACCTTGTTTCCTCTCAGCTCTTACTCTCTCTTCCTGCTCTATCTCTGGTAGACTGTCTTGAATTTCATCCAAAATCTTCTGCCCTGCCTCAACCATTTGCTTACAATCCTCGTCTGTTAAGCACGATCTTACCAGTTTTCACAATGGCATGATCCCTGCTTTAAGTTTGCCGTTCTGCTGTTCCCTAACTAGATCTCCTTTCAGTTTGTTCCATGAGGCGACAGTTAATGACACTGAGCAAGCATACCATGGTGCCACATGGTCTATCTCCCTGACAAATCCTTCTATAGTCTTAGTGGCGATTTTCAGGCCACACTGCTTCAGGACCAACCTTAAGGCCCTTACAACAGTGTTGGAGATTCCCATACTGGTCGCTGTCCAGGCCTGACTGCGACTGAGAACCAGTCAGCAATACTGGTTGCTGTCCAGGCCTGCCCGCGACTGAGAACCAGTCAGCAGTTCCAGAGGTGGAAGCAAAACGAAACCGAAAGGGAAGGAATAATCACAGTGAAAACAATCAAAAGGGCATCTAACTCTGGAGAAATTTCAAGACTGTACGTACCTTACAGAGCTGTAGTGTCCTGCAGTTCTGGTTCCGCCCCACGAACGAGGGATCTCCCTTGCGCTGGTGTGATGGTATAAAGTTCCAGGGTTCCTCGGTGCCACTTGTCCAGAGCTATTGTTCTCACAGGCAAGAACACACTCAGACAACCAGAATCTTCTGCAGCAAAAGCTTTATTGCTTCTTCAGGAGGGAAGACCCCGACCCCAGAAAATGGCGCTGCTTATATAGCCCTCAGCCATGGCGTTTCAGCACCTGATGTGGCATGACAGCTCCTGATTCGTTGATCATCCATCACCCCACTACTACGTCCCAAGATGGGCAGTGAATAGGCATGAGTTGACTCTCGCACCTGCTTACAAGGCTTGTTTACTAGTTAGGCACAGTGGAGGCCAACACCATCTTATAATGGCGATTGCTCGCGGCTTGTGATTGCTTGCAGCATGGCTCTCCACATAAACTGGATCAGGTATGGAGATGAGGGACAGGATAGAAGCCCAGAGGGCCAGGAAAATGAATAGATATAAGCAGCATTATGGGTGGAGGGTGGGAGACCCTCTAGAAAGTACCAGAAAACCAGGAGATGAGAGACTCTAAGGACTCAATGGGGTTGACCTTAGCCAAAATGCCCAACATTTGGGAGAGGGAACTTGAAGAGTCTACCTCCAGTAGATAGACAAGACCTATAAGTAGAGGAACAGGGTTACTAACCCATAGTCAAAATTTCTGACCCAGAACTGTTCTTGTCTAAAAGAACTGCATGGGGAAAAATGGAGAAGAGATTGAAAGAAAGGTAGTCAGTCCAATGACAGGGACCAATTTGGTATCTAACTCACAGGCACCAAGACCTAACACTATTTCTGATGCTATGATGTACTTACAGACAGGAGCCTAGTATGGCTGTCCTCTGGCCTTACCAGCATCTGACTGAGACAGAAGGGTGTGTGTGTGTGTGTCCTCAGAAGACATACCCTTTGAACTAGAATTACAAGTTACTAGGAGCCCCCTGATATTGGTGCTGAAATTTCAACTCTGATTCTTATAATTGAGCATCAAAGATTTTAACCACGGAGCAATGTATCGAAGTTGAGTATGCTGTTTCTGATAGCTGACAGAGTACAAGAGAAAGACAGTACAAACTAGATTTATACTAAGGAGTTCTGCCTGAGATCCAAAAACATGGAAGAGTCAGGCAGTGAGGATGGTCAGAATGGGGTAGAATATTAGAAAATATCCTCAGGTTTAGCTCATTTGCAAAAAAGGAAAAATCTATGGTTCAGCATCCAAACATGGCATTTAATAATTGACCAATTCAGTAAGCTATAGTAATTGGAGAAATTCTGCCTCTAAACCTCTTGAATTGAAAGACATTAAAAAAAAAAAGAATAGCGCTTCACAGCCTGTCTCTTGAGACTCTGAGATATGGTAATAGATACAATCAATTTGAATGCCATGAAATTAAAGAAATAAAAAAGTGTAACTTACTGAGAGAGGGCTATAGTACCTGAGGAATAGGTAGAAAATGAATCACTGATAGACTTGCTCATATATTCCATTAAAGACATTTAGTTATCCCTGGCTATGTTTTCTATAAATATCAAACAAGGAATGGTTGGGCAGGGGTAGAGGCTGTGGAGTAGATATGGCATTACACTTTACATCTCATTAAAGTTTATGTTTATAAATTTGCCATGAGTTTGACCCACATTTTCTCAATACTATCATTTTCTTGACAATATGCAAAGTCAGAAAGGCTTAATATGTTACTTTTTCCTAGACATGTAGTTCTTTTCACTGTAAACATGCAGAAAAAACCTTGCAGAATTACACTCAGCATAATATAGCTGTTATCAGAGGCCCTGATGTAGAAAATGATATTGGTCTGAATATCAATCTGGAGGAACTCATAATGGTTCTCACAAATATATTTTTCTTGTGATAATACAGGGACTAATGTTCTGAGGATAAAGTGCAGACTAATACCCATTTCTATGATTGCAAAGAAAAAAGTTGACATCTTTGGTATCAATGGAAGATGATAAGTAATAAATGACTCTTTTAGTTGCTAGTCACCACATGAAGTTGGATAATTTAATCATAGTATAACTTTGTATTATAAATGCTAGTATTGCTTTAACTTATGGGTAAGAAAATTGAAGCATGATATTCTTCAATGGGGCAGAACAGGAGAAAATATTTTATTTTTATTGGTTTTTCCACATAAGAACTTGCTGCATTGGACACAGTATAAATTTTAAGAGAAAAAAAATGCTGAAATTTATTTTAGTTTTCTTTTTTCTACTGAAAGACAGCACTTTACAATTTTGGTGAAGGAAAATTTCTCCATATCATTGTCAAATTAATACTTTGTGATTACTATACTGATGTGTACTTATCTGCAAAATATACAAAAATAAAAGTATGTAGTGAAAAAGGATACATAGCTATATGTAACTTGTAAACATAATCTACTATACTTTTGGTGTCTAGGGTTCACTCCACATGGCTCATAAAATTTCAATGAATAAATTAGACCACAACTATGGATAATTTATATTATAAGATTTCGTTGTAAATACTATATAATCAAAATTCTGTTGTCAAATATTACGTACAATTCTCAGATATGGGAAAACATGCATATATATATATATATATATATATGATTAATATATATTAATAAACTGGAGTTTATGATTTCCAAATTATTTAATTTTATGAGTTTTAGTAAATAAACCTGAGTGGGCATTTTGAATTGCAAATGTTTCCACATCTCTAATTATTTCTAAGAATAATGTGCATTTGGAATCACTTATTTTATAGTCAAAATGACTAGCAATTCATTCATAATTAGATATTCATTATAATGTAGTATACAAGTACATGTTTGCTTCAAATCTTCTTTAATTTAATGTGCTTTCCTTAATCTGAAAAATGCTTGAAGCTCTACTAGCAAAACTTACAGTACTAACTGCTAACACTTAAAAATCAAATAAATCAAAGTTAATAATGCCTAAGTGTTATTACTATAAAGGGATTTAAATTCTTTCAAAGCTATCTGCCCACATTAATTTTGTTAAATACTTATTAAATTAAGTTGGAGTTACGTTTCTGTCCAAAAGCTAATTGTACACCTTTACAGACATGTAAAAATCAAGAGTCATTTAATTCTAAATCTATGAAAAGCCTCACAGTTTCCTTGAGAGATCATACAGGTAGAAACTTGTATAAGACAAAAGGATTTAGCCTATTCTTAAATATTTTTTTTTGTCCTGGTCTTATGAGGAAAAGAATACCCATAGAGATGATCTCCCCTGTGGTTGTTTGAATAAAAATGGACCCCATTAAGTCCATATGGAATCTCACGATTAGGAGGCATTCCAGTAGGTGTGGCCATGTAGGAGGAAGTGCATCACTCTGGGTGGGCCTTGAGGCTTCAGAAGCTCAAGATGGACTCAATGTGTTACACTTTCTTCCTGCTACCTGCCAATCTAGATGTGGAATGCTGAGCCACCCTTCAAACACCATGTCTGTCTACATGCTGCCATGCTTCGCACCATGAAGATAATGGACTAAACATTTGAAATTGTAAGACAGCTCCAAATAACTGCTTTTCTTTACAAGAGTTGCTGTGATAAAATTGCTTTACAGCAATTAAGATCTAAGATGTCCAGAGACTACTCCACCTGGGGATGCATCCCATAATCAGCCACCAAACCCAGACACTATTGCATATGCCAGCTGTGGGAAGCCACATGTGCCATTGCAGGGTAGCACTGGCTACCGCTGGCCACCACGCATACATAGGCAGTAAAGTTTTTTTGCCAAGATGAGGTTTTGAGAATTAACCAATCAGATGAGAGACAAGTTAACCACTCAGATGAGAGACAAGTTAACCAATCAGATGTAGACATGCAAATGAGGTGGTAAGCATAACCCATGCATAACCAATCCGGGTGTGAGACATGCCTCTCCTAGGCCTCTATAAGCAGCACCCGTTCTGGGTTTGGGGTCTCTCAAGCTCTCCCAATAAACGTGTGCAGAAGGATCCTGTTGCAGCGTCGTTCTTGCTGGCGAGTCAGGGCACGCTCAAGAGCCAGCAAGATTTTGCTGAAGGGACCTTGGCATAGCTATCTCGTATGAGGCAATGCCAGTGCCTGGCAAATACAGAAGTGGATGCTCACAGTCATCTATAAGATGGAACACAGGGCCCCCAATGGAGAAGCTAGAGAAAGCACCCAAGGAGCTTAAGGGGTCTGCAACCCTATAGGTGGAATAACAATATGAACTAACCAGTACCCCCAGAGCTCATGTCTCTAGCTGCATATGTAGAGACTAGGTCATCAATGGGAAGAGAGGCCCTTGGTATTGCAAACTTTTATGCCCCAGTACAGGGGAATGCCAAGGCCAAGAAGTGGGAGTGGGTGGGTAGGGCAGCAGGGCAGGGGGAGGGTATAGGGACCTTTCGGGATAGCATTTGAAATGTACATAAAGAAAATATCTAATAAAAAAAAAAAGAAAAAAGAAAAGATCTAAGATGTCCCCAAACACAGAACCCAAAGAACATACTATCAGTCCAACCCTTGAACCACTGTCTATGTATAGTTAATCTGCCCTGCATGCTAAAGATGTGTCACCTTTGACCATTTCAGGAAACTCAAGGGAAACTTCTGCAGTCACACCCAAATATTACGTATGAGGAGGGGTCTAAGGGACACATATTATCCTTCAGTGTATTCTTGACTGTAGGGTTCAATGTTGAAGTGCTTAAGCCTTTCTTATCATCTTTCTTACCATCTAAAGTGGGTCTTTAGGTTAGCATAACCAATGAAGTACATTGTGAAGACCAGACACTAATGTTGACCATCCATTGGCAGGTTCAGGCCAGGCTCAGCATCAAGCTCTGGCATGTTCTGTGGTGAATCTCAAATAAGTCCAACAATCCTTTCCTGGCCTTCATCTAGTAGGCTAAGGAATGTGCTACGGGACAAAGGAGCATACCATGGTGAGTGACAATAAGACCAAGAAACCTAGAGAATCCATAACTTTCAATATTATATAAATTAAATGGAATATTATCCTAATTGTAATTTATAAAAATATTTTTACAGGATATAATAGGATTCATTGTAAAAATAATACAAGATTTTTTCCAACAAAGTATTTTATTTCCTGCGTATATGTGGGGTTTTATTGCATGTCAGAGCAATGGCTATGTTACATAAATATATATGGAGAAAGGATATTACAACTTGTTCTTCAACACAAGTTATATCTACAGTGCTATTTTATCCTATTTGTTGTTTTTCTATTTGTCTTCAAATGTGTGAAGCAGTTTGATAACTTATAATATTCATAATATTCATTACCTTCAAGTCATTTACCATTGAACATTTAACTAAATATTTACATGGCTTGGGGTGAGTAGACCCAAATATGTGTGGTAGAAAATAGACATCTACAAATTTGTCTACTAGAACTCTGGAGATATAAAGCATTTTGTATAAAATACAGAAAAGGAGGCAGTATGTGCTTTAATAAAAATGCATGTTATATACATTATAGTACCTAAACTGTGGTTTATACCTCACTGATTGTGGGAGTCACAAAACAGTTAGAACCTCATATGGTTTCTAAGTGTATAATTGTACTGTTAGATGTTTGAATTGATAGAAAAACTTTGCTCTGTGACCATAAATCAAGTTTGGTGTGGGAGCTTGTGATTACATTCCCAACATTAATAAGATGGAGACAAATATATCTCTGATTTCTCTGACCAACCAGACTAGCCTACTAGGTGAAGCCCAGGTCAGTGAGAGACGCTGACACACACACAAATACACACACACACACACACACATGTTGTACAGGAAATGAAGAATAAAACTCAAGATTGTTTTCTGAACTTCTCCCAGACTTACACACACTTGTGCACACACATACACAAGAACATCCACACACATGCATATAATATGCATTTACTAAAAATAAATAATTGTATAATATCCAAAGTTTTATACAAAATGAGATGTGTAGTGAATTTAAGATTCTGTACCACTCAAATTTACTGCAGACTTGGTTTTGAATGCACACAATGCTCCCTGCACCACATAGGTCATCTACCACTTAGCATCAGTGTATTCTATCAAAATAAGCTAGATGAAGATTCTTAGGATTTTACTACTCTGAACATACACCATGACCGAGACAACATTTAAATGGGGTTGACTTACAGGTTCAGAAGTTCAGTCAATTATCATCAAGGTTGCAGCATGGCAACAGAAGGCTGCTAGGAGAAGACTTGCTTCAAGGAGGACAGGACAAGGTCTTAAAGTCCACGCCCATAGTGACATACCTACTACAACACAGCCACACATCCTAATACTGCTACTCCGTGGCCAAGCATATAGAAACCATCACACCTTATATGCAATGGATTCCACTCATATAGATAAAATAACTTAGTTATAGCAAACAATACTTATATTACTCCTCTACCGTTATTTCTTACCATATAAATATCAAATTAGTTTATCTTTAAATTATATTGTGATAGGATGTTT
The DNA here is from genome assembly GCF_978045245.1 of Mus caroli. Taxonomy (NCBI): domain Eukaryota; kingdom Metazoa; phylum Chordata; class Mammalia; order Rodentia; family Muridae; genus Mus; species Mus caroli. The sequence goes on along the minus strand of NW_028227264.1, from coordinate 103,250,263 downwards.
GATTTGAAACTTTAGTATCTGAATTGCCAACTTGACTACTATTTTAAAAAAAGAATAATAAATTAATTTTAGTTTGGCAATAGGTCAGAATTTATGACAATATTAATAGCCACACACATTCCTGCCATTGTGTACTCTAGTTTATATTTACATGAATATTCCTATATTTTTATCCTTAATAAATAATATTATGTATATACAAAATCATGATTTAGAATCCCTTTTAAATTTTTTTTGTAAGTAAATCCATGATGCATATATCTGTTTTATTTGCTGGTTTCTTATAGTTACATAAAATTTTTTGGGTCAAAAGTGATAAATTGTAGGCCGGGCATGGGGGCGCACGCCTTTGATCCCAGTACTTGGGAGGCAGAGGCAGGCGGATTTCTGAGTTCGAGGCCAGCCTGGTCTAAAGAGTGAGTTCCAGGACAGCCAGGGCTACACAGAGAAACCCTCTCTCAAAAAAACAAAAAACAAAACAAAACAAAAAAAGTGATGAATTGTAGTAGTGTATAGCACAGCTTTGTAAAAATGAATATTATGTCCCAATGACATATATAAAGAAAACGAATGATAAATGTCACTATTGTAATCAAATTAACACAGGGACAAACCAGACATAAGGTCACACAGGTGCCTACCAAGTCTGAATATGCAGTGCACATTATTAAGAGGTGATTTATTTTATTTTATCTATTATGTAAATGCCAAAGCTTTTGTATGTGAACCACATGCATGCCCAGTACCTACAGAGGCCACAAGCTGCTGGGTCTTCCAAAAACAGAGTTACAGACATTGTGAGCTTCCGGGTGTAAATGCTGGAAATATGCATGATCCGCTGCAAGAGCAGCAAGTGACTGCTACCACTAAGCCATCAAATCAAGCATCTGGAACTCACATCTTAAAAATTCTACTTAGATGGATTTATTCATGGAATTTAGTCAATATGACTGAACACAACCTGTATCAAGATAAAGAACTGCAAATACTACAAATATTACCTCCTGAAAATAAGTAGATCTGTCAAATGATAACACAAACCAAGAGGCTGAGAACATTGGTCACAGGAGCTTTGGAAGCTTTTACAAAGCGGCCACATTGTTCTTCTGCAAACCACACTTGGTATTTAGAGTACATTTATCATGTTCAGTCTCTTTTTCTTTCATAATGTATCCTAATGTCTTAGTCAGGGCTTGTATTCCTGCACAAAACATCATTACCAAGAAGCAAGTTGGGGAGGAAAGGGTTCATTCAGCTTACACTTCCACATTGCTGTTCTTCACCAAAGTAAGTCAGGACTGGAACTCACACAGGATAGGAACTCAGAGACAGGAGCTGATGCAGAGGCCATGGAGGAATATTACTTCCTGAATTGCTTTCCCTGGCTTTCTCATAGAACCCAGGACTACTAACCCATGGATGGCACCACCCACAATGGGCCCTCCCATTGATTACTAATTGAGAAAATGCCTTACAGCTTAATCTCATGGAGGCATTTCCTCAGGGAAGGCTCCTTTCTCTGTGATAACTCCAGCTTGTGTCAAGTTGACACACAAAACCAGACACTACACCTAGCCTGATCATGTATATTTGACAAAAAAGAGTATATTAGTAAGTTGATATAAACTAAGCCTTGAGAGAGTCCATTTGGAAGGCTACTGCTTTGATAACTGAAAAAAACTCTATTTTCTAAAATATGGGAAAAATACTAATCTGATATCTGGTGATATCTATCCCAGACTCCAACTGTATGGCTCCAATCTTTTTTTTAATCAGCCTCAGCCCTTCTGCCATACCATTTGAATCTAGATCTTCTAAAAAAGATAATCACTCCATTGTTCACTATGTGAAAGTTATGACCTATAAAACTTGTGAATGAACTATTTTCCATCCCCAACTACTAAGTTTTACAGTGGTATATTGTATGCCAGTAGACAGGTCCAAGAAGAATTGTACCAGAATTGGGATATTGTTTTCACAAAAGCCTGAAATATGAGTTACTAAACTTAATCTGAGATGCAGACAAAATACCTGAAATAATTTAATGAAAAAAATGTCAGACTTGGACAAAATGTATATTATTAAATATTTAACATGTACAGGGAGAAAAGTATCCTTTAAGTTCACGTTTTTCTGGACTGACAAGAAACCTACCTGTACCCAAGAGCATGCATTTTAAGACAATAACATGTACCTGAATTCCATTCACAATTCTAGCATAATGACACAAGTAAGTATAATATTGAAGATTTGAGGGAAAAAGTACGATTTACCTGGAATGGCTTGAAGTTTGAGACATATAACAGACTATAATGTAATAGATAAACAGCTGCCCCACAAGCCTATGCCTTTAGTATCTCACAATTCTACTGATTCTTCCCACTAAATCTGGAATTGGCTGTGTGTCTTTCCTCCTACTCCTCTCCTTCCCCTCCATCCCTCCATCCTCCATCTGCTTTTGTGCATATAAAGCAAGAACTATATGCAGCCCTAGCTGGCCTGAAAGTTGCTATGTATACCAGGCTGGGCTGAAACTCTCAGAGGTCTACCTGCAGTAATTAAACCATTCACCACCATGCTTACCTGTTCTTCTCTTTAAAAGATATGTGGCTTGGCCCTAAGCAGAACTTGAGTGCAAACTCTGCAGGCAGTCCCACAACAACCAGAAGATGATCCATTCCAAGAGCTCTAACACTCCCAGGATCATAGGTTCAGAGGTGAGGAGAACACAACATCTGCCCCAACACCAGGAGTGACTGGGACCAGCAGGATTCAGGCGCCCAGAAACTCCACCTAGCCCGTGGCACAGTTTCCTTCCAGTCTGAGCCAGTATCCTGAGCAGACCTTGGGCACAAACTCCATAGCCAGTCCCACAACACCCAGAAGAAGCTCCACTCACAGTCGCTCTTAAATGTCAAGGATCATAGGATCAGAGGTGCCCTGAGCAGACCTTGGGTGCTATATCCACAGTTAATCCCACAGCACCCAGAAGAGACTCCAATCGCTGGCACTCTAACATACTCAGGATCCCAGGATACCGGAATCCCAGGAACTTGGTCACAACAGCATCTCAGGGACCCAGAGGCAGCTTGAATCCCAGGAGCTCTGACACAACCAGGATCTCAGGATCATAGGATCACAGGATCATAGAGACAGCTAAACTCTGAGGAGTTCTGACACAACCAGGATTACAGAAAAAACAGACTCCACTCAGATATAGCAAGGTCAGGTAGCACTAGGGATAATCAGAGGGCAGGAAGCAAGTGTTAGAATATAAGCAACAGAATCCAAGGTTACTTGGCATCATCAGAATCCAATTCTACCATAGCAAACCCTGGATACACTACCATACAAGAAAAGCAAGATAAATATCAAAAATCATTTTTCATGATGGTGATAGAGGACTTTAAGAAGGACATAAATATCTCCCTTAAAGAAATACAGGAAAACACAGGTAAAGGGCTAGAAGTCCTTAAATAGGAAACACAAATTTCCCTTTAAAAATTACAGGAAAACACAAACAGATGAAGGTAATGAACAAAACCATTCAAGATCTAAAAATGAAAATAGAAACAATAAAGAAATCACAAAGACAGACAAACTTGGAATTAGGAAACCTGGGAAATAGATCAGGAGTCATAGATGCAAGCATTACCAACAGAATACAAGAGATAGGAGAGAGAAACTCAGGTGCAGAAGATAACATAAAAAACATTGACAGAACAAAGAAAATGCAAAAAGACAAAAGCTTCTAACCCAAAACATTCAGTAAATCCAGGACACAATGTGATAATAGGTATAGAAGAGGGTGAAGATTCCCAACTTAAAGAGCCAGTAAATATCTTCAATAAAATTATAGAAGAAAACTTCCCTAGCCTAAACAAAGAGATGCCCATGAGCATACAAGAGGCCTACAGAACTCCTAAGAGATTGGGCCAGAAAAGAAATTCCTCCCATCACATAATAATTAAAACACCAAATGCATTAAACAGAGAAAGAATATTAAAAGCAGTAAGGGGAAAAGTTCAAACAACATATAAAGGCAGAAATATCAGAATTATACCAGAATTCTCACCAGAGACTATGAAAACTAGAAGATCCTGGACAGATGTTATACATACCCTAAGAGAACACAAATGCCAGTCCAGGCTACAATATCCAGCAAAACTCTCAGTTACCATATGTTGCTTCTGTCTCCAACCTGCAGAAAAGAGTGACGACACAGCGTTCTTCTCAAAGCAGTTTATTCAGGAACCTTAACATGCAAGCAGAAATCTCTCTCCAGTCCCCAATCGCAATCCCTTATATAACCCCTCAACCACACCCCATCAGCCCAGTCCGCGTAATCTCAGTTCATTGGCCTTCATCAAGTGGTCTAATCTTGCATCATGGTGTGCCTGCACAGCTCTCATGATGGACGTGGCTTATTTTCAGGTGTATGAGGAAGTCAGGTATAAGTCATAAGACTTGGCTGCAGTCCTGGGCGCCATCTTGGGACTACCACCACACCCGCTCCCCACATTTCCCCTTTTTGTTGGCAGAGAGAATGTCTGTCTTAGCTTGCCCCCTGCGGCAATGCCCCTTACTAGTCACTGGGAGACAAACAGTTTTGGTTTGATCCCTGTCTTAGGTTGGTGACACACCTAGGGAGTCTTACCCGTCATTGACTACTTCTCTAGCATGCCAAGCCACACTTGAGGAGACTGTCCTGTCTCCACCTCTGCAAAAGCCTATATCATCAAGGCTTGGGTTCTGCACTGATGAAACTGTATACGGCAAATGCACCAAAAGGCGAGGATGCTGATTAATATCAGACACAGGGCAAGTCCACCAATTCTGGCCCACTCTTTCAAGCGGGAGACAGCTGTAGATACAGCTGGCCAGTCCTTAAGGTATTGAAATATCTGTAACACCCACGGATAAATTATTCACAGCCATGGCAGTTTTTGCCACAGAGGTAAGGGATGCAGTCGCAGCCATGGCTGCAGTGGCAGAAATTGCTATAGCAGTGACAATGGCCACAGTAATTCCAAAAATCCCTCTTAGGTCTAAACAAATTCATAGCAGAAGGAGCTTAAACAGGCTGAGGTACAAAGCGAGGCATCCTAGTCACAACAGCTAAATGATATTCAGATGCATTCCAGCACATACTATAATAACAAATATCACTACTACAATTAACAACATTATTCTCATAACTACCATTATAAACAATAAACACAAAAGGAGGACACAAACAAACAGGCGTAACCTTAAAGGAAGCATTGCTCCCTCCAGCAAGTTGAGATACAGAGGTTTCAAACACACTAGACCCATTCCAATAAAAACTTGCATTACCCCATGCCCCTCCCACTAGGATACTCAGAGGAGAAAGATCTGTGCAACTACCATTCACACCACACAACAACCACACTTATCTGAGAAATATTTTGAATCATTTGAAAGCACAGCAATCCCCTCAACTGAAGCTGCATCAATTCCTGCACAGGTGGTATTTCCCCATCCAGGGTAACTGCAGTGAAGCGAAGCATTAGATGTGAAAAATCTAGGGAACACTTGTTCTGAATGCATCATCGGCATGGGTTGGGTAAACACAGATATGATTCCCCGAAGTGGATATTAGCCTAGAAACTTAGAATACCCAAGATATAAGTTACAATTTGCAAAACACATGAAACTGAAGAAGAACAAAGACCAAAGTGTGGACACTTTGCCCCTTCTTAGAATTGGGAACAAAACACCCATGGAAGGAGTTACAGAGACAAAGTTTGGAGCTGAGACAAAAGGATAGAGCATCTAGAGACTGCCATATCCAGGGATCCATCCCATAATCAGCCTCCAAACGCTGACACCATTGCATACACTAGCAAGATTTTGCAGAAAGGACCCTGATATAGCTATCTCTTGTGAGACTATCCTGGGGCCTAGCAAACACAGAAGTGGATGCTCACAGTCAGCTATTGGATGGATCACAGGGCCCGCAATGGAGGAGCTAGAGAAAGTACCCAATGAGCTAAAGGGATTTGCAACCCTATAGGTGCAATAACATTAAGAACTAACCAGTACCCCGGTGCTCTTGACTCTAGCTGCATATGTATCAAAGTCGGCCATCACTGGAAAGAGAGGCCCATTGGGCATGCAAACTTTATATGCCCCAGTACAGGGGAACGCCAGGGCCAAAAAGTGGAAGTGGGTGGGCAGGGGAGTTGGGGGGGAGGGTATGGGGGACTTTTTGGATAGCATTGTAAATGTAAATGAGGAAAATACTTAATAAAAAATAAAAAAAAAAAAAGATTCCCCGAAGTGGACCTTCAGTCATCACCACAGGAAGTATCCTCAACACCAGGAACATCCAGGCCGTCCCCACTCCGCTCATTTTGGACTGTTCTGGTCAACCCCTCTGGGACCCACAGTGGCTGTCGATGATTCTGAGGAAACACACAAACAGACCCTCTCGCCCAAACCAATTGAGAGCACTCCTCTCTTACCTGATTCAACACATTACCTCTCTGGAGTTCTTTGTCACATCTTTCTCTATCTTCTATGTAATTTCTCCCTAACTTCCAGACTGGCAAAATCCCTTTTGGTAAAACCCCCTCTTCCTCTGCAAACCTCAAGTCCCCATGGTGCTTGGTACAACTTGTCCCAAAACCAGGAACCTTATAGTCTCAATCTGAGAACTTAACTCATCCCAAAACCGGGAACCTTACCAGCTAGCTGCCCTGACTGCAATGAGTTCTGAACTAAGAGAAGGTTCCCTGTACAGGCTACCAATTGTCGCTTCTGTCTCCAACTAGCAGAAAAGAGCGACGACACAGCGTTCTTCTCAAAGAAGTTTATTCAGGAACCTTTCAACATGCAAGCAGGAATCTCTCTCCAGCCCCCAATCACAATCCCTTATATAACCCCTCAACTATGCCCCATCAGCCCAGTCAGCGTAATCTCAGTTCATTGGCCTTCATCAAATGGCCTGATCTTGCATCATGGTGTGCCTGCACAGCTCTCACGATGGACGTGGCTTATTTTCAGGCGTATGAGGAAGTCAGGTGCAAGTCATAAGACTTGGCTGCAGTCCCAGGTGCCATCTTGGGACTACTGCCACACCTGCTCCCCACAACCATAGACAGAGAAAACAAGATATTCCATGGCAAAACCAAATTTATACAATATCATTCCATAAATCCAGACCTAAAAAGGATAATAAATGGGAAACACATCACAAGGAGGGAAACTACACCCTAGAAAAAGTAAGAAAGTAATCTTTCAACAAACCCAAAAGAAGATAGCCACACAAACATAATTCTACCTCTAACAACAAAATAACAAGAAATTGCAGTCACCTTTCCTTACTATCTCTTAGCATCAATGGACTCCATTCACCAAAAATGACATAGACTAACAGACTGGATATGGATTCAGAATCCAGCATTTAGCTGCATACAGGAAACACACCTCACTGAAAAAAAACAAAAACAAACAAACAAAAAAAACCAGACACTATCTCAAAGTAAAAGATTGGAAAACAATTTTCCAAGCATATGGAAAAAGCTAGAGTAGCCATTCTAATATCCAATAAAATCAATATCAACCAAAAGTTATCAAAAAGGTAAGAAAGAACACTTCATATTGGTCAAAGGAAAAATTTACCAAGATAAACTCTCAATTCTGAACATCTATGCTCCAAATGCAAAGGCACCCACATTCATAAAAGAAACTTTACTAAAGCTCAAAGCACACATGGTATCCCACACAATAATAGTGGGAGACTTCAATATCCCACTCTCAGCAAAGGAAAGATCATGGAAACAGAATCTAAGCAGCAACACAGTGAAACTAACAGAAGTTATGAACCAAATGAATCTATCAGATATTTACAGAGCATTTCATCCTAACACAAAAGAATATATCTTCTTCTCAGCATCTCACTGAGTCTTCTCCAAAATTGACCAATAATTGGTCACAAAACAGGCCTCAACAGATACAAGAAGATTGAAATAATCCCATGCATCCTATCAGATCACCACAGATTAAAGCTTGTCTCAAATACCAACAAAAACAACAGAAAGCACACATACACATGTAATCTGAACTATGTTCTACTCAATGATAACTTGATCAAGGAATAAAGAAAGAAATTAAAACCTTTTCAGAATTCAATGAAAAGGAGGATACATCATTCCAAAACTTATGGCACACTATGAAATCAATGGTAAGAGGAAAAATCATAGTTCTAAGTGTCTCCAAAAAGAAACTGAAGAGAGCTTGAACTATCAGCTTGACAGCACTACTGAAAGCTGAACAAAAAGGAGCAATACACCCAAGAGGAGTACACCACAGGAAATAATCAAACCTCTGTCAACCAAATAGAAGCAACAATAACTATACAAAGAATTAACAAAACCAGGGGCTTGTTTTGAGAAAAATCAACAAGATAGATGAACCCTTAGCCAGTCTAACCAGAGGGCATAGCGATAATATCCAAATTAATAAATTTAGAAATGAAAATGCAAACATAACAATGAAATGTATATTAAAATAATTACTCTGTTTTTTGAATATTAATAGTTGAAAATATTAAAATCACATTCTACAAAAAAAATGAAAACAAAACAAGAAACTATGTGACTTTGTCCAATGAGACATTAGATATGTGATATAAGAAACCTTGGAGGTACATACACACTGTGTGTCATCATTATGTAATGACACTTCTTGGCACTCGCTGAGTCAGGTGACCATTCTGTGAGGAACCTTAGTATATCCATATGGAGAAATTACATGGAGATGAATTGAAGCTCAGTCAGTCACTGAAGGCAAATCATCAGATATATGTTTTTCAGTCAAACTATTGAAAACAGCCCTTCATGTTCGAGGTTTTTTTTTTTATATCTGCTGAACCTAACATAGACATGCTTAAATGTCTAACTGTAGAATCTCCAAGTAGACTCATCATGTGGGCATGAGAAAGCAGTTAAAACTGGATCTCTGGTAGCTCAGGCTAGTCTTGAATTCACATTGTAACTGAGGCTTATGATTAACGATAATCCTACAGCATTTGCCTCCCACATGCTACAAGCATGTATCATTGTGCCTGGTTTGTAAAGTAGTTCTTAAGGCACTTTATTGAGGGATGGCTAGAGCAATTGGTAGCTAAAACAGCACAGATTTCCCTGAGTGTGTATAAGAGTGAATGTCACTGAATCAGTAGTAACCTAGGTTACAACAACAAAATCACATGTGAGTGTATGCTATGACCTCAGAGTCTCCATGGAAGAAAGAAAGAATGACCTCTTGCTCCTTTTAAGATAATTGGATAATTGAGAGATAGTTCCAGGAGTCTGAGGCATTGAGATGCTCATGCACACATTATCTGCCAGCCTTCTGCATCATACCATGAAAGCTATTCATTTTCTTACATGTTAAAATAAGCTTCACATTTGACTCTACACAGTAATATAATAAACATATTACAGAAGCCTGCTTTTCATTACAAGCTTAAAGTAACTTAATGGAAAATCTGGCAAGCAGTAGAAGACAGTATAATTCTTAAGAAACAGACTTAAAGAGAAACTAAGCAAGAAGAAGAATAATCTTACCAGTGACAGCATCAGTTCTATGTAAAGCTGTATTGTAAATTGTGTATTCTAAATTTAATTCTATCTACAAAAGGTAGCACTTAATCTGAAATATAGTTTGAAATGTATTTGAAACATCAAATATGTATGTATGTGTATATACATACACATAAATACTTAAATTTGGGCTGGTAGGTAGAGGGTAAGAAAGAAAAATAATCAAAGTATAAATATCATAAAAAAGAATATAGATTTCTTCATGTACAATATATTTTGATTATGGTTTCCTCTTCCACAGCTCCTCTGAGATCTTCTCTACCCATGCCCCCATATGAATCCACATCATTTCTGGTTCTCCTTTGAAATAACACAGACATCTAAAGAATAATACTATAAGATGAAACATAGAAAATGGAATAAATCAAAACAAATAAACAGAAGTAAAAGGACCAGTGAAAAATAATAAGAAACATATATAGATGCAGAGATAAAGGCAAGCATGCTTATACATAAAGGAACACATAAAACAGTAATCACCAATCCATACAGAAAGGATCTGTAAGGTTAAAAATATGGCCTTAAAAATTCTAAAAAAAAAAAAAAATGTTCAACATCCTTAGTAATCAGGGAAATGCAAATCAAAATGACCCTGAGATTCCATCTCACATCAGTCAGAATGGCTAAGATGAAGAAGTCAGCTGACAGCAGAGGCTAGTGAGGTTGTGGAGAAAGAGGAACACTCCTCCATTGTTGGTGGAATTGCAAGCTGGTACAACCACTCTGGAAATCAGTCTGGCAGTTCCACAGAAAACTGGACATAGTACTACCTGAGGATCCAGCTATACCACTCCTAGGCATACACACAAAAGATGCTCAAACATGTAGGAAGGACACATGCTAAATTATTTATAATAGCCAGAAGCTGGAAACAACCCAGATGTTCCTCAACAGAAGAATGGATACAAAAAATGTAGTACATTTACACAATGGAGTACTACTCAGCTATTAAAAACAATGACTTCATGAAATCCATTGGCAAATGAATGAAACTAGAAAATATCATCTTAAGTGAAGTAACCCAGTAACAAAAGAACACACATGGTATGTACTCACTAATAAGTGGATATTAGGCAAATGTCTCAGAATACCAATGATACAACTCACAGACCATATGAAGCTCAAAAAGAAATAGGAATCAGGAAGGGAGAGAACATCTGAACTGTAAATAAATAAAATAACCAATAAAAAAAGAATTTGGGTCAATGAACCTTCAAAGACTTCATTGAATTTGTTTTGTGTTGACAACCTTCTATTTGGAATGTGGCTTGCCCATAAGAGTGAATTTTATCCCCATTGAAACCTCCTAGGAGAGAACTAAGTTTTTGTTTGCAGGTTGTCATCAATTGGAGATTGCTTCTGATTATATTTGGGGCTTGTGCTCACTTCTCTTCCAAGCTCTGGGATCTAGTGTAGGTAGACCCATGCATGCTGCCCCGGTGTTTGTGAGTTCAACTGTGCATTTGTTCTCCTGTGTCTAGAACATCCTGTTGCCTTGGTGTCCTGTATCTGATAGTTGGGTTGGCATTTACCTTTTTCCTTTGGCAGCATGTATAATACCTTCTAATACCATCAACACTAGTCAGTAGGGGTGAAGTCTTTAGGTAGGTACCAGCACGACTTCATGTTCAATACGTTTTGTAGGTATAAATCAATATGCCTTACTATATCAGTTTGTAGAGAACAATCAATAAACTGAGTTGTTTCCATGTTTGTATGACTCCTCTGTCACAAAGAGATGTAATCCATTTCTGGAAAGGGAAGCTTCTTTGGTGACAAAACAGACCCGCTTGAGACTCCATCTCTCATGCTATTTATCAGTTTCATTTAGCTCACCACCAAATGCATATATTTTAGGAGTACATATTAGGTCTGCTTTGTATTAGCCCTTCATGTGAACCCTCAAATATTAGTTTATATTTCTATGCCTTGAAAAAAGGGTGTTAGTAAAGTTTTAATATCGATTTATTTAGACATTAAGTTACTAATAACTCATACATAATATGGAAAATATATTTAATACAAGAGAGATAAAATACTAAACATATTTACTCAGGGCTACTTAGAAATCCTCATACATAGCATTATTAAATAACAATGAATTTATAGGATATTTCATATTTCTCTTGTCTGTATTAACTGTAGGGAGTTATAATGTTACTGAGAAATAGTTGGTTATAAACAAAGACACTGGAGCTGAAGGTGTTAAGATTTAGATTGACTCTCTAGCATCTTAAGTTGTCCTGGCTCCAAACTAGTAAACCTAAGACATCAACATTAACATCCTAGAGGTTTCTACAGGAGATGAAAATTATTGGGGATGAGGAAAACAATAAGAACAATGTCAAAACGGGTGTAACATGGGCCAGAGAAGTATCTGCTGCTAATTTTCATTCTTTTGATTATGAAAGCTTTCTTCAACCTAAGACTTTGATAGTCTCTAAATCATTTTTTTTTTTAGTGAGGAGAAAAGTAACATTTGTTGACTGTCATCCAATCATTTAAAAGCTTTAAGATCTGTTGTACTAGCTGACATAACCCCCTTTCAAATATGAAATGAGACCTTCAATTAATCATGCAACCTGCTCAAAATGTACCCACAGTCAGACCTAGTGGTGGGAACTAGAACACTAGACCATTTGTGATTAGTTTTCATTTCAATATTTTGAAGTATGGAATTTCCACTTTTCCTATTAGAATTATAGTCTATTAGAATTTTTACCTCCAAACTGTATCCTTTGGTTTGCTGAAAGGCAAGGAAAAGAATGAGACTGGGTATAAAAGAGAGGAAGGATGAGTTCAGAATAGTGAAAAAGTAACATAGGGCAACAGGGATGTACAAATCACAGCAGTACTCTTCTGTGTTGGCTAAGAACTCAGTCTGGGGAATGAGAAAGATCTTCCTGAAAATTCCCTGTTCACGTGAATTTTCATCATTTTAGAACAGTGTCTCTCAACCTGCAATTCATGACCCCTTTGGGGGTTGAATGACCCTTTTACAAGGTTTGCCTTCGACCATTAAAAAACACAGATATTGTGTTATGATTCATAACAGCAAATTTACAGTTAGGAAGGAGCAACAAAATTAATTTTGTGGTAGGACAAGACCGCAACATGAAAGGATTGCAGTATTAAGAAGATTGTGAACCACTGTTCTGGAGGAATCTCATTGATTTGAGATGACTACCATAAGAAACCAGTACAAGTTAAACAAATAAGAAGTACATGTGTATGTTATGAAACCTTTGTATGTTAAGTGTTATTTGCATGAAATGGAATAACTAGAAGGTTTAGTATTTGTTTGTTAATTTAGGTGGAAAATGCTTAATGAAATATCCATAGCTCTATAAATACACTATAGACCACATCTTTAGAGTAGTAGTAACATGTGTTCAGTTGCTCTTCAAATTTTTACTTTCATTGTTGGTAGTGGTGGTGGTGGTGTTGGTATTTTAAAACACCTCAAACATGTTATATCTTCAAAATTTAAAAAGAAGTGAAAGAAACTATGAATTATACTTGGAAAAAAATTTTTCTTACTCTCAAACTAGAATAAATTCATGCCACTAGAGAGTCTATCATTTTTAGTTACTTTGTTTGTAAAGATCTGGTTCCTTTGGTTTAATTAATAACAGGCTGGAGAAATTAGGGAAAAAAGATAAAAATCATACACTCTTGTGGACTTGGCTAAATCCTTCCAGCTTTCTAAACACATTTTAGTTTCTTTCCTTTTTACTCAGCATGAAAAGAAGTTTGCAGAACCAAAAACTAAACTGTAGACTATCTTCTGAGTTTCCAGAGTATCCCTGAATCTGTTCCAAAAATTAAATATTTCAGAAGCAAACCAGAGTGTCTTTTAATTAATTTTCCTGCAGAGGTTTTACCTGAAGGAATACTTAAATATGGTAATACAACCTTCTTTCATTTTATGCTAGCAAGAAGTTAACTAACTTTTCAAGGCCAAGGATCTTTACTACAAAAAAATAGAAGAAAACATATTTATTGGTCTTTATTACTGATTTATTCATTAGATTGATGGACTTAACATTTCATTACAAAGCTGTAACGACCTCAAGAAACACCCCCTTCCGTAACACACAACTAAATTTTCCAGTTTTTAATGTCACTATGCAGATGTTGGCACGCTCTCCAGGATGGTGCTCTGGAAAGAACAAAGGAGAGTGGGAACACACATTCAGAGGCCCTCAGCTAGAGTCTCATCTATACTGCTTCCATGTTACCCCATCACTTAGCAACTCAATGCCGTGGTTGTACTTGCTTTTACATTACTCACAAGCCCTTCCGGAATTTGTCACGAATTTGCTGGGAGGCTTGCATAATGGAATCATTTCATGCTTTTTCATGAATATCTGTGATGAAATGCTGTTTTCTATAATGCCTGCAAATGGACTCTGTAAGAGGCCTGGGCTTCTTTACAGGACAGTAGCTGAGTTTCAAGTGTAATCAGCAAGCAGAAGGAATGTCCCCATTTAGAACTTAACTTCAAAACCAAATAGCATTAATTCTATCATTGTGGATCTTTGTATTCTGTAGTAAGGGAACAGAGGTCCTTGGCATCTTTTATGTGAGAAATGTCAGTGTCATCTTCTGAGAAGAGCATGCCTGATAAGATATAGTCATAGAAGCATCTTACAAAATTAATTCTCATTTGTTTCTCTGTTTTCCAAAAGGTTTCTGATTCCCTCTGTGTTTTCCTTCTTTTCTCTACAAAGTAGAAATATTAGCTACTTGATTTACTTCATTCTATGTTTAGAAAGTCTATTAACAGATTATATAACATTTTAAAACTACTTATTTAAAAACATCATCCTGAGTGAGGTAACCCAATCACAAAAGAACTCACACAATATGTACTCACTGATAAGTAGATATTAGCCCAGAAACTTAGAATACCCAAGATATAAGATGCAATTTGCGAAACACATGAAACTCAAGAAGAACGAAGACCAAAGTGTGGACACTTTGCCCCTTCTTAGAATTGGAAACAAAACACCCATGGAAGGAGTTACAGAGACAAAGTTTGGAGCTAAGACGAAAGGATGGACCATCTAGAGACTGCCATACCCGGGGATCCATCCCATAATCAGCTTCCAAACACTGACACCATTGCATACACTAGCAAGATTTTGCTGCAAGGACCCAGATATAGCTGTCTCTTGTGAGACAATGCCGGGGCCTAGCAAACACATAAGTGGATGCTCACAGTCAGCTATTGGATGGGTCACAGGGCCCCCAATGGAGGAGCTAGAGAAAGTAACCAAGGAGCTAAAGGGATCTGCAACCTTATAGGTGGAACAACAATATGAACTAACCCGTACCCCCCAGAGTTCATGTCTCTAGCTGCATATGTATCAGAAGATGGCCTAGTCGGCCATCAGTGGAAAGAGAGGCCCATTGGTCGTGCAAACTTTATATGCCTCAGTACAGGGGAACACCAGGGCCAAAATGTGGGAGTGGGTGGGTTGGGGAGCATGTGGGGGACTTTTGGGATAGCATTGGAAATGTAAATGAAATAAATACTTAATAAAAAACATACACTCTTCATTTGGGAAAACAATGTATTTAGAAGTAGAATAATAGCTAGGCATAAGTATATGTGTCTTCATTTGTATCTGTCTCTGATATTTAGTTGTACTTATGTAAGTTAATAATTTATTGTATGCCTGATACTCCAACCTATTTTATCAGTCCTCAAGGACGAAGGCACACAGACAGTAATAACAGTAACACACTTTCAGTTTTAAAATTATACTATATTTACATGTGTATGTGAATATTCCATGAACTCATGCCATAGGCATATGTAGAGGTTCAGAAAACAACATATAGAATTCAGTTCTTTTTTTACCATGGAGTCCCAGGAAACAAGGTTAGGCTGTCAATCATGACTACAAGTGCCCTTACCTGCTAACCTACAACGTTGGCTCACTGTCAGCTTTTAGAATTTCCTATTCTAAAATGTTCAAGGTACATGGGTGTCTCTAGTCATCATCCTAGGCATATAATTACCTTGGATTCCAGGAATAAAACATAACAGAAACATCACCACACAATGAGTTTAGATATGAGTAGGGCAATAATCTTAGGAGAATCAGACTTCTCCCATCAAAGTGATGATGGTTATAGCATTTCCCAGTCACCACAAAGAGCTGGGACATAATAAACTGACACATTTACTAACTGCCTAACTATTCATAATTATTGCTGTGATCCCCAAGTTCTCCTGTACTTAAGCCGAAGACTCAGCTCACATCAGTGTTCTAAGAGTAAGCAAGGAAAGCACTATGTAAGCTGACAAATGAGAGAGAAAATCAACCTTCCTGCTCAGCTGTGGTGTGAATGAAACGCAGAATGATATGCATAGCCAGACAAGCATCCCTAAATGTATACTAGTGACACCCATGACTGTTGATAACTAACTGCTGTCTAGTTTTTCTTAAGGGCCACAAAATGGGAGTGAAAACATTCCGGAAAGTAGAAACCTATCCAAATTGGTAGGGCAAGTGGCTCTAAAAGGAAACCTATTACCTCAACTTTACTGGATCAGTAAACATCCTAACTGCATTCTAAAATGTTATCTTTTAGCAACAGATAATGCAGCTCTTATCCTTTATGAGCAAACAGACATGAGGACAGAAAACCAAATGTCATAATGCACAAATTAAAGGGTCATGTGGATCCCAGTTCCAAAAAATATATGACTTCTCCACCCAATTCTTGGGAAACATTATGAAAGAGAGGGCATAACGATTGTATGACAAAGACGTTCTTGTCCCTGCTACAGCAACAGAACACCTGAAGTCTTGCTTCCCCACTGCCTACATCCCACAAACCATCCCCTCCTAATTTTACTAACCCAACTCTTTCCTATGTCTCAGACATCAATTATAGAAGGCACCTCCTGCTAATCCAGAGGCCACATTTATCAGAAGACCAGATAAGATGTCTACAGACATTATCCCCTCTCTTCTGTTTCCCCAGACCCAATTACCCAGTCTCATCTCCAGCTCTACAGCAGACTTCCCTGCCACCTGCTCCCATCTCCTATGTATCCCACAGACCTTTTGTGCCAGAACCTAACTCCAGCAGACATCACCTGCTAACCCAAGGAAAACTCTTTCCAGGGAAACAATTAGGCTGAAAGCAGACCTACACCTCTACTACCGCTCCTGAGATCCAATATGCCTAGTCTTATTTCCAGCTCTGTAGCAGGAAACCTGCTATGACCCCACTTGGTCACAAAAACCTTTTGCTACAACCTGCCTTCCCACACTCATTAAAGTATCCAGTCCTCCAATACTAGTAGGCATTCCTGGGAGTTCATCAACTGAGCAAACCAGGAAAATAAGCAACAAGCATTCATCATGCTCTCTGGAAACTCAGAGAGGAAACAGAAGCCAAGAATCAAAACACCCACAAACAAAAGAGACAAAATCAGTGACAAAAATGACAACAACAATAAAAATTAAATCCAGAAATCACCTCCCAGATTAATTATCATCCAAACCCAGATGCTTAGATTCCAGTGTAAAAGCACAACTAATAACAGCCAGGTCAGTATTTCTCTTCAACAACCCAGCTATTCTACTGCAGCAGATGGTGAATATTCCAATATATTGAATAACCATAAAAAATACCTTAAAACTAGTTACATGAAGATGATAGATGTCCTTAAGAGGAAATGAATATACCCTTAAAGAAATCCAAATGAAAAAAAATTTTTTTCAAGAAAATTAGTAAAACTGTTCAAGACCTGAAAAAAAAAATATGAAAAACTGTGAAAAGACCAAAGCTAGGAATAATAGGAACAGAAGAAGAGTAATCCTAACAGGAAAAGCCTAGAAAACATTATCAACAAACTAGAAGAAGGAAGTTTTTCTACCTAAAGAAAGACATGCTTATAAGAAAGAAAGTGCACTAAATACCAAATAGATTGGGCCAAAAAAGAAAGTCCCCTTGCCACATATAATCAAAACACTAAACCTACAGAAAAGGATATTATTTAAAGCTACAATGGCAAAAGACCAAGTAACATATAAAGTCAGACCTAATAGAATTACAACAGCCTTCTTGATGTGCGCAACATGAAGACTTGTTGGACAAATAAGCTACAGATCAGAAGAGACCACAGATTCCAGCCCAGACTACTAGTCCCAACAAAGCTTTCAATTACCATAGATGGAGTGTAAGGTAACATTTATTCACCTAGGGTAATTGTCATCCTAGAGGCTTACTGCTAAATAAGCTCTTAGCTTCCTAGTTCTTTCTGAATTCTGGCCAGCTGCTTCAACTTAACTGTTCTTTCTGGATCAAATTCCTGTTCGAGAAGACTGATTCAAACTGGGTTCTTTCAGCTTCTGACTGAACTTCTCTGCTTGGCCTCAAACTACCTCTACAAATCTGTTCTGATCTTCTGGCTCCTTATTCTTTGTCTTTATTGACCCAAACCAACCTGCATGAACTCACAATTATCTCAATTCCACTGCACTGACTGACTGAACTGAATGGAATTGACTGAACAGAACTCACTCCCTAGTGCTGAGATTAAAGGCATCTACCACCTTACCTGAGCATAAGCTCTTCTTTACCTGAACTTGCCCTGCACCAGGTTGGTCTTTACCTCAGAAATCTACATGCCTTTATCTCCTAAGATTAAAAGTGGGTCTGTTTGCTGACATGACCCTAATATAGCTGTCTCTTGTGAGGCTATGCCAGTGCCTGGCAAATACGGAAGTAGATGCTCACAGTCATCTATAGGAAGGAACACAGGGCCCCTAATGGAAGAGCTAGAGAAAATACCCAAGGAGCTGAAGGGGTCTGCAACCCTATAGGTGGAACAACAATATGAGCTAACCAGTAACCCCAGAGCTTGTGTCTCTAGCTGCACATGTAGCAGAAGATGGCCTAGTTGGCCATCATTGGGAAGAGAGGCCCCTTGGTCTTGCAAATTTTATATGCCTCAGTACAGGGGACCGCCAGGGCCAAGAAGTGGGAGTAGGTGGGTAGGGGAGCAGGGCAGGGGATGGGGGTATAGGGGACTTTCGGGATAGCATTTGAAATGTAAATGAAGAAAATGTCTAATAAAATATTGGGTGTGTCTTACAGCCAGAATAACCATATTGCTAGATTGAGATTTCTAGTAATTACTGCTAGTACTGAGGGACAATCAGCCATCTCTCATAACCTGACAAGGCTTCCAGCAGCAGGTATGGTTTGTATTCAATTAGACTTTGGGCCAAGGGTGTTGTGTTGAAATCTCAAAACATAACATGTTGGAGGTTAGACATAGGCCTGTCTCTGCAAACTAATGATGAAGCCCCATTGCTGAGGACAACATCCACATAACCTATTAAGCATGAGAAAGATGAGTTTGTACCTTCATGGAGCCTTCAGCCCCACATTCTCATCTCTATGGTACAGAAAGGTATTCTACAGGCTAAAAGACACCAAGATGGCCACAAAACCTATGACCTACCATATGTCCAGTATGTCCTACTTATAAAACATGCTAGGGAAAATATGACACCAAACGTGTGGGATTAGCTAACCAACATCTGGCTTGATTTAAAGTCACCTCTATAAGAAGGGACTCATACCCAACATTGCTTGGGTAACCAGGAATCACAGACTAGGTAATCTAGACAGACACCAAGGCTAAACAAAGTACTACTGTTCTTCTTTTTTAAAAAGTCAGTAAGATGATTTTAATAATATTGTGCTATACTCCTAAATCAGGGCCTTATCCAGTCATCATCATCAGAGAGGCCTCCTTTGGTAGCAGGTGGGAACAAATGCAGACACACACAGCAAAGCGTTATGCAGAGAGACAAAATTGGATGCCAAATATCTCTTCAGAGCTCAGGAAATCCCATTGAAGAGGAGGCAGAAAGATTATAAAAGTCACGGCCATGGAGGGCTGCAAGAGAACAAAATACTCTGAGTCAACTAAGCATAGTGGATATGAAGTCACAGAGAATGAACAGCAAGCACATGGTTCTACACCAGGTCCTCTGCCTATATGTCAAAGCTATTAACTATCTTGGTATTTTTATGGGACACTTGAGTATGAGAACAAGGAAACTATGACCCTTTTGTCTGTTCTTGGGACACTTTTATTCCTGTTGGCTTGCCAAGTCCAACTTAAATTGACTCATCTGATTATATTTTATCTTATCATGGTTGGTTGCTATCTCTTAGAAAACTGTATTTTTCTAGTAAAAGGCAGAACAGAAGTGATAATGGATAGAAGGGAAGGTGGGAAAGAACTGGGAAGAACTGGGAAGAAATGTAAAATGACGAGGAACTATAATCAGGATATATATACTCACTGCATGAAAAAAGAATCTACCTTTTTATTAGATATTTTCTTTATTTACACTTCAAATGTTATTCCATTTCCTAGTTTCCCCTCAGAAAATCCCCTATACCCTTCCACTTCCCACTGTTCCCCAACCCACCCACTTCCATTCCTGGCCCTGGCATTCCCCTATACTGGGGCATACAACCTTCACAGTACGTAGGGCTTCTCCTCCCATTGATGACCAACTAGGCCATCCTCTGCTACATATGCAGCTACAGCCACAAGTTCCACCATGTGTTTTCTTAAATCGGTGGTTTAGTCCCAAGGAGCTCTGCTGGTACTGGTTAGTTCATATTGATGTTCCTCCTATAGGGCTGCAAACCCCTTCAGCTCCTTGGGTACTTTCTATAGCTCCTTCATTGGGGACCCTGTGCTCCTTCCAATGGATGACTGTGAGCATCCACTTCTGTATTTGCCAGGCACTGGCACAGCCTCTCTGGAGACAGCTATATCAGGCTCCTGTCAGCAAGCTCTTGTTGGCATCTTCAATAGTGTCTGGGTTTGGTGGTTGTTTATGGGGTGGATCCATAAATGGGGAAGTCTCTGGATGGTCGTTACAGTTTCTGCTCCAAACTTTGTCTATGTAACTCCTTCCATGGGTATTTTTTTCACTCTTATTGGAAGGGTTCTGATATTGTGGGCTAATATCCACTTATCAGTGAGTGCATATCATGTGTGTTCTTTTGTGATTGAGTTACCTCATTCAGGATGATATCCTCCAGATCCATCCATTTGTCTAAGAATTTCATGAATTCATTGTTTTTAATAGCTGAGTAGTACTCCACTGTGTAAAGGTACCACATTTTCTGTATCCATTCCTACACTGAGGGACATCTGGGTTCTTTCCAGCTTCTGGCTATTATAAATAAGGCTGCTATGAACATAGTGCAGCAAGTGTCCTTATTACAAGTTGTAGCATCTTCTGCATATATGCCCAGAAGTCATATTGCTGGATCTTCCAGTAGAACTATGTCCAATTTTCTAAGGAACTGCCAGACTGATTTCCAGAGTGGTTGTACCAGCTTGCAATCCCACCAGCAATGGAGGAATGTTCCTCTTTCTCCACATCCTCGCCAGCATCTGTTGTCACCTGAGTTTTTGAACTTAGCCATTCTGACTGGTGTGAGGTACATGTGCTATGAGACTGTCTTCAACAAATGACCAGGAAGGGAAACCAGTGATACCTCAAAGTCCTAGAGAATACTTGAGCAATAATAATCTCAAAAAATATGCTAAAATGGAAGAGAGAACTCTTAAGTATTACCATCTAGACAAGTGCTTTTCTTTCTTAAATTTTTGTTATGATTTTTGTTATATATTTTCTTCATTTACATTTCAAATGCTATCCAGAAAGACCCCTATTCCTTCCCCTATTCCCCAACCCACCTACTCTTGCTTCCAGGCCCTGGCATTCCCCTGTATTGGTGCATAACCAATACCCCCCAGAACTGTGTCTCTAGTTGCATATGTAGCAGAGAATGGCCTAGTAAGTCATCATTGAGAGGAGAGGCCCTTGTTGTTGCGAAGATTATAAGACCAGTGCTTTTCAACTTTCCTAATACTGAATTTTTTTATAAGCTATCTAATGTTGTAGTGACTCCCAGCCATAAAATTGTTTTCATTGCTATTTTGTAATTATAATTTTGCTACTGTTGTGAATCATAATATAAATATCTGATATGCAGGTTTTCTGACATGTGACTTATGAAAGTGTCATTTAACCCCTTGAAGGGGTCATGACCTGAAAGTATGAGCTTAATTCTGTAAACTTGATGCCCCAGGAAAGGGGGATGTTAGCTGCGTGAGGTAGAAGTGGGTGGGTGGGTAGGGGAGTACTCTCTCAGAAGCAGAGCTGAGGGAGGATAGGGTAAAGATCTCATGATGTGGGGAGGAGGAAAGGGGAGTAATATTTGGAAAATAAATAAATGAACTTTTTTTAAAAATAGAGTTTATAAGACACTGAATAATATACAGTATATATTAATCAAGATAGAGTTTAGAACTTGTATTTTCAAGACAACTTAACACTTAAATTCAGTTTCTGTCAGTTATTAACATGTGATATTGGACATTTTATTAAACTTCTAAAGACTCAGAGATTTTTATTTTAGTTTTGAAATTAAGATATTATTATTAACTCTACATATTTATATATGAATTCCATTAATATTTATATATGTGTATATATTGGTTATATATACAAATGTTTATATTCATTGTAATAAATTAAAACTTTAATTGAATTAGAAATATAAATTATTTTAACTTTTACTTAAACAGGGCATGGGTAAAGCACATAGGACATCACATAAAATGGTTGCCTTTATATAATTCTGATCAGATTTTAAACATTGGCCTCTTAAAGCTACCTTTGCCACAAAAATTTGTAGTTGATCAGGAAACTCTACTCAAGTCCTGCATGTGATGAATGTAAATTCTACTTTCCAGCATATTTCTCCAACTACAAAGTTATTAAGTGCTTCTTCCTTATGAATTCATGAACATGCAGTTTATGTTTCTAATAAATAAGAAATTCTACAGCATAAAATTAGAAGGAGACCTATCATCTGGAAAAGATTGTCACTTTGAGAGTCAATCATTTCATTGTTAGTCACCTGAAACTAGCAACATTAGATGTGCAATATCATCAGCAAACAATTGAGAAGAGCACTAGAACATTCTTGAGGAAATCATTCCAGAGAACATGCTGAGTCCTCATTTGATGTAGTACTTTATCTGCAAATTGTAGCTTTATAAATTCGGAGCTGGTATATAACATTGAAAACTTAAAGCAGTCCTCTAAGGCTCTTTAGACAGTAGGTTGTGTCTACATAAAACCAACTGAATAGTCAAAAAATAACCATTTAGGTTGTACAGGTTGGGAAACTGGTGACTTCTCAACTTAGAAAGCTGGATGGCTCAGAAGTCTCAGTTGGTGCTGAAGTAGGGAGCATTTCTGAAGACTCAGTGATCTCTAGTCTATACTGAAGGGCTAGAGAAAACCAAGTGTAACGCTGGTAGAAGATGGCAGCAGCAGAATCTTACCATAATTGTCATTGTCATCATCATCATCATCCATAGTAGCAACAGCAACCAAGTAGATCCTGTTAGAAGCAAGAAAACAAAACAAAACACAAAAACATACAAACACAAAAACAAACAGGCAGCAGTGCTTTTCTCTCCAACACAGAGATACTTGGGGGCCATGTAGGAAGGTGTTGCTTACTACAAGGGAGGAATTTTCCACTCTGTTAATCTATTCTCAAAAGGCTCCCACAAAATTTCCCAGAACTATGCCTCTTACTTGCTTCAGGATCCAGTTACCTTTACACACATGCTTTATCATCACACTCTAATTTAGGTATTGTTTTAGTCAGGGTTTCTCTTCCTGCACAAACATCATGACCAAGAAGCAAGTTGGGGAGGAAAGGGTTTAATTCAGCTTACATTTCAACATTGCAGTTCATCACTAAAAGAAGTCAGGACTGGAACTCAAGCAGGTCAGGAAGCAGGAGCTGATGCAGAGGCCATGGAGAGATGTTCTTTACTGGCTTGCTTCTTCCTTCAAGAGGGAAAAATATCAGGGCACAGCCACAATCAAAAGCAAAAATTAAACTCCAACTGCCCAATGTCTGGGATCTAATTCACGATCTTCTGGGCTCTTCCAAGGGCTTGGATCACTTCTCCAGCCTTGCCCTTTGTAGCACACATGTTATCTTCTAGGCTCCAGCTGTCTGTACTCCACTGTTGCTGGTGTTCTTGATGGTCATCTCATGGTACTGGTGGTACTGGCATCTCCAAAACACTGCATGACCTCTTCAGTCCTGGGCCATCAATTGCAACTGAGGCTGCACCTTCACCAATGGCCTTCCATGGCCCCTCACAGTGCTAAGCCTCAGTGACTCTTCATGACCCTTTCATGCCTCCAAAACCAGGACCAACTGGGTGCCTCTTACATATTACCAGGTCCTGCTACAGCATGAATTAAAACCTTGGCCTTCCATGGCCCCTCACAGTGCCAAGTTTCAGACATTCTTCATGACCCCTTCATGCTTCCAAAACCAGTACCACCTAGGTGACTCTTACACATTACCAGGTCCTGCTGCAGCATGAATTAAAACCTTGGTTATCTCTAGAACACAGCCTCTGTGCTCTCAGAAAACACTTCCTAGAAGATTTCACCTCAATGATGCTGGTCTCTTCTTAATTTCTTAGCTCCAGCTAACCAGCATCAATAGTCCCCGTAATGCAAAGTTTTCACTTTAGTAGTTCTGGTATCTTGATAATCACAGCTGATTCTTCAGCCCCATCTAACCAGAACCACAGAATTTTCACAATCAAAATAACAAT
The DNA here is from genome assembly GCF_978045245.1 of Mus caroli. Lineage (NCBI taxonomy): Eukaryota > Metazoa > Chordata > Mammalia > Rodentia > Muridae > Mus > Mus caroli. The sequence continues at coordinate 103,225,900 of NW_028227264.1, read as the reverse complement.
TGCCCTGAAAAGAGTCTTTAATCTTCCCTCTGAAATTTCACAAGCCAGGCCTCCATCTTCTGCACTGTTCTCAACATTATCTTCCAAGCTCCTACACAACATCTGACAGAGCTCTTAACACCGAATGGATCTTCTGGCCCAAAGTTCCAAAGTCCTTCCACAGTCCTCCCCAAAACATGGTCAGGCTGTCACAGGAATACCCCACTATGCAGGTACCAATTTCTGTATTAGTCAGGGTTCTCTACAGTTACAGAACTTATGGATAGTCTCTATATAGTAAAGGAATTTATTGATGGCTTACAGTCTGCAGTCCAATTCCCAACAATAGTCCAGTTAAATCTGTGAATGGAAGTCCGAGGATTTAGCAGTTGCTCAGTCCCACATGGTAAGCAGGCAAAAAAGTGAGAGAGCAACTTCCTTCTTCCAATGTCCTTATATGGTCTCCAGCAGAAGGTATAGCCCAGATTAAAGGTGTGTGCTACCACACCTTTCATCCCAGATGACCTTGAACTTGGAGGTCTCCCTGTCTTAATCTTCTGGAATCCATAGCCACTATGCCTCAAGATCTCCATACCAAGATCCAGGTCAGAAACTTCTATCTCCCAGCCTCCAGATTAGGGTCACTGGTGAGCCTTCCAATTCTGGATTGTAGTTTATTCCAGGTAAAGTCAAGTTGACAACCAGGAATAGCCACTACAGGTATTAACAAATAATATTTTCGAAGCATGTGATAATCTTGAGAATATACTACTAAAGAGATTCAGAAAACAGTGTGTAAATATGGAGTGTGAGCATAATCAAGGGCAAAAGTTATGGATATGATTAGCTAGCAAATATTTAATACGAAAGTAGTTAATACATTCACTGTACAACTTGTATGTTTTCTTTCTAAAACTAGACAGAGACTATATGAGCAACATCCTAAATCAATGGTGGTGTGGAGTTTGTCACAATGGGTGAGGTAAAAAACATTATAAGAGAGTGTTGTGGACTGAATTCTACTTACCCCCAACTCAAAGTGAAGTTATAAATTCTAGTCCCTTAGAAATTGCCTATACCTTGATATAGTGTCTTTTTGACATTTCCTTTTCGGGTTTGTAATATAACTACAATTTATCCTGTCTCTTTACTTCTGGCCAATCATTCCCACATAAACACTTTTTTCTCTCTTTCAAATTTATGGCCTCTTTGTTTTTCTTTAACTATTGTTATAGGCATATAAGTATAGCTATTTTGTGTGCTTGTCCCTGGGGAAGATAATTTTCCCCACTCTGAATATTCTTTGTTTGTGGAATTTTCTATAGAATTGAGACCTCCTGGGCTCCATGACTACTTTCACTTGTCTATCATTGTCCTTGTTCAGGAAAATATTTAGTCAATCATGTTGAGAATTCAGAGAACAGTTCATATGATACTCTTAAGTTGAACTTTTGGGCAATCTGACTTATATCCTTATAAGAGGAAAACTGGATACATAAATGAGTAGCACACAAAAAGAGAACAAATACAGATATGATTTTCTTTCCAACAGCCAAGGAAGATGACCTTAGAAAACTTAAACTTGTCTAACACTCGAATTTAGATTATTTTTTATATTCCAGTGAAATAAAGGTACAAAAACAAATTCCCTATCTCTTGTCTGTGATACCTTGTGAAGCACACATACATGTGCATGTGTGGGATGTGTGTGTGTGTGTGTGTGTGTGTGTGAGAGAGAGAGAGAAAGAGAGAGACAGAGACAGAGAGAGAGACAGAGACAGAGACAGAGAGACACAGAGAGAGAGAGAGAGAGAGAGAGAGAGAATTACTTCTTCAATGTGCATAATCATCCTTCCTGACAAGAAGATCTGTTTCTCTGCTCAGATCATTTTCGAGTCCTTGTATAAAACTCCTTTTTACATTATATTAGAATAAATCATTTTCTGTCCCAGCTTCTTGGAATTTTTCTATAATAATCCCTATCCTTACTTGGATATTAAATATACACAGTAAAGTGATCTCGTTAAAGGTTAACTTTCATAGATGAACTTATATGTCAACAATAGAAATATGGTTTTAGGTATAATGAAATTACTCAGTAATTCTATTCAACACTTTGTCAGTATAATTGTCTGTCATGAATTTTAATTGATTTGAATATAAAATTAGGCAATCAAGCAACCCTTAAACTTCGTAATGTATGATCAGTCTTGCTTTCTTCTTGATCATCTCCACTTCTTTCTACCAAAGTAAATTCTTTACTATAAAACCTCAAAAGTTTTGTCAGATTGGAAAGATTAAGTAATAAAATGATATTATAGGTCTATGTATTTCTTTCTTTTCAAATATATAGATTTAACTTGTATCTAAAACAGACAAACAGGAATGTTGACAGTAAGAAAAGATGAAACTCCAGACAAGCCTAAGCATTCTCTAATATATTCTTTCTGACTGTAGGTGGAAATTCAATTCAATATCCCTGGGATCCAAGCCAATCGAAAAGATTGTATTAAAAGCACTGGCAGAGATTGAAAGAAAGTAAACTTTTTAAAAGCAAATAGTCGGTGTATATGGACCATAAAATAGAAGATGGAATTCTAAATTCATGGACAGTTCATATCTAAGTAATAACTCCAACTAGATTTGAGATAAATGTCACAATCTTTATAAAGGAAGGTACATGATATACCCGAGGCTACCATGTATGCTGTAAAGGTCACAAAAATAGATCCAAACTCTTAAACAAAAAGATGGTCTGTTGTCTTCTGGGCAAAAAAAATAATATTATAAACTGGTTGATAATCCACTGAAATACTGTTCCAAAATCAAATGTCCTTTCTGAATTTTCTATTCTACGAAGGGTAATGTGTCTGTGTTATTTTCTAGCAAGGCCTAACCTCTTGGCTTAAAAATCTATAACACCCCCAAACTATATAGGCTCAAAGTTTATAATCTGAAGGCAAGAGTAAAACTTTTATCCATAATTCCTCCTCCAACAAAGGGCTTGTCATTTCATTGGCCCTTCATGTGCTATGGGTTTATTTAGGAACCAAGACCTCTAGAAAAAAAATAATGTGATGTGATGATCCATTGATGTAGGAAATATGTGTATTTCTAAATATTGAAGGGAAAACTCATCTGAAATGCATGGTATACAAAGGAAGGAGAAAAAATGTTGTTTGCTCTAAGAAGGAAAGTAGGTTCCCATTGCAAAGACTTTACTGTGCCATTTGTAACCTGAAAAATTCAACTACTAGAAATTAAAGAAACAGAGAAAAGGATATCAAGAACAATCAGGTTTTCCCTCTTTGGGAAGATGGTGCCCAGATGAAGGCTTAAAGATAATGAAGATAATGAGAGAGATAAAATTCCCATCCAGCCTGAGATGAAGAATTAAACAAATATGATAAAATGCATTATATATATATACAACATATATATATGTATATATATATATATATATATATTTGTAAAGTAAAATTAATTTAAGTATGTCAGATTTAATGACAATCTGACATCATTACTAGTTTCAAATTAAATACTGTCCCTGAATTTATAGTTAATTATAAAGTAAAACCTAAATTTGAAGATGACATATAACTTGGGATAATTTTTGGAACATATTCATGAATTGGTATTAAAAACTTTAGCTCCCTAAAATATAGCTATGTCCTAAAAACTATCTTAAAACTACAACTTTGAATCAGTAAATTTATAACAGAAAGTGAATACAATAATTTTACAGTAGACTTTTCCTATGTGATACCTTTTTAGCAATAAAAATAAAATCTAAAATCTTATAAAACCATCTCATTATTTTAATGATTGACAATTTCCTTTACTAAAAGCATTAAAAATGTATATGTATACGGCCTAAAAGTAATCATTTTAACCAGCATTATGGTTGTGTTTAATCTTAAACATAATAAAAATTATAACATAATTAAAAAATGAAGCCCAGGACCTCATGTTGTGACAGATAAGTTCAACTTAACAATGTCATCCTTATACTTGGTTTGAGGTAGATTACCTTTAACTTGAGAAATAATAAAATGAAGCTTATGTGTGTCAGTGTAACATGAAAAATTAACTCACAATCTGAGCATGAATCCAAAACACTACTTTTCAATAACTTAAGCTTCATTTAATTAAAAAAAAATCCTATACTAAGTAGAAGTAACAGAAAAATGTAACAGCAACTAGTTCCTAATGCTAGGCTGGTGCAGAGTTTATGGTTAAGCAGTTACCTTTATTAATTCAAAAGAATATTTTAGGACCCCCGATATCGCGCAACACTAAACCACCAAACAGGCAACATACACCAGATGATATGAGACCCCCAACTAACATAAAGCAGAGGACTGCTTGGTCTGTGTTCATTCAGAGATGATGCACCTAACCCTCAAGAGCCTGGAGGCCCCAGGGAGTTTAGAGGTAAGGTGGAGTGGGGGCCTGTGGGGGCATCCACGCGGAGACAGGGTGGGCTGGGAAGGAAGTGTCGGAAATAAATCAGACAGAGGGTGGATGGGGGGAAGGATAAAATCTGGAGGGTAAAAAATTAATTAATTATTCAAACAAATCAGTTGCCTTCCTCTACTCAAAGGATAAACAGGCTGAGAAAGAAAATAGGGAAATGACACCCTTCGCAATAGTCACAAATAATATTGCATACCTTGGTGTGACTCTAACAAAGCAACTGAAATATCTGTATGACAAGAACTTCAAGTCTCTGACGAAACAAATTGAAGAAGATCCCAGAAGATGAAAAGATTTCCCATGCTCATGAACTGGCAGGGTTAATATAGTAAAAATGGCCATCTTGCCCAAAGCAATTTACAAATTCAATGCAATCCCCATCAAAATTCCAAATCAATTCTTCATAGAGTTACAAAGAGCAATTTGTAAATTCATTTGGAATAATAAAAGCCTAGGATAACAAAAACTATAAAACAATAAAAGAACCTCTCGCAGAATTACCATACCTGACCTCAATCTGTATTACAGAGCAGTTGTGAAGAAGAAAAAAAAAAAAAAAAAAAAACATGGTATTGATACAGAGACAGGCAGGAAGATCAGTGGATTAGAGTTGAAGACCCAGAAACATGGGGAAGGGAGGATGCGGTAGGATGTTTCCTACCGCAAAAGTGACAAAATCCAGCTGTAATAGTTTTTATATAGAAGGAGAGTCCACTACCCATTCTATCTGGTAGAAATGGATATAAATGTATATTGGGTTAATACTGCATCCAGAGACAAAACAAAGGCATGACAATACTCTTCTGATCCTTCCAGAATCTTTCTTCCCTCCTATATCATTTTTAGTTGCAATCCTCATAGAGTCAAAGTATATAAGTAGTATATAAGGGAGGAAGGAAAACCTGGAAAGGTGATAACATTTGAAATGTAAATAAAGAATTTTAAAAATTAATAATAAGTTAACTAAAAATAAAAGAGTATTTTAAACTGACTTGGTTAACAATGTTTCTCCTCAGTGGATATTTCCCCACCCAAAGATTATTTCCTTCAAAACTGAAGGAAATTCTCATTATTTAGTTTCTTGGATGTCTGTGACTTAGGAAGCATTTGCTTTCTGCAGCCAATTTATTTTCTTACTAATTAAGCTATCTAGATTCCTTTCGACGTAGGGGTACATGGTACACATGCACTATATTTTTCTTTTACTTCATAGTGTCTTTAATTAATAAAAAAATAAAACATCTGGAAATCTAAAAGCTGAGATTTTTCCATGAAATTTTCCTCACCCTTCAGTATAGGGACATAGATTAACTGCCAGGTACTTATGTGTTTTTAATAAAACACTAAATTTTCTTTCTTCAGACATTTTTATTTTAGCTTTAAGTTGAATAAACAAGAGGAGTTATGCACAGTATTCAAAATATATCATAGAATTAATGTAACTATCTCCTTCCTGGAGAGCTCTTCTCCCAGATTATCATGTGAACTTCTTTCCATCGGATCATTTGTCTCTATTTATGGAATGCACAACCTTTATGTATCCTGCTTCAGTATTGGTCAGCTTTGTTTGAAAAACTATTATTATAGTTCTTCCCTTAAAATAGGGATAGCTGAAGTAAGTAGTTATGAGAGGGAGAGAACTTCTCTTTGCTTAATTACTTCAAACAGCATGTGTGTAGAACAATTTTCTTTTAAGTGTAATTATTTGAATTATGTACATCAAGGTAGCCAATAAACTTGCCTCAGAATTATTCATCACTTAGGTTTTATTCATGCATAGCAGTTATGTACAATTGTAGGAGAGTGTACAGGACCTTAATCCATGTTCTTATAGTCTTAATGTTTATGTTCTAACTGGTTAGCTGTATGTTCAGTGTCTATCTATATGTTCTGAATCAAAACACTCCTTCTTATTGGAAAGAGAGAAGTAAAGGAAACATTCAAGGCCCAGGAAATAAGTGAACACTGTAAGGCTCCAAAAGATCCTCAAAGTTATAAGGTACACAAGACCACTTTGCTAGGTTCATACCAATAGTACCAACTGCACGTGAGATGAGACTGTTAGTATTCACCTGCCCATATGTCATTTAAGGTGCGTCAGTGGTACAGCTATCATGGTTGTCACTAATAGTTCAGTGTACTTTTTAATAATGAAGCTACCTTGAGTCATGCATGCTCCTGTAACGAACCATTCATTCAAGATCATTCCATAAGTAACCCCAATCAATTCAATGATACTAAGCTAGATTTAGGAGGAATTATTCTGTGGTCTGTCATTAGTGGCCTATCTAGATGAATAAACATCTTGACATTTGCTCACATAACCCTCATAAGAAACACACACAAAAAAATATTAACAATAAGAATCATGACAAAAGTGACAAAATCCAGCTGTAATAGTTTTTATATAGAAGGAGAGTCCACTACCCATTCTATCTGGTAGAAATGGATATAAATGTATATTGGGTTAATACTGCATCCAGAGACAAAACAAAGGCATGACAATACTCTTCTGATCCTTCCAGAATCTTTCTTCCCTCCTATATCATTTTTAGTTGCAATCCTCATAGAGTCAAAGTATATAAGTAGTTATTTCAGGCCCTCACCATTCTTATAATGCAAGCAAAATAAGTCTTTAAAATTACTCCAATTGGCTTCAGTATCATTATGTGTATTTCTAGAGCATGCTGTTAGATGAAGGGAGATGAAGAATCATGATAGAATAGTAAAAGGAACCAATGTCAGGCATAAACCCACATGGAAAACTGACAATTGGAAAATTTTTGAAAGGGTGGATTCCCAACGGAAAGGCTGTGGTTGGATAAACAGACACAGATGTTCTCATACTCACCTTGAGCAAATTCTTTAATTATTTTATGAACTGAACTCGGTAACTCTATAACTTCTTTAATGTTTAAAAGATTGGAGGAGATCCATCCATAGATAAGATTTATTTTTTCATTCTTAAAAAAAATCACCTTTAAAATGTTAATCATAACTTAGTAGACTGGATGAAATCATAAACAGAGAAAACAGACGGAGAAGACCCTAGGGGAAACAAGAGTAGTGACAATGGCACTGCACAATAGCTCTGATCTTAAGCTTATCACAGAAGGTGAGTTGACAGCTATCTAGAACAAACTATGCTGCTCTTCTTGTGTATTTCCCAGACATCTACCTTTCATTCTTTATTTTTGCTTGTATTTAAACTAAGTTGCATCTCTAAGTCAGAGAAAAGTGCTGTCAAAGAAAACAAAAAAACAAAACAAAACAAAAAAAACAAAAAAAAAATGACAAAGAACCACTGAGAAGTGAATCAGAGCAGCAGAGCAGGGCATTGATGACTTACAAAAGGATTTCTGTGATCTTGAATTTGAGTCTGTAACAATAGAAATTAGCTCTGCAGTACACAACTTAAAGAGAAGTCTGCAACATCATGAACCTTCAGGCATCGTCCACTCAAGCACCCTCAAATCCAAGCAGAAAAACTATAGAGAAAACACAGTGACACACAGTGACACGTTGGCATTCACAAATACATACCTTGTCAACCACCAATCTTTCAAAAATATGTTCAAAATATTGAAAATAACTAAGTATAGGAGGAAAATTAAAAACATAGAATGTCAAAACCCAATTTATTATATTCAATTAATTAAATTTAATTCAGAATGAGACTTAAGAAAAATGTGTAGTGGACAAGTCAGAAAATTCAAGAAACAAAAATAACTTTTAAAATTCAAGCATCCTTAAATTATTTCAGGCCAGACTATTTTATTGTAATACAAGAGAAGGAATTCCATTAAAAACAAAACAAAATAGAACAAAACAAAAACCAATGATTTAGAAACAATGGCACTAAAAGCAGAGAATAGACACAATGGAGAATGTATATCTTTAAAATTGAAGAAGGGGTCCCAGATTTAAGAGGACCTCATATATGTTTTTCTTCTCAATTTTACTCAATGTGATATATACATAGCATTTATATTGTACTAAGTGTTGTAAACAAATAACTAAGCACAGCACACATATCCATAATAGTACAAGTGGACTTATTTTTCACTTTTACAAACCTATTAAAATAAAAGATGCCCAAGGCCATTTTAGTACAAAACAGAATGAGTAAAAGATATATACTTAGGAAATATCAATTTATAACAGGAAATAGTTACCTTAGCCTTCTTGATGGGATGTCAAAAATTGAGGAAATGACTTAAAGCTCGGGATGCAAAGCTTTCCAGGATGGCAGCTGTGCACTAAATCCAACCCAAAATAAAAGAGACATTTAAAATGGCTTTGAGATTTAGTTTTATACAAGTGAAAACAGCCAACATCAATAAAGCAAATGGCCGCTCCTGCCAGCAAGTACACAGGGTGATAGGAGCACGTATCCACTGGTAGTGTAAGGGAATCTGTGCAGCCTCTATGTAAACTGGTGTGGTAGTTCCTCAGCGAGCTGGGAATCAGTAGACCTCAAGATTCAGCGATACTACTCTTGGGCATATATCCAGAGACACTTCATCCTACTTCAGTGATGCTGCCTCAGTCACGTTCATTGATGGCCTACTCGTGGTAACTAGAAACTGGATAGAGCTTAGGGATCTGAAATGGATGGCTGGATAAGGAAAATATGGTACACTTACACAACGGAGTATTCCTCAGCTACTAAAAAAATGAAATCAGAGGCTCTGCCAGGGCCTGACCAATACAGATGTGGATGCTCTCAGCCAAACTTCGGACTCAGCACAAGGACCACAAGGGATGATTTAGGGAAAGGACTGAAGGAGCTGAAGGGGTTTGCAACCCCATTGGAAGAACAACAATATCAACTAACTGAACCCCCCAGAGTTCCCAGGGACTAAACCACCAACCAAAGAATACACATATAGGAACCCTATGGCTCCAAGCACAGATATAGCAGAGGATTGCCTTATCAGGCATCAATGGGAGGGGAGGACCTTGGTCCTGTGTAGGTTTGATGCCCAAGTATAGGAGTATGCTAGGGCAGTGAGGTGGGAGTGGGCTGGTGAGTGAGGGACTACCCTCATAGAGGCAGCAGAAGGGAGATAGGATAGGTAGCTTGCAGAGGGGAAACCAGAATGTGGGAGATATATCATGAAATTCACAGATAAATGAATGGCGTTATAGAAACTTGTCCCAAGTGAGGTAACACAAACCCAGAAAGATAAATAGGGTATGTATTTACTTATATTTCGATGTTGGTTGTTAAGTCTTCAATGAGTAGGCTATAATCATTAATACCACAGAGGTAAGATACAAACTAAGGGAAGCATAGATCTCATTAAAAAAAGGAAATACACTAAATAGTTATGGATACACATTGGGGAGAATACTGGACAAGGAGGATAAAAATGGAAATAGAGATATAAATAGATATAAGGGAGGGGATAAAGGATATACATACATCCTTTACATATATCATATGAATATATATATATATATATATATACACATATGCATATACAGGGGGATTAGGTTTTCCCACAGTTAAACATCTTAAAATGTGGTGATCCAAGTGTGAAATGGTGAACTGTGTCTAAGAATGTTCTCTATCAAAAAGAAACTCTGAAGCACATAAAAGCGGTCTGTATGGTGTAAGATTCAGGGTGAGAGAGGAGCAGAGCAGATAGGATCTTCACTGAATCTATATTTAATTTTTTCTCAATAGTGTATTTACATATCACTTATATTTATTAGACATTGTAAAAATAAAGTAAAAATGAAAATTGATAATACCAGAAATGAAATTTGTTTTGTTTTTGCCTTTGGGGAATAATAAAATAAAAGATGAATTTATGGTTTTATAAAATTATTACTTTTGATAATGAAAAATAATCACTTGCAAGCATTTTGGATGCTGTGATTGACTAGAGACTAGAAGATACGTAAGGATTCTATCACTCAAAGTGAATATGTCAAAATATAGCTTAGGAAAGAACCCAGATGCCCATCAACAGAGGAATGGATACAAAAGATATGGTACATTTACACAATGGAGTGCTACTCAGCTATTAAAAGGAATGAACTTATGAAATTCCTAGGCAAATGGTTGAACCTGGAGGGCATCATCCTGAGTGAGGTAACACAATCACAAAAGAACTCACACAATATGTACTCACTGATAAGTGGATATTAGCCCAGAAACTTAGTATACCCGAGATATAAGATACAATTTGCAAAACACATGAAACTGAAGAAGAACGAAGACCAAAGTGTGGACACTTTGCCCCTTCTTAGAATTGGGAACAATCACCCATGGAAGGAGTTACAGAGACAAAGTTTGGAGCTGAGACAAAAGGATGGACCATCTAGAAACTGCCATATCCAGGGATCCATCCCATAATTAGCCTCCAAACGATGACACCATTGCATACACTAGCAAGCGTTTGCTGAAAGGACCCTGATATAGCTGTCTCTTGTGAGACTATGCTGGAGCCTAGCAAACACATAAGTGGATGCTCACAGTCAGGTATTGGATGGATCACAGGGCCACCAATGGAGGAGCTAGAGAAAGTATCCAAGGAGCTGAAGAGATCTGCAACCCTGTAGGTGCAACAACATTATGAACTAACCAGTACCCAGGAGCTCTTGTCTCTAGCTGCATATGTATCAAAAGATGGCCTAATCGGCCATCACTGGAAAGAGAGGCCCATTGGACATGCAAACTTTATATGCCCCAGTTCAGGAGAACGCCAGGGCCAAAAAGTGGGAATGGGTGGGGAGTGGGGGGAAGGGTATGGGGCACTTTTGGGATAGCATTGGAAATGTAATTGAGGAAAATATGTAATAAAAATATATTAAGAAAGAAAGAAAGAAAGAAAGAAAGAAAGAAAGAAAGAAAGAAAGAAAGAAAGAAAGAAAGAAAGAAAGAAAAAGAGAGAGAAAGAATCTTAAACAACACACAGAGTTTTAAGGTTTTGAAGTTACATAAACGACAGTGTTACTTGTGGAACATTTTCTGGTCCACTTGATATTCTTTTTTTTTTATGTATTTCTGAGATGACTTAGCATCTATATTTGTGGAACTTCTTTCCCTGTGTAACTCATGTTAGAAATTAGGAGCTCATAAGAGAGGAGACTTCAACATTCTCTGGTGTACCTGTGGCCTGATGCATTTTCTAGCATAAACTTACAAATTTCCACCAAAACAAGAAGACAATTCCCTTCACAATTAGATTCTAATACAGTAAATACAACCTTCTGAAAATGGAACTATCTGCCTGTAAAAGTCTTAAAGTCAATCGAATTTATTTATTTCTTAAGGCTGAAATAATTATTTTTCCTGTCCTGGAGAAGAGTCTTTATTGAGCCTAACCACAAATAACCCATATTTTGTGAAACTTAAATACTGTCCTAAATGTTATTACTTAAAACAGGAAATGAAGGTTATTTAATACGAAAAACATCATTATTATAGGAGTAAATTTTTGGAAGGGAGTTAAAATAGAGTTGAAATTGAGTGCCTCATAGACTAACATTTAGAGCTTATAATAAAATTATGCTTGGTGTGGATAGGAGTGAGGAATGACTACCATGGAGCACTCACATTATTTCATTACAAATCTATTTGTAATTTTCTTATTTTTGAAATAGATACATAAAATCATAAAAATATACATTTAATGGATGATGTCTTAACATACATAAACATGTAATACTTATAAGAACTTTTATCTCCTCAAAGTTTTATTTTCTTAGTGAAAATATTCAAAGCATTCACCTGCTTTAAAAACGTAGGATAAGTTGTTACTGCCTAAAGTTTCACAGCTGTTCAACAGTGCACTACAATTTCATGCTCCTCTATGGCAAATACAGCATCCACTGATAAACCTTTCCTCTTCCCTTCTTCCTCCCTACCAGTCTCTGGTAGAGACTATTTCACACTCAATTTCTGAGGTAATTTTATTTGATTCCAAATAGGAATGAGATCATGTGCCTGGATTATTTCATATAACATAATGATCTCAATTTCATCTATACTGCCACAAATGACATAACTTTACTTTTTATGAGTGGTTAGTATTATGTTCGTGTGTGTGTGTGTGTGTGTGTGTGTGTGTGTGTGTAATCTCTGGTTTTATTTCTATTTTTCTTTCCACTTTTTATATTTCACTGTTTCAGTATTATATGATTGGGTTGTTGTTGTTCTTGTTGTTGTTGTTTACATAGAGTTGTCTTAGTTTTGTTTCCAGTGACTCCTGTAAAAGTGGCCCCAAGCACAGTGACTTACAGCACACTGTCGGTTTTCTACAGTTCCCAGGGTAACACATCCCCATTATGTTCCTGATGTGTTGACCCATGTGATTTCTTCAAGTGTTGGACACTCAGTTTTATAGGTTGTGGTGATAAGGTTCTACACTCATTCTCCCATCAGTTAAAAATAAATTCTCAAACTCCTTCAAGAGTCTGGTAGGGCTGGAGGCTCTGGGGAGAAGTGTTTCCTTGCTTTCTCCAGATGGTAGAGGCTGCCTGCCCACTTTGGTTTGTGGTAACTTTCTTCATCGTCCAAACCAGAAGAACGAATTGCCAAAACTCCTTGTGACTCTGACATCCACACTCACTTGCTTTTTCATTTTACAGGACCCTAGTGATTATACGGACTGACCTCAACAGGATATTCAAGACAAACTTTCATTTTAACATCAGCCAATGAGCAAAGCTAAATCTATTTGAAATGTTTCTCTTTGTCAGGTAACACGATATACTCACAGACTCTGAGACTCAGAATCTGTAAATTTTTATTTGGCTATTATTCTGTGTACCATCGAAATTTCCATATCTACAAATTTTGAAAATTTAGGCAAGCTCCACTTATGGCTCTGCGTGTTACTTTTGTCACAATTATAAAACTAATACAAAATATTTTTCCTTACATTACTATTTATATAATTGTATCCAGGCATTTTAAGTTATTGACTCCAAGGTAAAATCCAAGTCTTTGTATTTTACATTTGAACTCTTGGTAATAAAAATCAAGATAATGTATTACTCAAATTAATAATTCATCATCTGATACATATTAATTATTCACTTTGTTTTCTGTACCTACATGTATATTTTCTTCAAAAAGACTTAATATGTCTTTCTACATTTTTAAATATTTGTTTTATAAATAGGGAAAAGAAGGATAATTTTTCTATATAGAATATCTTAAGGCCATGAATAGATCACTCTCCTTTAGGTGACTTACTTATATTTTACTAATTGGTTCCAATTTTTAAAACATTTTAATGACAAAGTATACTTGTTTGGGGACATGAAGGATGTATGACAATAGGAAAATTTGCATGCATGAATGATGTTGCAATGTAGATCAACCTTGTCCTAACTACTGAGAAAACATTTAACTTTGGATAGATTTTGTATACAAATCCAGAAATCAAGGACAGAGAACTTAATTCAAAACCGATCATATATTCTTTTATGGTCTACTTAATTGCAAATGATTATTTTTCTATTCACATGAAAAAATCCAATATCTAATACAATAAAATTAGAATTTATTTATTTTTTATAATTTTTCATTTATTTTTCATTCCATTCCATTCTCTATTGATGCATACAACTATTATTGTGACAGTGTGCAAGAAATTGAGGTTAAAATGTAATTATTTTATCCACTGTCTTAAAATGTTTAATTTCAGCATATATGTATGATATAAAATGTAGGACTCTGAGTTTAAAGAAGCTATATTTTTCTTAGTGATTAACATGTTCTATGGGACCTTTTATTCTTAGAAATAGAGCTTGAAAATTGGAAAAATCATATATGAGTATAGATAGAAATTGTGTGTATTTTAAGAACATAAAAGAGAAACAGCCCAATTCTATTTAAACTTAAACTTTATAAACGAAAAGTGTAACTGGGTCTATTTTGTTGGTAAACAAGAACTGAAAAGACAAAATCAATTTAAAGGTACACTTTTCTTATGACAACATTCTCTAAAGAGATCTGTTGTATATTTTTCTTTATTTACAATTTTCATATTCCTATCCTTTTTTAAAGCTGTTTTCTATAGCTATACTTTCATTTTCTGTGTATCAGGCCACATTTAGATTGTAAATATTAATTCCTGTCATAATTCACAGGCATAATTATAAAATAGCTTATATTATAAGACTTTTTAAATTTTATTTTATGTTCTTGAAAATTGTGTATGAATTTTCTAACCCAAGATGGCCAGAAGAGGATTGATCACCTGAAACTGGAGTTACAAAAAAATTTTGAACCACCATATGGATGCTGGGACCTGAATCTGTATCATCTGCAAGATCTTATAACCTCTGACCCTTTAAAGTAATTTCCATTAAGTATGTTTAACATGAAATACATGCTATCCCTATAATGTGAATACTTAGATAGTGGATTAAGAATATTATTGTCATTTAGATTATTAGAGTGAGTTGGAAAATCAGAAAAAGCCATCAGAATGTTCTCTTTTAAGAGACCTCTCAACATCTCTGTAATATATTCTAATAGATCTTAGAGGCAAGATAATCATTGCTATTTCATTCTTCCATAAGGGATCAGCATTGTATAGTGCAGGACATACATAAAACATGTGGACTCTCCTTTTGTATGCTTTTCATTGTATGAAATATTTTTATTCCTGTTACAATCCATTGTGTGTGCTGTCATGTCAGATTTTGTTCTAAAATTTTAGTCTCTCCTTGTTACTCTTGTCAAAGAACAAATTCAATGAATAAGTAAATTTCAAAATAACTTTAAGTAATTCTAAAGTTAAATTAGTATCTCAAAAGCAATTCACAGAATAGTTTTGATAATAGTCCCTATGGGTACTTTCCGTTTGAAAAATCAAGCTGTGTTATAAAGTTTTAGTAACTACTTTGTACAGAAATTGGAGCATATGAATATGTGTCTCAGTGATTCATTTCCTACTCCTTTTGCTCATTTGTTAGTAATTCCTTAAATAACAAAACCTCATAGAGTACTGTATGCCACCAGTGACTTACCTTTTGCATGTTTATTGAAAATGTCATGATATGATTTATTTTCAAAACCAATAATACAAAACTTAAAAGTCAGGAATTTAAATTAGGTAACAAAATATTAATGTTTGTAATAAAATGAGAGATCCAATCAAATGTATCTTAGCATTCTTAGTGTGAAAACAATCAATAACACCTAATAAAGTGGTAATAATAATTAATGACTAATTGGACTATGAAATCATATCAAAATATTTCCTTTATGAGTATCTTTAATTTTTATAAGCCCTTCATAATTAAGGTATTTTGTTGTCTTTAATACTAAAGAAACTGAAGCACAAAAATTTTAGTGATTGGAAGATACACAAGAGAGGATTAATCCAGGCAGTTAACATGAAGGCTGCTGCAGGAAACTAGGATTTCTCAAGAATATAATACGAACACACTGATCTCTGTCTTTTAAGTCCACTTATGATAAAGTAAAATAAAGACATAACTAAGCTAGGCAAAAACGATTTTGAGTAGCATGCCTGATAGTTCCAAGACCCCAAATTAGTACAAGGATAGCTTCATTTAAAAGAGTTCACAGTGCCTTCCCCCTTTAAGTTCAATAATACCTTCTCTTACCTTGCTTCTGTACCTGGGCTTCCCATGCTATGGAGATGGTAATTAGCATCTGTAAGCCTGCACATCCTGGGTTAAATTCCAAACATAAAAGTAGAGGTGAAAGGAAAATGGAAAAGGTGGAAAAGGAGGAGGGGTTCAAGATTTCCAAAAATCTTGGTCTATTGTGTCCATATAATTACTGTAAAAAAATCATCTCTAAGTCAATCAATATTATCAGCATGATAGTCTAGCTCTGGTTCTAGAATTTAAATCAAAACAAACAAATCATTAGATTACCTTGCTAGATATTTAATTTCCTAGAGGGGAAAGAAAGAGATGCTAATATCTGAGAAGAGCATACATAATAGTTAGTAAGAAGGTACCACTCACTAATACACAAGCCTTTGGTCTGTAGGAAATGCACATAACTTTCTTATGATATGTATGTCTGAGTCCTGAGAATTTTTGGATGGTAGCTGCTATCTAGAAGAATATGAATTTTTTTATTTCAGAAACTCTACTGTCTTGTAAATCAATTTCATGGATACAGTAATAATTTTATGGGGATTGCAACACCTCATTTTGCTCACAGATATTTGCAGGGTGGTTCCAGGCTATCTTTAGCCTATATAGCTCCCAAAATAAAAGACAGAGAAAACTACTATTTTTATTAACAAGGTGCAAATCTAAACTGGGCAGATTCTATGCTATTCTAACTCAACTTGTATGCTAATAACTAGATAAATGCTCTGTTACTTGCCAACTAAGCCGTGCTCTTTTGCCTGTGTGTCTTCAGGGCAAACTTGTCTGGGACAGTTGTTCATGGGCCACCCAGCTGCATGACAACAATCTTCTCCCTTTGCCCCTTCTTCTCTTGGTCCCTACTTGAGGACCCTCTGTTCTAACCAAAGTCCCATCATCTTCTCTCCCTTGCCCCGTCACAGGTTCTGGCATTTTATGATCCAATCAAAGATATATATTCTTTATTAAATTATTTTATTTACACTCAAAAGTTGCCCCACTCCCTGAATTCTTCACACCATCCTCCCTACCACCTCTGAGGCAGTGCTCCTCCACATAATCCCACATCACTTTCATGAGCAACCCTCTTCCCTGGGGCATCAAATTTCCACAGGATTAAACACACCCTCTCCCACTGAGGTCATACAAAGAAGTCCTCTGCTATGCACATGCCCAGGGCCAAGAATCAGCCCATGTGTGTTCCTTAATTTTTGGCTTAGGCTTTGGGGAGCTGTGAGGGACCCAAGTTGGTTGACACTTTTGTTCTTCCTATGGAGTTCCAATCCCCTTCAGCTCCTTCAGTACTTCTTCTAACTCTTCCATATGATTCTCAGACCTCAATGCAATGGTTGGCTGTAAGTATCTGCATTTGTCTCAGTCAATTGCTGGTAGAGCCTCTCTGAGGATAGCCATGCCAGGCTTCTGTGTGTAAGCACAATGTGGCCTTAATAATAGTGTCAGATTTGATGTATGCACATGGAATGGATCCCAAGTTAGGCCAGTTACTGGGTGGCCTTTCTATTCCATTTTTGTCCCTGCATTTCCTTTAAACAGGAAGAATTTTGGGTTAAATTTTTTGAAGACAGGTGGGTACCCCCCTTTCTCACTTTGCAGCCATGTCTATCTACTAGAGGTGGTCTCTTTAGTTTCCATCTCCCCACTGTTGGGCATTTTGGCTAATGTCATCCCCATTGAGTCCTAGTAGCCAAGACTGACCTTCCTTGGTCTTCATCAACCAAGTACTTGCATGCCCTTTTAGGTATTATGAAGATTAGTAATGATAAAAATATTCATAATTAATGTATCTCCTTGTCTTGCAACAGAAATGAATAGTCAAGGCTACAAAGGTTTGCTTGAAATAAATGTTTAAAATTTGTATCTTAAACTTATTTTTATAGCATTTAATAATGAAAAATTTTAAACAAAATAAAAAGTTGAAAGGTATTTACGGTAAACACCCATATGTTCACTATCTAGAAGACTAAGTCAATGTTTTGGTAATACTTGCTTATTCTTTCTCAATACATCTCTCTACTTATATGAGAACCTGTATTAATTTTATGCATTATAAAAGCACTTAGGGGCATCAGTTACCCGATCCTACAAAGCCTTTAGAATGTATATATTTACCTAGAATTCTGTCTCTTTTGAAATAATATTTACAAACGGAATGAAACTGGTATTCACACAGAAGCATACACCTGTTCAAGTCAATCTTGTTTATAATACAAATAACACCCTAGAAATGTCACATATGCCTCATAGTAAATCATGAACTAACATCACGCGAAGGGGAGTTCTTTTATATTAGCTCCCGTTATTTATAGTTGCTCAGTAAGTGAAGCTCACAGCACTTATATTTTATTTTTTTGACAAGGCAACCCAGTAGGAGGAAAAGAGTCCCAAGAGCAGACAAAAGAGTCAAAGATATGCTCACTCCCACAGTTAAGAGTCTCACAAAAACAGCAAGTTATATGCAAGTGATTGCTACTTTGGTTGCTTTGTAATCTTTGTCTCTTTGCTCTGTATTTTGGAAACCTGTCTTGCTTTACCCATATTAATATTTAATCCTATTTTCTTTTAAGTCCCTTTTCACCTTATAAATGTATAAAATCATTTTTCATTTTTATTGAGTATAACCTGGTTATTCTAGAAACTGTGGTACTAAATGTTATCTATAGGACATTCATCTAACTGTTTGGGGAACACATGCTTTTGGGTTTACTGGGTAAATCATTAAGATTGGAATTTCTGAACTATGTGTAAACATGTATTGGTTTTATAATATATATTAAGATATTTTCAAATAAATTTCAATACTTTAGAACTGCAATATTTAAGTGATATAATCTTCATATTCTTGCCATTATTTCCTGTGTTCAAGATCGTTCTTAATTGAGTGATTTTTAGGCATAAGAAATCATTTTTTACTGTGACATTAATATTGTTTCACAGTGACATAAAATGTTACATACTGTTCCATGTACTTGTGCTTATTGTTGTGGAATTTGTCTGTGAATCTTTACTAAGTAATATTAGGATGTCTAGCTTTAAAACTTTTTTGAATTGTATGCGTTTTTGTTTTGTTTTGTTTTGTTTTGTTTTGTTTTGTTTTGTTTTGTTTTGTTTTTTGTCTCCTAAATGGCAATCAGAAAAATATTTTCTAAGTACTTCAAGAGCTCCATATAATTGTGGGTTTGCACCTTCACTTCCCTAATGGCATCTTTCAATGCATGCAAACCTGTACCTTTTCTTTAAGATCACTTGTTTTTTTCAAAATATTTATTTTTGAGGCATAATATAATTTCATTATTTCTGCCATCTCTTCTCTTCCTCCAAAACCCCTCATACATATCTTCATTCATTCTTTCAAATTCATGGTGTCTTTTTTTCATCAATTGTTGTTACACTCACTCACACACACACACACACACACACACACACACACTTAAATATAATCTGCCCAGTCTCTATAATGCTACTTTTATGAATATCTTCGGGGCTTGCCATTTGGTATTGGGTAGCAATTTGTGTGCTTTCCACTGGTAAGACTCTCCCACTCTCAGGCTCTCTTAGTTGAGTGTAGTTATTTCTAGGATTAGAGCTTCAGGTTTCCCTTTGGCATGTCCATTGCTGTCCTTGTTCGACTATTGCATAGGCAGTCATGTTACTGAAAATTAATGGGGGTTTCTTCTGAGATTGCAATGAGACACAGTTTTATAGCAAATTCCCTTTTCTTTCTGTCTATTAAAGGGCACTCACCCCACCCTCTGCACTGTTCTTTAAGTCTTAGATGTTATTTTGTAGATATATCCACTGGTACTGAATTCCGTTCATAACCCTGCATTTTGATTGGCTGTGGTTTTCTAAGAAGTGCAATCATCAGTGGGAGGAGAGGCCCTTAGTCCTGTGACAGTTCTATACCTCAGGATAGGGGAATGTGAGGGCCAGGGAGCAGGAGTGGGTGGGTTGGGGAGCAGGGGGAGGAGAGAGGGGATAGAGGATTTTCAGAGGGGAAACTAGGAAAGGGGATAACATTTGAATGTAAATAAAGAAAAATCTAAAAATATAAAAAGAAGTACAATAATATGTGAGCCTAAGGGCAAATATTTAGAATGTAGGGTTTTTGTTTTTTGTTTGTTTGTTTGTTTGTTTGTTTGTTTGTTTTTTAATGCCACTTTAGATTGAAGAATGTTGTATGTCCTTCTCCAATATCTACCGCTTCACCAGCCCTGGGGACTTAACTAGGTTTCCAATGCCAGGTAAAATTTCTCTCTCGTTGAGTGGATTAAAACCAAGGGATGCTTATCAGGTTATGGTGACATTCTAGCTGTTGTGGTGATTCATATACATCATAGCTGTGTTTGAGTGTTGGTCCTTTCTTTTCTTTGGGAGCTTGTATGGTGCCATCTGGTACTATCAACACTAGTCCATAAGAATTTGTCATTGAGGTCTGTTACAATTCATTATCATGAACTACTTCACATTTCTGAGGGGCAATATTAATAGGCTGCAATGTTCTAGGGTCTCATGGATAACCCTAACAATTCGCAAGATTATTTTTCAAAATTTGATGTTGGTCTTTCTGTAATATAAGAGTTAGGTTCTTGGGGGGGTCTTTGTCAGTCCATGTGAGCAAATTTCATTTAAGCTATGTATGTACATTATCTTGAGACTTACATATAGTATCGGTTTTTATGTAGATAGTTAATAATTTTACTTCTTATAAAATTTTCAAAATCACTTATTTTGTGTCATAAAAATTTTAGCCTACTGATATGTTAGAAAGGTATTCCCTAAGTTTGTTCTAAAATATCTACATATTAATTTAATATATTATTCTCTATATAAATGCCTTATGTTTAATGACAATGAAGTTGTCATCCATTTTCTTTTCATACTATCCAGTCATTTTTATAATTTCACTTGGATAGACTGGCTCTCTTCTCAGGCTCTCTGTGTTCATCATACAGAAAATATTTTCAGATGGTTGCCCAGGGTATTACAAATTATGTGTTGTAAAAGTTTTGACTTTTATTTTCCTCCAAAATGTTTTTAAATTTTTATCCAGGGATTTAACTTGGCCAAACTCAAATCTCAAATTCTTGCTTTCCCTTCAGTAAAAGACAATTAAATCTTCTATCAGCTAATTTAGCTTCTCTGAGCCAATCTGTGTTCTCCCTGTGCACAGATTTGCCTAGGGTTGAACCACAATTGTGAAACAAGTCCCTACTTAGGAGTTAGGAGTATAAATCCCTGGATTTCTTTGTCCTGGAACTTCATTCTGTAGCCTTCCAGCAAGTTTGGCATTGAACACTGCCCTGTTGGTCAAGCCAAAAAGTAGTTTCCATGGAAACTCTAATTAACAGTCAGATACATGCCCTTCAGATAAAGAATATAAATGATGGAGAATTCATGAAATAGTCTTCTCTTCTTGACACTATCATTTTCCTGTGGGTGTCTGCCTTATTTTTCCCCCTCTCCAGTCTTCTCAAAGCTCCTTAATGTATGTACCTAAGGCCTTTGCAAATGTATTGCTCATGCTCTAAATGAAATTAGCCAAACATAGCCATGGAAAACTCCCACATTCATATTTTATGTTTGCCTATACAAAAATAATTTGTCTCTTGATTTAAAATATTGTGATACAATATCACTTAATAGTATTGGTAATGATGTCATATAAAAACTAGTAGAAATATAATAAGTCTGAAGGGTTGGATGAGAAATGTCCCTCCAGGTTTTGATATTTCAATCCTTGGTTCATGGTTGGTGTCCCATTTGGGAAGGTTGTACAAGCTTGAAAAGTTGAAGCCACCCTGAAAGAAGTATATTATTGGGGGTTGGCTTTAAGAGTTTATAGCTTTATTCAACTACAGTTCACTCTCTACATTTTGTGTTTGTTATTGAAGATGTGATTTGTCAGCTCCCTATCATTATAGACTCTCCCTCTGAAACAATAAACCAAAATAAACTCTCCTGTAACTCCCTTTTGGTCACAGTGTTTTCTGAGAGCAATGAAATGTAACTGATTTTTCTGGTTGCCAGAAAATGGACTACAGCAGAGAGATAAAAGTTACTAAAAATAAAGCAAGAGGGTGGGGCTTTATGATTGGTTTGATAAGACCAAGATGTAAACACTCTGTGTTCCTTCTTCTTTTCTTAGAATTTTAAATATGATTCATGCACAATGATAAATTCTATGTTACTTTAACATTTCCCTCTTGTCTTAGAAATTATTAAGCTCAATTTCAAAGGATTTTAATTATTCTTTTGGGAAATGCTGACTTCTTTTGTATTTCTTTTACATTCCTAAGTACAAAATTAAATATTCAAGCACTGTATACAAACATATGACTTTTTATAAGTTTATTCAGAAATTTGAATTAAATAGAACATTATTAGTATGAATCTAATTCATAAAATAAAAGCCAATTGACCCCACTGACATTGATCCATAGATTCAAATTAGCTGAACAAAACAGAAATTGACAATTGAATAATATTTAAATATTGCTTAAAATTTGCTTGGGCAGTTTTTTCTTTTCTTTTGTTTGTTGTTGTTTTAATTTCTCTCTGATTTCCTACCCTATTGGGAATAAAACCCAGGACGCATGAATTTCAGAAAAACACCTTATTATCGAACTGTGTCCTCATCTGGTAGTTTTAAAACATTATGTCAAAGTTGTTTTGAATAGTTTTTAAAAGTGTGTTCAGTCAGTCATTGTTGGTCAAATTGCTGTCTGCTTAGGCACTGTGGGATAATGTTTATTACAGATGGAGCAGGTTGAATAATAACACACAAGGAGAAAACCTATAATAAAGAAAACTAGAAGTGAAAAATTTTTTGAGAATTTCTTAAAATATATTTGTCATATTTACCTCCTCCCCATCTCCTCCCAGACTCACCCCACATCTTAGAAACCTAACATGACCTTCTCTCCCCATCTCTCTTTCTTTCTCTCATCAAGTCCACTTTGTGTTAGACAAATCCTCATGAACTTGAATCCTACCCTGGAGTATGTTTAATACAACTGTTTTTTAGACCATTAAAAACAAACACATTGACTCTGCTTTATATGACAGGTATCCAATGCCAGTAGGAGTGGGTCATCAGCTAAAGGCCGGACTTCATACCCACTCCCCATCCCACTGCTTGGTTTTATTTTTGAATTGAAATTTTCCAAGTGTTATGCCTACTCTCATGATTGTTGTTGAGTTCGTGTGTGCATTTGCATGTTGTATCTAGAAAAGAGTTTTCAAATATTATGACTGGCATTTGTAATGATTTTAAAAACTGAGCAATTATGAAATAAAAGTGTATAAAGGTGAAAATATTGAATTCAAATAAATAAAATACACATTAGACCAGAATTTGCCAAAAGTGAACGAAATATGATTTATAAATAAACGAATAAATATGTAAAAGCATATAACAGACTAAAGGCTAATCACAAGCACTTAAAGTGTGAAGTCTCTATACTTAAAACTGAATGCTAATTATAATGTAATTAACCACAGGATAAGTTTAGGAGAAATTCATTAAATGAAATGAGAAATAGTTTACACAGACGTCAGAGTTGATGGTACTCAAAATACATCAAAGAATTCTGACTTGAAATTTGATAAGCTCCAGATGTGTCCAATATGGAAGAATATTATTTGACATACATTTGTTTATAACATATATATATATATATACATATATATATAATAAAATAAAAAACAGACACTTTCAAAAGCTTTTTGTGACAACTTCTGGTTCCCATATAGTTACAGCAAACTATAATGTTTCAGCCTGGGACCTTAAAGAGGTCTTCATTGCAACCCTTGGGGAACTGAATGGAATTTTCTATCTTGAACTTCTAACAGTGAATAAAACTAGTCAATAATAAAAACAATAAAAGGAAAAGTGTTCAATTTTAAAGGCCTTAGTGAAACTTGGTTTCAATGTACAAAAAGAAGTCTCAGCATTTATGTCTTCTTACTATTTCCAGGTTACACTGGCTACCATTGATTATGTTCATGCCTCAGATTCCATTATCTAGAGTAGATAAACTGTGTAACAAATGACTGTACTGTGTTCTCCAACATGATACCTAGATAAGAAAGATGATCAGATAAAGTCCACATCTTAATTATCCCTTCAATTATTGAGTCCATGTCCACCACCCATTATTGCATAACAAGAATTACACTTTCTATTATTTAATTAATTATATTTCAAATGTTGTCCCCCTTCCCAGTGTCCCCTCCACAAGACTTCTATCGCCACCCTCCTCCCGCTGCCTCTATAAGGGTGCTCCCCCACCTGCCCACCCACTCCTGCCTCAGCACCCTACCCTGGGTCATTGATTCTCCACAAAACCAAGGGGCTCCCCTCCCAGTCCACTAAGGCATTCCTCTGCTACTCTTTCTACCTTTCAATGTTTTTGATTGTTATCCTTAATAGAAAAATGTAGTACATTTGATGATGTCTTTTATAATTATTCTCTGGCAGACATCAGGGATGATTAAAGTGTATGTCATGCCTGCATATGGGTTGACTTGTTACTCTTGACATAACAGGATAATCACAAGTCCCCACAGTTTCATTATAAGCTATACAAAAATCTCCAAAGAATGTGCTGCCTGACAGTTATCTAAAGGGTAAGCAAAGTGTCTTCAACACACACACATATATATATATATAGAGAGAGAGATAAAGATTTAGATATAGATATAGATATACATCATATACATATACATATATGCATATATTCATATATGGAAAAGAATCAAGAAGAATGGTCTTAAAAGCATACACATTGTAATTTTAGAATAACAAAGTGGCTCAGAGAGTTAAATACTTGCTTTGAAACTATGAGGATGACCCATTTGTCAACTCTAGATCTTAGAGCATAAGCTATTGGTGTTCTGTTCAGGAAATTTTCCCCTGTGCTCATGCGTTCAAGACCCTTCCCACTTCCTTTTTTTTTAGTTTCAGTGTATCTGGTTTTATATGGAGGTCCTTGGTCTACTTGGGCTTGAGCTTTGTACAAGGAGATAAGAATGGATCAATTTGCATTCTTCTACATGCTAACTGCCAGTTGAACCAGCACCATTTATTGAAAATGTTGTCTTTTTTTTAACTGGGTGGTTTTAGCACCTTTGTCAAAGATCAAGTGACCATAGGTTTGGGTTCACTTCTGGATCTTCAAATCTATTCCATTGATCTACTTGCCTGTTACTGTACCAATACCATGTAGTTTTAATCACTATTGCTCTGTAGTACAGCTTGACATCTGGGAACCTGATTCTCCTAGAAGTTGTTTTATTGTTGAGAATAGTTTTCACTATCCTGGGTTTTTTGTTATTCCAGATGAATTTGAGAATTGCTCTAAGTCTATGAAGAATTGAGTTGGAATTTTGATGGGGATTGCATTGAATCTGTAGATTGCTTTGCGTAAGATGGCCATTTTTACTATATTAATCCTGCCAATCCATGAGCATGGGAGATCTTTCCATCTTCTGAGATCTTCTTTGATTTCTTTCTTCAGAGACTTGATGTTCTTGGCTCCTGAGAGGCTCTGTCAGTGTCTGACAAATACAGAAGTGGACGATCTCAGCCAACCATTGGACTGACCACAGGGTCCCTAATGAAGGGGCTAGAGAAAGGACCTAGTAGCTGAAGGAGTTTGTAACTCCATAGGAAGAAAAACACTATGAACCAACCAATTCTCCAAGAGATCCCAGTGTCTAAACCACCAACCAAAGAGTACACATGGAGGGATCCGTGGCTCCAGCCTCATATGTAGCAGAGAATGGCTTTGTCAGTAATCAATGCGAGGAGAGGACCTTGATCCTGTTAAGGCTCTATGTCCCAGGGTAGGGGAATGCCAGGACAGGGAAGCATGAGTGGGTGGGTTGGTGAGCAGGGGAGTGGGAGGGCATAAGGGATTTTCAGAGGGGAAACCAGGAAAGGGGATAACATTTGAAATGTAAATAAAGTAATATCTAATTAAAGAAAGATAGAAACTATGAGGATATGATTTTGAAACACAAAACCTGTACTCGAGCCAGATACTGTAGCATGCATGGGTAATACTATGGAGAGCATGGTGATCTCTATAGAGAGAAAGGAGGCAGCGACAAGAAAATCACAAAAACTCATGGGACAAATTCCTGCCTGACCCAGCAGTGAATACCAGAGATTGTGCCACAAACAAGGTAGAAAGTGAGATAAATCACTTAATGCCCTTTGATGCCCATTCACATACTGACACAGACAGCCAAGTGTAAGACAGCCATTCATTGCCAGACAGCCTGTACTACACTCTGTGATCCAGTCTAAAAAATCCTATTTAAATATTCACATTCCTCGTGACATTTCTGTTTCTTTAAGGAATTTTAACTAATTCCATTTGAAAGTTTACTATTATGTTATAGTATATAAAATATTTACCCTAGTAACTCCTTTATTGCTGCTCCAATTGATATTTGAATTCATTACATGAAGAGGAAAAACCCAAAAATATTTTAAAAATAGTATTACCAATACATTTCTCGATCAGTGGTTCTCAACTGTCCTAATGCTGTGACACTTTAAAACATTTCCTCCTGTTGTCCTAACGCACCAACCATAAAATTATTCTGTTGCTACTTCCTAACTATAATTTTTGCTACTGTTAGGAATTATAATCTAAGTATGTAATATTCAGGATATCTAATATTCTTCCTTCAAAGGGGTCACAACATTTGTCTGCCTAGAAATTTTATTGAGTAAGTATCAAGTTTGAGAGAGAGAGAGAGAGAGAGAGAGAGAGAGAGAGAGAGAGAGAGAGAGAGAGGAAGGAAAGTGTGTCTCCATTACATCTCCGATACCAGAAAGACATGTTTGAAGATCCAGATTGCAACAAAACTTCCCGAAATGAGTTTGACCAATGTTGAATCACTTCAAGCTTTGATTATTATCTTTCTTTAAAATAATAATTAGACAATGTTGAAATTTCTGCCCTTTTTTTATTTTTATTATATGTATATGAGCATATACATACATACACATGCATGTATAACTTATACAGTCTTATAAATTTACTTGTCTTTTCATTTCCAGACAGGGTTTCTCTGTATAGCCCTGGCTGTCCTGGAACTCACTTTGTAGACCAAGCTGGCCTTGAACTCAGAAATCCACCTGCTTCTGCCTCCCGAGTGCTGCGTTTAAAGGCGTGTGCCACCATGTCCATCTTACTTGTCTTTTTAATAATTATTATAAAATTGTATCCTTACTTTGAGAAATTATAAGCCAAAATTTGAATGATTAAAGAAATTATACATTTAGTGTTCATGCCTAACTATATAAATATAATTTTGAGAATATATGTGTATTCTCAAAATTTTATTAATAATATTCATATAATACTTTGATTAAAACTAAAGTGTTCCAGGCATTCAATTCTGTCCCAAAGAGTTTTCCTGCTTGTAAGTTCAGGCTGAGACTTGTGGCAGGCTGACATCTTATGCATCTAGAAATCTTGCAGAGTAAAACCTCTAACTTTTCATTGCCAAGCTAGAAACTCTGTGCAATGCCCAAGGCATTAACTAAGTAAAAGTCCCCTGTGTTCATTTGGAATTTGGAATTCTTTCAACTTACAGAAAGAGATCCTCATCTTTGGTTGAATCACCACTAGCTTCCTCTCTAGCTGCGGATGGCTTCTGGATTTTCAGTTGCATTTGGAGTTCTTGTTACTTGGATGATATTTGTTTTCATGTAGATGTACTTTTATATCTCCCTTAATCATTACTTAAATTATCTGAGGACTCACTATGTCCTGGAAAAATAGAAAAATAGATAAATACCATCTCTATGTTCTGGAACATTGGTAATATAATTGAAAGCTGCAAGAAAGAAGAGAAAACAAGCCTCAAACTAGGAAATTCTGTAGCAAACTATCTCCTATACTCAAAGCTATCATGACATGCTTGTGTAGCCACTTCCAGGATTTGTTATATTAGATATAGATGAAGTCAAGTATGATGGGCAATAATCCCTGTCTATTGGTGCAGGGTTTAAAGTCGTCTAGAATATACACCTGAAAGAGGTATGTCTGTGAATGAGTTTCTGGGAAGACAAAACCTACCTTGATGTGTCATACACACATATGAGCTGGATTCTTAGTATAATGAAAAAAGGAAAATAAAAAAGAGAAGGTGAGCTGAGCAACCTCACTCCGTCCCTCTCTGCTTCCTGATGACAGACACAATGTGACAGGCTGCCCCTTATTCCCTACATAACATCTAGAGTCATGCTCATTGAACATGCTTTCCCCACCATGATGAATTGTATTCCCCAACTGTGAACAAAGATTAGTCCTATCTTCTTGAGGTTACTTTTGGTTGGAATGTTGCCATAGCAACATGTATTAGCTATGTTGATGCACAGTTTTAATTCCAGCACTCAGGAAGCTGATGCAAGAGAATTATAAATTCAAGGACAGTCTGTGATAGATGATATTGCGGATACACTGTGCCTAATTGTTAGGCACAGTTTCAAGAAATAAATTTAGTCCTGTTTTAAGAAATAAACAAGTAGCAATAATAAAAAAAAACAACAACAAAGGAGATTATAGTTGTATGAGAAACCAGAATGATGTTCCAGTGGTCTTAAAGACAGTGTGGTTAACTTAGACATGGCTTGGCTGATGTGGCTTTTGAGATATATAGACCAAGGAACAAAGTCAGAATAAAAAAATAAAGTGTCTAGAATTGTTTAAAACTGCTTAATGTAGGCCGGGCGTGGTGGCGCACGCCTTTAATCCCAGCACTCGGGAGGCAGAGGCAGGCGGATTTCTGAGTTCGAGGCCAGCCTGGTCTACAAAGTGAGTTCCAGGACAGCCAGGGCTATACAGAGAAACCCTTTCTCGAAAAAAACCAAAAAAAAAAAAAAAAAAACCTGCTTAATGTAGAGGGAGTATTGCTTAACTTAGAGGAAGTACTGCTTAAATCGCAGATACAGAGGACAGTATGGTGAATCTGAGTCAAATAGAAAAAAAAAACAGTGTGAAAAGTAAGAGACCATGAGAGCACATAGCACTGACAGTACTACCTGAAGCTGTCGTTAGATGTAATGTGTTCCTCTGTTCACTCAGCACTAGCACTGTGACAATCTGATACTAACTTTGACTATAATTTCACACAACCTGAAAGTTCCACGTTAACCAAACTGTAGTCATATTTTTTTCATCTGTTTGTTCTCTGCTATGGTAAATGCTATTGTAGACATTCGAGATAATGGAAAGAAAACTGACCACATTCTATCAAAGACTGATTAAAATATATAAGCAAATCCTGAGATTGGCAGGTAGTTAAAGTGCTGTGGGGCACAGACATGAGATGAGATCATCTAATTGAAGGATGGGAAGCCAAGCATGGAACCCTGACAATGCAGCATTTCTGTAGGGGCAAAAGGAAGAAGGCAAGCAATGAGGATTCTTAAGCATTTCTGCAGGTCATGTTGAGTCAAGGCAGTGACTATGGGATTTCCACTTAAGTCCAGAGATTTCGAGGGAGGGCAAGCACAGAAGAGTGGTGCTAATAAAGCTTTATAACTCAATGAATTCAGAGATTAAGACATGAACACTGGACTCAAGTCTTTCTTGCAATAACCATATATACCAAACACTGCTGTTATTGCTGTTTTCAAGATTTGCTTGGTTTTTTATGTTACTTTGCCTACATTTGTGTATGTGCAGCTCTTTCATGCCCAGTGTCCACCGAGCTGCAAATGCACACTTGATTGTCAGGAATTGGAGTTAGAGGAATCTGTGAGCCACGGTGTGGGGAACTGGGAAATGAACCTGGGTCCTCTGGAAGAGCCAAGTACTCTTGACCCTCTCTTCAGCCCTAAGTAAATTCTTGTTTGTTCGTTTGTTTTTGTTTTAGCTTTCCTAGTTCTGCAATGAAAAACAGAGGCAAAGTGGAAATTCACAACTTGTTCAGTTCACACAGTTATCATGGGGCACGGCTGGGTTTAAACCTAAATACACCTGCTCTAAATCAGTCTTGGTTCTAATTACCTGGCCTTTTACTTGACCTTTGCATTACTAAAGATTTGAGTCATTATGCTTTTGGCCTCTTCTTCCCATGTTAAGAATTTTTATAGTTTATCTGGGTAGATATTTTTGTTATTTCAGAATCAGATTGTCAGCAATTTTCTTCCATCAGAAACTTTATTTCTCCACTGTCATGTAACACATACGCAAATATTGAGATTCAGGACATGGGTGTCTTTGGAGATTTGAATAGATTGCCTATTACAAATCCAAATCTGTGCTCTCTACTTAAGTGCTATGTCCTTACAGATATATCTAGGCTACAGGCTGTTTCTGTTTTGGTTAGTCAGACTAAGGTTCATATCCTCTACAATTCTCCAGGTCACAGAGGTGATTAAAACCAGAAAACTTTGGATTCTGTAATGGGTTTTGATTATAGTCATAAACTCAACAGGTATTAAATTGAAATGAAGAGGTCAGCAGAAAAACATCCCATGAAGAATATGAGATTGTGAATCCCTAGGGAAAAACAAATAGCACAACTGAAGTTTGTATATAGTAAAGCCATGCAAATATCCTTAATAAAAGAATCTTGCTTCTCCTCAATTGCTTTCAGGTTTATCAACTGTGGTCAATTCATTTCAGCAGCATTTTTTAAACCCTTCCCTTTGAATTTGTTCATTTCTCTTGTGCATGAGAAGTGCCAAATGTACTTTTGTTCACCAAAAAATACAGCAGCAGAAATCTAAGTGTTTGTGTGTCATGATAATTTACCCCCAGGATTGGGATCATTTTCCCATTCCCTAAACACTGGATAGTCCTCTATTATCCCTAGCTTACTGTTCCTCAGTCCTCCCCTCTTCTCCTCTCCTCCCCCCTCTCTCCTCTCCCCTCCCCTCTCCTCTGCGAATAGACTCAACACTCCACACAAGGCTCTCTTTGTTGTGGGATATTAAGGGCACTTTGTTTCCTTTTATGAACACAAACTCACTGTTAGTATTATTCTTTTTTTCTGTATTCTCTATCAGGTTTTGTATGTGGGAAGAAAAAAATCTTCAAATATTTTTAAAAGAGGGTGATAGCCTATTAGAACGTCTTTTTATTGAATCAGCATGGTGGTGTTAAAGTTTTTCTGATATACAATCGCTTCTTGATATTTCACTTAACTTTGTAGGTACAACCTGTTTTGTTCATATCCATCACTATTCTCTCCCCTCCAACTCGGCTCTGATGTACCACCCCATATTTCCATCACAATTTCCCATTTCTCTCTAGTTTTTTTTTTATTTTCTAATTTTCATGGAGCCCATTCACTGTGTCTGGTATACTCATTGGTATGGGACCATCTTCTGTAGTATAAGTAGTCTCTTAGAATCCACATCTATGAAAATACAATTACCTTCCTTCCCTTTATAAAACATCAGTTGCCAGTAGGTCTCCAACTAAAGGTGACACTTGGAAGCTGCCCTTCTGAGTCACACTAGGAATTTTTGTTGCCAAGCCTTGTACATACTGTCCCAGTTGGTATGCTCTTAGATGCTTATAAAAGAAATATTAAGAAATACTAGGTTAAAAAGAATTTATAGAAGAATTGAAAGAGTGTAGAATAAAACTCTAAAATAATTTTCTAAATTTTATTCTACTAAGAGGAAAGCAAGTTTGGAAAAATTGCAAATGACTCCTGAGCTGCCTTCTCTGGCAGGCACAGACAGAGGGGAAGAGTTCTCCTTTGGGTCCAATATCTCACTCCATAGCTGTACACCAAATAAGTAGGCATGACATCACATGTTGCTCTAATTCTTTCCTTAACTGTCTCTGCACTACACGTCAGAATAAATGTTACCATGAAAATAACTTCTGAACTCTTAATGGGAAGCTGGGATGTCACACCATGCTTTCATAAGGCCATAACACTAACATGATTGATATGCATTGATATCTTGGAATTTGAGAAAATGTATGAGTCTCATTTCATTAAGATTAAACTTTGTTTAATAGCATATCACTATCAATAAACTGCAGATTCTTAATATTTTCTGGCAAAAAAATTAATTACAGATACCTGAGTTTTTAATTTTAATGAGGAATCTGCCCTTTGATGATTAGCTGTCTCCTGAGAGGTTCTGCCAGTGCCTGACAAATACAGAAGTGGATGCTCACAGCCAACCATTGGACTGAGAACAGAGTCCCCAATGAAGGAGCTAGAGAAAGGACCCAAGGAGCTGAAGGAGCTTCCATAGGGGGAACCACAATATGAATCAACTAGTACCTCCAGAGCTCCCAGGGACTAAACCACCAACAAAAGAGTACATATGGACCCATGGCTCCAGTAGCATATGTAGCAGTAATGGCCTTGTCAGACATTTGTGGGAGGAGAGGTCCTTGGTCCTGTGAAGATTCTATGCCCCAGCATACCAAACTGCCAGGGCCAGGAAGCAGGAGTGGGTGAGTTGGTGAGCAGGGGGGGGGGGGGGGGAGAAGGATAGGGAGGTTTTGTAGGGGAAACCAGGAAAGGGGATAACATTTGAAAGTAAATAAAGAAAATATCTAATAAAAAATGTTACGTATGTTATCGTGAAGTATGGGGGTGACAGTATACAGTAGATCTCTAAAACTTATTCATCTTATACAACCAAAATTCTCTAACAACTGAATGATAGCACACCTCTACTTCTCCTCTATACCTTTGTAATACCACTCTACCCACTTCTGCGATGAGGTCAGCTGTTACGGGACTCTCATATAAAAAGACTTCAAAATATTGCCGTTAGGTTATGGCTTCGTTGAATTTAAAGGTGTCTGCAAAGTTATCCATGTTGCTACATATTGTAGGATTTCTTCCTTTCTAAATAATATCATGATATAATAATAATAATATAAAGTATTAATACTTTAGGTACTATATTTTGTTTACTTATTTGGTTTTGCAAAACAGAGTTTCTCTGTGTAGCTCAGGCTGTTCTGGAGCTCACTACATAGACCAGGCTTCCCATGAATGCAAAGATCTTCCTGGCCCTGTCTCCTGAGTGCTGGGATTAAAAGTCTGTGTCACCATGCCTGGCTGTATTATTTTATTAATTTATTTGTCAAGGGACATTAAGTTTTTCATATACTGAATATTATAAATAATACTCCAATGACTGTGGGCCAACACTGAGTCTTTTATCTTTTTGTTTTTATTCATTAGTATGCAAAGAAACAGTAGTAATGACTACAATTTTATAACACTTTTCCAGGGTTCTAAGCTTTTCTAATTCCAATATCAAATTTATATTTATATATGATGCAGGTGTAATTCATCAAACTGACAGTAAAGATCTATAGTCATTTGAAGGTTAAATCATAACCACAGAACACTTTCCTTAATAAATATTTGTTTAATAAAATTTAATTCATTATGATGAATATATCCATGCTCCTTTTCTATGTGTTTATACATGTTTTGCTTAATTAAAATTGTTGGACTAATATCTTCAATTAGTTCCTAGCGTGTCACTTCAGAAATGATTGTTTTAATTTTAAACAATATAATAATTATTGCAAACACTATGATAACTTGAATTTGAAACTTGCTGCATTTTCTTATTTCCGTAAATTCATATACAGGTGACTAAGTTTGGCTCAGTCACAAATGCCAAACCAAATTGGATTTTTCTTAATTTGGTGGCCTATGCTACAATCCATGTACATAAATCAAAAGAAATGGCTGACTTGTGTCACTGAAAAACTACCCAGATATCACGTTCAAGTCTGTTGTGCAAATCTGAGCATCAGTGCCTCACCCGTGCCATGCCCATGTGGACAGCCTCTGCAGGGTGGGATTCCTAATGTGTTATGCAACAGTAAATAATAGGCTCTGTAAGATAAAAAAAAAATCAAATATGAAATTGCAAACTTTTGATAGACCACAAGAATGTTTAAGTAGAAAAACAGCATCCCACAATGCCATTCATTCAGCCAGCTCTGTGAATTTGCCGAGGGCTGAGCCAGAGCCCACAGTGCCAACTCACCATTAGGAGAATGCTGGCAAGGCAGCTTTTGGAGCCAAGAATCTGGGGTGGAGGGGAAAGGAACATCTGCATACCTGAGCACTTCGTGGCAAAGAAACTAACTGGACACAATCTTCTAAAAGTTGCTGAGAGAACGAATCATGGCCTTGATGCTGAGAGTAAGCATTCAACTGTTCATCTGTCCTCGCCTCAATAAAATCATTAAATTGACCATCAAAACTAGCCAATGGTTTGTTATTCTGAGAGCGATAGACTAGAGAAATTCTTTTTTAAGTCAATGCAGAAGAATCAAAATAGTTTTCTCATCCCTCTTAAAAACCATTTAGCAAATACTAACCACCTAGTCTCTTAGGTGATATTGAAGTCTTATTAGATTCAGAAAAAAAAAAAAAAAACTCCTTGAGGCTTAAAATATACCTATTTGTTTAAAGGTGTGTACAAAGAAAGAAAATCAAAAATTATAGGGTCGAAGGATAGGCTTGCAGAGTGGAAAGGACAGCATTTAAAAGTAGTCTTTTCATTTGCTGGAAGTGTCACAGAAGAGCCCCTGGAAGGGACAACTGAGTTTCTATGAACTCATTCATTTATGAACCCTGTCTCATGACATAGATTTTTTTTTTCTGTCAAGATGGCAGTAGTTGTGAACTAATAGACAAGGCTCTTCACCATATACAATCTAGTGATGATAGAGAAGAAGGAAAAAATAAAATGCATTGTTCTGTGAAGTTGTCACGTGATGGTCTGGAGTACATACAGATAAATCAGGTCGGCAGAGTTGTTACAAAGTTCACATTGACCTTAGGTGGTCAGGAAGGAAGCATAGTGAGGCCACAATATTTGAGCAGAGATTTTTTAGAAAAAGAAACGGTTGTCTGAATTTTCCTGGGGATATGTAATGAAATGTCTACTCTCCCCACATAAAGGTTCTCACAGCTCAAAAGAATCACTCTGTTTAAATCTGCTTCGGTAAAGGGGTGAGTTTATGGAGGGTACCTAAAAGAACATAGAGAGTAATTACATGCAAAAGCATTTGTGTATCATTAAAAGCCCATTGTGACAATACACAAAAGAGGCATGCCTGGAGTTCCCTGCATCACTTGCAGAAACATCACCCAGTGAGAACGTCTCCTTCCCCCTGTTGCTACTGGGTCTTGTGACTTTGTGTGATTTCCTGAACTTTTTTTTTTTTTTTTTTTTTTTTTTTTTATGTCTATTCACCCACTGAGTCTTCTAAGTTTCCTTTACTCTCTAGGTGTGAGAGTTTCCCTGCAGGAGAGATAGTTTCAGTGCTGCAGGAACAGACATACAACAGGAAGTAAGGTATTCAGCGACAGAATAATTATGAGAGAATTACAAACAAAAGTAGCAGGTATAGAAAACTTTGTCTCAGGTTTACACAGCAAAGCAGAGTGCAGTGCATCTGGAGCAGAGGTGAAATGGGAAGACGAATTTCTCAGAGACAGTAGGAAGCCAGGTTGTGTGAGACATTAAAGGCATTTATTTAAAGGTCTGTAGGTTCATGCCTGGATGGCAGTCTATGATTGTGTTTCACACAGATTCTGCCCTGTGTGTCACTTTTCCATGACTTGCGAAGGCATAAGAGAAAGTATCATACAGATCATACAGACACCTTTTCTCTCCTGTCACTTGACTTCTACCAACGTCCCCTCAAGTCCCCATCCACACCACACCCTTCCTATGCACCACTGCAGTGAGGAAAACCATTTTCTGAAGCTAATAATGCATACCCCAGGATGAGATTCTCTTATTGATAGAGCTTGTGCATTGCGTACATAGCAGACTACCCCTTAAGTGACCATGATTCAGGCTGGTTAAAATACAGGCCTCTCTTTTAGTTAAATGGCTCCCTCTGGTGGAAAGATAATGTATGTAATCCAAAGCTCCCTTTCCTAGCAACTCAGTTTAGCTTCTTCTGTTATAAATGCTAGGAGAATGAATGGAAATAGGCAGCTGCCTTATGGAGGGGGGTGGTGTGGCATGGGGGAGGAACCTCTAGAAAGTCCCAGAGATCTGGGGTGGGGGAGGATCTCAGGACTCAATGTGGGAGGACTTAGCCAAAATGCCCAACAGTGGGGATATGGAACCTGAAGAAACCACTGCCAGTATTTAGAGAGGGCCCCCAGTGAAGGGATTGGGACACCAACACACCTTTAAACCTTTCCTCTCTAAAATAAATGCAGGGACAAAAATAGATCAGAGACTGAATGAATGGCCAGCCAGTGACAAGCCCAATTTGGGATCCATCCCATGGATGGGCACCAATCCCTGAGACTATTCCTGATGCTGTTATTATTGCAGACCAGAGCTATCAGACAGGAGCTACCTTCTGAGAGGCTCTACGAGCAGGTGATTGAGACAGATGCAGATATTTATTGCCAGGCATTAAACTGAGGTCAGACACCCCTATGGAAGAGTTAGGGGAAAGATTGAAGGAACTGAAGGGGACTGCAATCCCATAGAAAGACCAAGAGTAACGATTAACCTGAACCCCTGGAAGTGCCCAGAGACTAAGCCATTAACCAAAAAAGCAGATTGGGCTGATCTGAGGCTCCTGGCCCATATATAGCAGAGGACTTCTTTGTCTGGCCTCAGTGAGAGACGATGCAGCTAATTCTGTAGATACTTGATGCCCCAAGGAGAGGGGATACCCAAGGAAGGAGGTTTGCCCTCTTAGAGGCAAAGGCAAGAAAAACTCTGGCAGGGGTACTGGGAGGAGGGGCAACATTTGGGATGTGAATAAATAAATTAATTAATTAATAGATAAATGAATAAAAATAAAACTGAAAAGCAATTTTTAAAAAGGAGGAAACACATAGCATTCAGTACTGAGGCTTATAAAATGTTTGTTAATATATGATCCCATAGGTAGCACCATCCTAAGGGATGATAATGAAGTTGAAAATCTTCCATCACTCAGTGATGATATGATTGTTAAAAGGCTGTAGCAGTGTCACACATGTGTGATGCTGTTTGTACAGTTGAATGTGTTGTGGTAGCAACAGTGTCACCATACCACTCTCTATCCCAGTGGTTCTCAGCCTGTAGGATGAGACATCCTTGCGAGTCAAGCGACCCTTTCAAAAAAAGTTGCCTAATACTATCTGAAAACGCAGATATTTACATTACAATTCATAACAGTAACAAAGTTACAGTTATGAAGTGGAAACAAAAATCATTTTATTGTTGGAGGTCTCTTGAGATGCTGTATGAAAGATTTGCAACATTAGAGAGGTTGAGAGCCACTGGTCTACTCTGTGATATTAGAGAATGACAGTAAATGAGTATGGTACTATAAAGGGAGAAATGAGGGAATCTAGACCTCATCAGAGAGCTTTGAAATCAGAAGCTGTACTTGTAACGTTCTCAGGTACTTCCTACTCCTAGTCACTGTTTATTGAGATTTATTTCAGAAGGTTTCTTCTGCACACTTTGTTTTTCACCCAGTCTATATAGATATATCCAAGTGACCCATATCCCATATCTAGATGGACCATCTAGAGACTGCTGCACCCGGGGATCCATCCCATAATCAGCTTCCAAACGCAGACAGCATTGCGTACGCCAGCTAGATTTTGCTGAAAGGAACCTGATATAGCTGTCTCTTGTGAGGCTATGCCGGTGCCTGGCAAACACAGAAATGGATGCTCACAGTCAGCTATTGGATAGAACACAGGGCCCCTAATGGAGGAGCTAGAAAAAATACCCAAGGAGCTGAAGGGGTCTGCAACTCTATAGGTGGAACAACAATATGAACTAACCAGTACCCCCAGAGCTCGTGTTGGCCATCATTGGGAAGAGAGGCCCCTTGGTCTTGCAAACTTTATATGCCTCAGTACAGAGGAACACCAGGGCCAAGAAGTGGGAGTGGGTGGGTAGGGGAGTAGGGGGTAGGGTATGGGGAACTTTTGGGATAGCATTTGAAATGTAAATGAAGAAAATACCTGATTAAAAATGAAAAAAATACTATAATATTTAAATTTTATAATTACAATTGAATGTTGTAAAATAATAATGTAAAATTTTACTTTTGATATAAAGATAAAATTAAAAATATACAGCGTAGTGCAAGCAGAAAAGCACTAATTCACATAAAATAAAAATCACAACAAAAAAAATATAATAAAAATGCAGCAACATAAGTCGTTAGTACAGGAGACCAAACGTAAGCAGAACACTCTGAAGGAAGACATCAAAATTCTGTAACAAATGAAAGAGACGAAACACCACTAAAACCGCATTCATCTGCTACATTCAAACTTGAAAGGCAAACCATCATTTAAAATGCTTTCCACTTTTAAGGTGGGGATTAATAGCACTGTGTACTGAGGTATGCTGTACACAACACTGCCTTTCACCTCACTATGGTTCTGAGTTTAGAAGAGCAAAATCCTTAGGGTTGCTCGCAAGTATTTACATGCTCTGAACTCATTTATAAATCCGTTTTCTACTTGGGCACATGCTTTCCTGGAATAACTCTTTTCTTAATTCTCATCCGTATAGACAGACAGTAGGGTGAGGCCATGGTGGATGCGAAGTCATTTGTTGTATGACTTATTAGTAAACTGAGATCCAAAACTATATGCAACCGTGCTTCCATTTTTAGAACGAATAAAATTCTATATAGTTAAATTGTCTTAATTTTAACTGAAGTTGTTAAGAGTCCAATAACCAGCTATTATGATAGAGTTGAAAATGAAAGCGTTCTAAAACAAAGTTGAGTTAGGATGAAGATTTCGAGATGAAAAGTAACTTGTAAATTACATGCTGAAAGGGAAACATGTGAGCCATTTCTGCTTCCATAAGCACTGTGGAGACGGGAATGCTAAGGAAAGTGGTAATCAATACTGAGGGTCTTCAGCAATTTCAAACAATATCATCAAATCAATGCACTAGCTACAACACTAGAATCATGCAAATTTAAGTCATGGATAGTCAAGACACTCTACAGTCAAATACTCTTTAGGAAATTTCCAGTACTATAAAGCGCTTTTTAAAATAGAGCAACTTTTACTGGTTTTTGTACATATAACTATTCTGGATTCACTCCTGGTGGTTCATTGAAATTCATCACACAGAATGCCAGTCCTCATGTGTCTTTTCCACTGAAGCTTTTGCCCAGGACATTTTGCATTTATAATTTCTAATAATCTAGATGTGTGGATTTGCAGTCTACATAATAATTTAAGATGTATATTATCGTGTTAAAGCTAGAAACTAAACAAGGAGTCAAACACATGTGATGCCTGAGTGAAAGCCTATGAAGAGTGTATAGTATTTTGGGGTGGAAGTCCTTGAAGACTTAGATAAACTGTTTTATATAAAGCATAAAACCAACCTTACTTTAGATCCTATAATTTTCTCCAAGATCAGTCATATTGACCACAGAATACAACTGGGTTGGCAAGCCAATGTCCTGTGGTAAACAGAATAATTTCGGGAAAGAGTAAAAAAGAAAAACAAGAAAAACATCTCTGAGTTATTATTTCCCATACTCCATTAAGTCATCTTTGTTCTTACCACTATTTCCTAGAATATTGCTCCATTTCTGGCTTTTTCAGTATTTGGCTTGTGAAATAATGGAACAGACCATTCCACAAATGTTAAGGTTACTTAGAGGAAACTTAACCTTTTTCCCACACTACATGTCAGGTGAGGGTATCTCTTCTCATTTCACTCACTTCCATGCTTGATACTTTTCAAATTTCTATGGTATTTATGAATTTCTTCCATTAGAAGAAAACTGAAAATTTACTAAGTGGGAATTTTACGGAAATTGAATATTAACCTGTTCAAGGACATCAACAGAAGCTGATACACATCAGCTGGAAAGACCATTTGCCAGGATAACAATGGGGTTTGCTTTCATACTTTTTAACCTTTTTTTTTTCTTAATCCTACTTTTGGAAGATGTAGCTTAAAAATACAATGACAGCATTTAAAGTAAGCATATTCTCCCTTTCTGACACTCAGTAGTTTCTCATTGGTGATAACAGGGAGACTGAAAGGGATTTAGAGGAGAAGCAGGCAAAACAGTCTGCTTGCAGGAAGAAAACCAGCAGGAAGCTGTGTATTGGACCTGAAGAAGTCAGGATCTCCAGACCCAGGTGAGATGATGGAGCTGAGAGTACCTGGCAAGGTTGTGCTCAGAACACTCTGTTTCTCCACATTTCTTCAGTATTTATCTTAAACAGGATGACTTATAACACTGATAATTTAAAGTGGCAAATCTTAAACTTGGGTATGTTGTTACGTCTGCAGAGAGCACTGTGAATGGAAAGACCTTCTTCCAGTGTAGGCCTTGCTTTGCGACTGTGAGTAAATTTTCCAACGAGAGAAAAGAAAATAGGAGTTCCCTAAACGGAAGTGTCTTTCATGAGACTAAGAACAGAGACACCATAATGTGGAAGATCAGTGCTCAGTTCATGCAATATAACAATAGGGCATGATTTCTCTTGAAATTGTCAGGGTTGAAGACAAGGTGGAGCACTCTCAAACACTTATCATTAAAGAAAAAATATCCCCCCCCCCCGCTTTT
The DNA here is from genome assembly GCF_978045245.1 of Mus caroli. NCBI lineage: Eukaryota > Metazoa > Chordata > Mammalia > Rodentia > Muridae > Mus > Mus caroli. Next base: position 103,185,248 of record NW_028227264.1, on the reverse strand, counting down.
TTACAAGTTATTTGTGAGACTTAACAGTTTAATCCGAAAATAAAAATAACCAAAATGAAAGCATCATGCAATGTTGGTATATGGTTATAATGTTATTTTAGGAAATAAAGGGAGATCACCAACTCACTGAATTCATCTTAAATAAGATGAAAGAATATTGGTTGCTTGTTAGTAGGCTCATTATTCCAGGTAAAGGGAAGCAATAAAATTGACCAAATACTTCTCAGCATTTCAGTAGTCATTTGGTTGTAACCAAAGTCAGGCATTCCTTTATGGATGCCCAAATTTCATCAGAGTTTTATCAAAGAAAGAAGAGAAAACCCCATTCTAAATAGAAGTAACGTCTTCAGATTGGGGACATAAAAGCTGACATATGTTCAATGCATGTTAAGGATCAGAGACAAAAAGTCATTGTAGATTCAAATATGGTTCCTAGTAAGCTTTATTCTTTTAAGGTAACAAAAGTAAAAGCTTAGTATTCCTGAATATAAATTCAAATTATTACTGAATAATATATTTAATGTACTAAAAAATGGCAAATCCTTTATAATTATGTAAGTAGGACAAATATCATTTAACTGTTATTCTTCCTTCTTTGGATATGTTTGAAAAGTGTATGATTAAAAAGTTACTAGGTTTTAGTCTATACCGTAACAGAATGTAAAGCTCTGGCTTTAGCTCCCCATAAAACAGCCACCCTCTTATCTTTCATTACTGTTGTATTTGGCCTTGCATGTGAATATCACTATTTAAAAACTATAATACACCAAGAAAGACGAAGCTTTAGGCTGTAAAATTTAGAGCATTATCAACAAAATTGAGGTGAGTTTTAGTCTACTTTAAAGTTGAAAGACTTACAAAGGAACTAAAATAAAGACTGTCTCTTGTGAGACTAGGCTGGGGCCTAGCAAACACCTAAGTGGATGCTCATAGTCAGCTATTGGATAGATCACAGGGCCCCCAGTGGAGGAGCTAGAGAAAGTATCCAAGGAGCTAAAGAGATCTGCAACCCTGTTGGTGCAACATTATGAACTAACCAGCACCCCGGAGCTCTTGACTCTAGCTGCATATGTATCAAAAGATGGCCTAGTCGGCCATCACTGGAAAGAGAGGCCCATTGGACACGCAAACTTTATATGCCCCAATACAGGGGAACACCAGGGCCAAAAAATGGGAATGGGTGGGTAGGGAAGTGGGGGGAGGGTGTGGGGGACTTTTGGGATAGCATTGGAAATGTAATTGAGGAAAATACGTGATAAAAAAAATATTAAAAAAAAAAAGAAAAATTATGCTTTGAATTTATCCAGTCACTTGTAGAACATATAATTACTTTCCTTCCTAATTATGATAAAGGGGATTCTTTGACAAATGACTGCAGGGTATATAAATATACCTGCATTTACCAAGCTGTCAAATGTTTCTTCTTAGAAAATATTGGTTTTAATTCTGATGCCAGTTTATTCTGGTAAATGGCATCTCATTACATTGACCATTCTTGGTGAAATTCATCATTTTGTTCAGACTTTGATGGTGAATACAGTGTGGTAATGAAGCTCAGAAAAAAATTGAATCATACTTGCTACTTTAATATAGAAGATCCAGTGTAGAAAATTCATGTAAATGGGAGGGTTGCTTTACCATGTTAAAAATATGTCAAAAAGAGAATCCAGAGTAGAAGCAGCCTTGATTCTTATGGTTGAAAGAGGACATATAAATCATTTACTTTGAAACTTTGGAAGAAAAACAAGCAGACATAAGCCCTGTTTTCAGGAAATGTCCTGATACCACGTTTCAGAGAGAAAGCAACAACTCAGCTACCTGGAACCTATCTGTCCATACTGACGATGCTACCTGGTGGTTAGTGCTGAAGTAGTTCAACTCCAGTGCTTTGTACAGATTAGAGCTCAGATCTATAAAGAGAGGCTACTGCATAGGTGGACCTGGAACCTCTAAGGAGACATTGTCAGGGTGTGTGGAAAGTGATATGACAGGAAAACTAGAAGTCAATTTCTCCCATACAGAAAAGCTGTTGTTGCTTGGGGCAGTGGTTTCACCAATGACACTAGCATCATGGAGCTCACTGTGACTGGGAGCTTCAAATGAGAAAATATATATAAGGACATCCATGTAAAAACAATCCCTCTTTTATCCTCTGTCTTTGATTATTATTGATCCCTTGCCACCAAATAGGGCTAACAAGATTTCAGTGACAGAATTTTCTCAAAACATAGATTGTTCCCCTTTTTAATCAAGAAATCCATTTAAATATACCCTAATATGGGATGGAAATGTAAAGATATTCACCCATGATAGTAATCCTTAATAAAATAGTAAAAATGAGATTAACAGGCAAGGCAGCTCATACATACTCTAATACAATATATTAGAGAAGACACACTTGTCTGCTCCAATATGTATTTCTATAAGCAATGGTGGAGCCATGTGAATATCCGGTCTAGGATTACAGGATATGCTATGTTTCCTGGTGGCCAGCTCTCATACAAATAATGATTTGCAGCTGATAAGTGATATCACTGCATGCAGAGTTGGGAAGGGATGCCCAACAGAGATTCTGTGATCCTTTTGACCTTACACAATCATGAGATTGGTTTCAGAACTCTGAAATGACACCTGGCTCTTTCATACTCCTCATGCCACCGAAGCAAGAAACACAGGGGATAGCAACTAGCCTGGGTGATGTGTCCTAATTAACAGGAATATATTGGAGTTGTTTCTATGCAAGAATATGCCTCTGACCTAAGGGATTCCCTAATGGTGTCTCTCTTCGCTTCTACTGCGACTGGTAAGACTAATGAGAAGCAAGAACAACGGATCAAACAAGCAAAGGCACAGATGTGATTACTGAGAGAATTTACAAATGAATGCTGAGTATCACAGAAGTGAAATGACAAATCTGAACGGTCTGAAACTGACAGAAAGCAAACGACATACTGAGTGTGCAATGTGGAATGTTAACCAATGTTGACTAGCGGTTGTTGTGTTCCCAAATCCTAATAGTGTTTCTCACACATTTAATTTCTCAATAGACACTAAGCAACTGAATAAGACGTGTCCACCAGGAAAACTGTATCAAGTGTCATGATAGCAACATATGTTTTCAGAACCCAATTAGCAAGCACTCTGGTGAATTGAGGTTAGAAATACTTATTATATTCTCTATAAAAGTATAGTAAAAATATGACAGCATGATTTTATCAGCACCACCATCCTGATAAAAATATTCCATATATTGTTATTCCTTCTTTTGGTTTTTATTTATTGATATCACTGATCCACAGAATCATATAAATCATTTGGGGAAAGATCAGGCTGATCCTGGACTTTGCCTGAGACCCAGATGTATATGGATAGAATATTTAGTTTTCTAAAATCAGGAACATGCTAGGCAAGGCCAGTAATAGCTTGGGGACAGGGCTTATGAGGGAGCTATGGTGTAGGTCTACGCTCTATATTTCCCCTCCTTGAAGACCTGTGGTCATAATTCTCAAGGATGCTGAATGCTGTCTCTGTGGCACACTTTGGAAATGTCCAGCTCCCTTTGGACAATATTGATTGATTAGCTTCCTGCTGGTTTTGTTCCATTGTATAATAGCTTTCTGAAGAGTCGGTCCCATTTTCCCCTGCAAACTGTACACAAGATGGTGTTCTACTTAGTGAACTTAGTTGGCATAAAACCTAGCTGTTGGAAACACATGCTGACCCTAGATTTCCTAACTTCCTTTTTCCTCATTCCTGGTTTCTCTCTCAGGAATCTGTCACCCAAGAACAACCTGTTGGTCTGGGTCACTTTTCACCTTCAGTAGACTTGAGGATATTTGCTTGAAATTAATACAAAGACGTCCAATCTCAAAAATCCTCAAGAATAGAACAGATGAACACAATTTAAAAAGCACTGAAAATCAATTTTATGTTAGGACTCTCATTTTTTAATTACTTCTAAACGATTACATATTATTATTCTTTGTGTATGAGAATGTTGTCCTCACGTGCATGTCCATTACATGCCTGCTGGCTGGCTGCAGAGGATAGTAAAGAGCTTTAAATTCTCTGAAGGGGGAGGTACATACTGTGATGAGTTTCCATGGGGATGTTATGATTGAATTTGGGCCTTCCACAAGAACAGCAAATGCTCTTTACCATTGAGAAGTCTCTCCACCCCCTAAATTCTTTTGAAAATATTTTTTTTTACGATGAAGGGGTGTTGAATTCTGTCAAATGCTTTCTCAGCATCTAATGAGATGATCATGTGGTTTGGTTTGGTTTTGTTTCTTTGAGTTTGGTAGTGGATTATGTTGATGGATTTCTGTATATTGAATCAAACCTCCATCCCTAGGATGAAGCCCACTTGATCACAATGGATGATTGTTTTAATGTTCTCTTGTATTCGGTTTGTGAGAATTTTATTGAGTATTTTTGCATCAATATTCATAAGGGAGATTGCTCTGAAGTTCTCCTTCTTTGCTGGGTCTTTGTGTGGTTTAGGTATAAGCATAACTGTGGCTTCATAGAATGAATTGGGTAGTGTTCTTCCTGTTTCTGTTTTTTGGAATAGTTTGAAGAGTATTAGGTCTTCTTTGAAGGTCTGTTAGAATTCTGTATTAAACCCATCTGGTCCTTGGTTCTTTTTTGGTTTTGGTTTTTTTGGTTGGGAGATTATTAATGAGTGCTGCTATATCTTTAGGGGTTATCGGACTGTTTGGATGGTTTATCTGATCCCGATTTAGCTTTGGCACCTAGCATCTGTCTAGAAAATTGTCCATTTCATCCAGATTTTCCAGTTTTGTTGAGTATAGGCTTTTGTAGTAGGCTCTGATGATATTTTTTAATTTCCTCAGTCTCCATTGCTATGTCACCCTTTCATTTCTGATTTTGTTAATTTGCATACTGTTTCTGCCCTCTGGTTAGTCTGGCTAAGGGTTTATTTATATTTTTGATTTTCTCAAATAACTAGCTCCTGGTTTTATTTTGTTTGTGTGTATCCATGTGTGTGTCTATGGAGGTATGAGAACAATGTGCTGACTAAGTTCTCTCTTTCTATTGTGTTGGTGCTGGGGACCAAATTCAGGTGGGCAGGCCTAGCAGCAAATAGTTTCACAGACTCAGCCATGTTGTTATTGCTAAAATTATTTTCAATGCTACAAGAGATAACAACTAAGGAACAGCTGCTCTGAGCTATTATATTATTGATATTCTGCTACCTCAAAAGTGATAGAGTAATAGTTACCAATCATATTGATAACTTACAATAGCACAGTACAATACTTTGCAATACAGAGCTACATAAATTCCTCATTGAGCATTCAATGAGTGTAAAAACATTATTCTATATTTCTCCCCATACTTCTTGTTAGTTTCCAGGTGATAAAAATTTACAAATAGTTTATGCACAATAGACATGGACCATTTCAGACAGGCAAAAAAAAAAAAAAAAAAAAAAAAAAAAAACCCAAACAAGTACTTTTGCACTTATCAACAGCTTACATGCTCCTTTCCCTCTTTCTTTCCCCCATCCTTCCTACAATACTCCTCCTGGTTCTGTTTCATGTGTATCCCATCACTTTTCTGCCCTTCTTGTTTGATACGTCTTCCTTTCTCATAATCACCCTTAAATACATTAAACATACATTTAAACACATATTTCAAGCATTTAACTTAAATATAAATTGCACTCCTAAAAGAAGTCATACAGTGTTTGCTTCTGAGTCTATCTTTGTTTAAAATAATGGTCTAGGTATATACATTTTTCTGTAAATAACTCATTCTGTATTGATGTGCTCTTCTGCTGCTGAACAACTAGGCTAGTTTGATTCTTTACTAATTTAAATTCTTAAAAAAATATGTGGACGTGAAAGTATTTCTGTGTTATGTTAGCATAGAATCCCTAGAGTTATATTCAGTATTAGTAGTACAGGGCTATCACCTTTGAATTTTCTTACACTCATTCAAAAAGTTACCCCAAGTCCACTTTTCAAATTTTCTCTACACATCTTGAAACTGGCCACTTTGTAAGGAGCTCTGGCAGAGAACAAACATTACAAGCCAATATTTATGCGTTAATTGTAGAAAACTCTTACAAGAATGCAATATTGAGAGGGAAAAGAGAGTCTCAACCATCAAATCAGTAGAAAGAATAAATTTGATTAGAAGAAATTATGACTAAAGGAGAGCTAAATAGGAATCAACCATGCCCAGCATAACAAGCCAAGAAACCTATAAAAGGTAAGGAAGAAAAAATAAGTGAAATAATCCAATAACACAGGCAAATAACCAAGAACTATTGGCATTAAGTAGCAGAGGATGGCCTAGTCGGTCATCAATGGGGGGGAGAGGCCCTTGGTCCTGTGAAGGGTCTATGCCCCAGTATAGGGGAATGCCAGGACCAGGAATGGGAGTGGGTGGGTTGGGTAGCAGAGGGAGGGGGAGGGGATAAGGGATTTTCGGAGGAGAAATTAGGAAAGGGGATAACATTTGAAATGTAAATAAAAAATATCTAGTTCAAAAAAAAAAAAACTAGCCAATATTAGAATAACATCTTCAAATGTAGATAATCTCAGCTCAGCTTTTAAGAGATGCATTCTAGTTGCCTGGATTCTAAAAACCAGACCCAACTCCCTGATATCTCTGAGAGATTTCACTGATAAAGAAACATAAAGACTGAAATCAAAGATTGGAAATCATCCTTGCAAGCAAATGCAAGCCAAATACAGCCAGGCTTTGCTGCTCTCTGATAGCTGATGAATTAGACTCCACGTCTTATAACTAAGTTGTTTTCATCCTTAAAGATTTAGTTCAAGCGGAATTTGGAATGGCTCCTTTGCACAGAGAGACTCACAAGTCCCAAGTGTAGATATGGGAATGTTAATAACCTAGGTTTTATTATGTCCTAGTTTATCAAAAAGAAACATGTTTCAAACTTTTGAGACTTTCTGTTAAAATATTGGTTAAACCTCAGACTCCCTGGGGTGTGGCTCTGCTACTTGCTAATCATCATGAAGCTGAGACACAGGTTTTTATCTTTGAGGCTAAAATGATGCTTGTTGTGTTGACTAACACTGCAGGGAAATAAGAATATGGCTTTTTGGAAAATAATTTGGTAATTATATTTATGTACAGAAACCTTAGTGTACATTTAACCCAGTTTAGTAGCAAATTCTTTAGCATTTCCCTTTTCCAGCTTGGAAATTTGAGTAACAGACTCAGGACCCAGGACGTTGCCCCACCCCCACCCCCACTCACGTGGCGGCAGAACTCATCATATCTGTCATTATAATTGGTCCTAATAACTTCCACCAGCTTAGCAAGAGCACCCTTGTCTTCCGAGTTAACCTGTGTGAAGGCAACAGTGGTGTATGTCTTCCTGTGAACCAGGCATCTCAGTCTGGCCTTTCCTTTGATGATGCAGTAGGGCACCTCCATCTTTTGACATAGGGGAGGCAGGAAAACCACCAGTTCAATGGGGTCTATGTTATGGGCAATCGCCCCCAGCTGAGTCTTCTTGTTCTCCACCAAGGCGGTGAATCTATTGACTCCTGCTCAGAGGACAGGTGGTCTCTTAGTTAGGACACCCCCTTTTCCAGCGGCTTTCTTCTCAGCACAAGCCAGTAGCCTTTGCTTCTTCTCTTACTTTGTCTCTGGCCTGTACTTGTGGGCAAGCTTAAGCAGCTAGCTGAGTAGCTGTTTGCCTGTTCAGGGCCTGGATGAACCGGTTAATGGCAGGAGGTACTTTGAGCCGCTTATAGAGGATGGTTTTTTGCTGCTGCAACCTAATTTAACAAGGCTATTTGACAAAGCGTGTTAGATCTCTTTGTGGCTGGTTGTCCAGTCTAATGTTGAAGTTCTTGGGCCTTTTCTCGAACAAAGGATTGACCATCTTTTTGGTCTCCTGTTTCTTGATGACAGCGGAGTCCAGGGCCACCTGCTTCCCCTTGGCCTTCTTTCTTTTGGACATCTTGCTTGGCTGGAAGAGAGAGCTGAACATGTTTTACTAAAACAAATTTTAACAACAACAACAAAAAAAAAAACCCTATCATTTTTTTCTGAGTGTGTTGTTCAGAATGTTGTAAATAAGTTAATTTTGTTACACTGTGAAAATTTTTTCTAATTGTTTTAGAGTGAATTTTGATAATGTGTTCATGCAAATCTACATTCCCACAGCAACATACTCACACAGTACATGTTTCAGCAATGAAAAATGCTTAGTCATACCTTTAAATATCTTATTTTTAAAAATGTATTATTTATATAATATCCACAATAATTAGCTACAAAGCAATCTATCATTACCTTTTAACTTGCTCCCATTTAAGAAGGCATCACTTATTCAGTATCTGTATTTTTCTTTCAAGAACAAATACTATATTGTTTCCATATAAAGCTAAAGATAATCTTTTCAATATCTGTTAAGGGTTGTGTTGGAATTTTGATGAGAATTGCATTGAATCAGTAAATTACTTTAGGTAAAATGGCCATTTTCAATATGTCAATCCCACTGATCCATGAATATGAAAGATTTTTTCATATTCTGACATCTTCAATTTCTCTCTTCATTCAAGTCTTTCACATGATTGGTTAGAGTTACCTCAAGATGTTTTATATTAATTGAGGATATTATGAAAAGTTTTGTTTCCCTGACTTCTTTCTCAGCTTGTTATTTAGATATAGGACGACTACCAGTTTTTTAGAGTTACTTCTCTCTCCAGCTACTTTGCTGAATGGGTTTGTCAGATGTAGGAATTTTCTAGTGGAATTTTTGAGGTCACTTAGGTAAACTATCTTTGACTTCTTACTTTGCATTTGTATCCCCTTGATCTCTTCCAGTTGTCTTATTGCTCTAGCTAAGATTTCAACTATGATACCGAATAAGTCTTGAGAAAATGAACAGCATTGGCTTCTTTCTGGATTTAGCTCTTTAAGTTTCCTTCCATTTAAGTTAATGTTGGCTATGGATTTGCTGTAAATTGTTCTTATTCTGTTGGGGTATGTTCCTTGTATCTATTATCTCTCCAGAGCTTTTCTCATGAAGGTGTGTTTTATGTTGTCAAAGGCCTTTTCTGCAACTAATGGAGTGAAAACATGATATTTTACAGACTGTACAGTGTACTAATATAAATTAATTTTATATATTTTCAACCATCTCTGGGATTAATCCTACTTTGATATGGTGGTTGATATTTGTGATATATACTTAGATTTGTATTTGTCTTTATGGGTTTGAGTAACCTCACTCAAAATGTTTTTTTTCTATTCTACCCACTTACCCCAAAATTTCATTATTGTATTCTTTTCAATGGCTGAGTAATATTTCATTGTAAAATGTACAAATTTTTATTTATCTGTTATCTGTTGTGGGACATCTAGGTTGCTTCGAATTTCTGGCAGAGACAGCCATGTTTAAGCAAGTGTCTCTGTGATATGATGAAACATCCTTTGGATATATGACCAAGAATGGCATAGCTGGGTCTTGAGGTAGATGGATCACAAATCTTCCTGAGGAACCGCCATACTGATTTCCATAGTGGCTACATATATTTGAATTCCCATCAGCAGTAGAAGAGTGTTCCTCTTACTTGACACCATAGTCATCATGAGCAGTTATTTCTTCCATTGATCTTAGCCACTCCAATTTGATTCTAGTTTATTGATTTCTTTATATATTTTGGGAATCAGTTCACTATCAGATATATAATTAGTGAAACTCTTTTTTACTTATGAAGGCTGCTTCTTTGTCTTAGGGATGATGGATGGTGTCCTTTGACTTACAGAAGCTTTTCAGTTTCAGAAAGTCCCATAGATTGCTTGTTGATATTATTACTGATGCTAATGGTGTTCTGTTCAGAAAATATTTTTCTCTGGCAATGATTTCAAAACTATTCCACATTTTCCATTTTACAATATATGCCAGTGCAGTTGTGGTACAAAGCTTGTGGAAGTACTCACAGACTATTTAATTTGATTTAAGGCCCACTGCTTGAGATGGAAGCCATACTCATTACTGCTTGGGTAAGCAACACACTGCGATTAGATATTCCAATGACCTACAACAAAACTAAATACTACTGCTTTTCTAAAAATACATAGTAATAAAATGACTCCTAGTAACAAGCTACTGTCATCCTAGACTAGTGCCTTGCTCAGCCACCATCAGAGAAACTTCACCTGCAGAAGATGGAAACAAATGCAGAGACCAAGAACCAACAATGTGAGTAGTGTGAGAAACTTTGGAACACTTAACCTAAAGAGGTATTATCATTAAATCTCTCTCCCCAAGACTCATGGGTATCCTGGAGAAGAAGAGGCAGAAAGATTGTAAGAGGCAAAAGGGATGGGGGACACCAAGATGATGAGCCTCTCTAAATCAATGGGATTGATGCTCACATAAACTCAGAGATGGAGGCACCATGCATACACACGGCCTGAACATGTCTACACCAGGTGGTTCCTAAATCTGAAAAAACAAAAACAAAAAAAGAAAAACTGTACACATGCACCCATCACTAACCAAGAAGCCATCTTCAATTGATAACCACTTGAAAATCAAAATTTAGTTTTCTCCAAAGGAGTCTCACTTGTAAAAACAACCTAGTTTTAAGGAAAGACTTCATGCTCAGCAGTAGATGACCAACAGAAAATGTATTCAAACACATCATTGGAATTTCCTTGCTTCATAATATCCTGAAAGGGCTTTTTTTCCTATTATGTTATTTAATTTTTTTCATATTTTTCTTCTTTTACCCTACATTACCTTTTTATATATCTTCCCATTTAGTGGTTTTATGAGATTTCCATGTGTGTGAATGAGTGGATATCTGCCTTTATATCTGATTCTTGTGACCTTTCATTCATCTGTTTGTTCATTTTGTCTCATTCTGATGATGTGTTATTTTTCATTGTATTATGTTATATACTATATTGTATTATATCATATTATAATATAATCCCTAAGAAGTTTGTTTACTTTCTAAGAGTCAGAAAGAATATATTTGAATGAGAGGGCAGGTGGAAAGAAACTAGAGAGGTAGGTGTGGCCTCCCTTCCCCCCAGCCTGGAACCTGCCTGCTCAAGGGTGGAGCTACCGGCTCATTCGTCCTGCCACGCCTACCTACTGCTGGAACCTGCCTTTGCTGCCTGGAGGCACACACGTGTTCGTCCTGCTACTGGACCCTGAGTTACTTGGCGGGATATTGGGTTCCCTCCCCCTTTCTTTATAAACTGAGTGTCTGGAATTAATAAAATTGAGCCTTGATCAGAATGTTTGTTGTCCTGGCTCCATTCTTTTCTTCCGCCCCGTCTAGATTCCTCTCTTTTCAGAGAACTGCCATTCTCAGTCAAACCATTCGTGTTGTGGACTGCGGGCAGGCCGCAACAGTTGGCGCCAGAACTGGGACCTGAAGAATGGCAGAGGGATGCTAAGAGAAACGACTGCTGTGTGGAGCTCCACAAGAAAGGAAAGGATCTTCGTATCGGAGGAGCATCGGAGCAACGGACAGGTACACATGCTAGCGCTAGCCAAAAAAAAAAATTTCAGTTTTGTAAAGTGTTGCTGAGGATGCGGTAGGATACAAATCAAGTTTGAACCAGTGCTGACCCAACACTGTTTCTGCTTGGGGTCAGCAGTTCGTTAATCGGAACTAGATACGGAGACAGGCGGTGTGCTGCAGCTTTTTAGAAAGCTGCTTAGGTGGAAGAAGGAAGGGTTCAAAGTCAGAAATTTTTTAGATAAGATAGATAGCTGTTGTCCATAGTTCAAAGAAGAAACGATAGATTGTGGAACCTGGGAGAAAGTTGGTGAGGCCCTGAAGCGAGTTAGAGTTTGAGATTAAGCTTCAGAGGCTGAGTCTCTTAAGATATTTCTAGTTTAGATAATGATAAATGTGGTTCCTATCCTAAATAGTAAAATTTAAGATAAGATATAAAGCAATGCCTCTTTATTAAAGCGTTAAAGCTTGCTTTAATAGGTATTCATAGGTATTAATTGATATCCAAACTTCGTAATATGATAGTAATGCTTCTAATATTGATTTTAACAGTGATAAATTGTTTTAAACATAGGTTTTGCTTTCCCAAAGTTGTAGATATTATCCTAACCTTGCACAAAAACTTAAAAATTATGGTTAAAACTGCCATTGTTCCATTGACTGCAGCTTGCAGTTTGATTGCAAATTTAAGATTAATGCTCAGATTAAAAAGTATTTTACCTTTGAGTCAATACAGGGCTCTGGGCAGTCCCAGAGAGGCTTGTTGCCTTTTCTTTTGTTTTGCAAACAATGCTTAAAAAAGTTTTTCCCTGTGTTCAAGAAAATTTCTTTTTAACAGTGTTACAGATCTATTCAGATGTTTAAAATAATGCTTAAATTCAAAGATTTTTGCTTCTAGTAAACTGGTAATCACTAGAAAATTTTGCCTCTACGTATGGCTAATATAGCTTTACATTATGTAAGAAAAATGTTTATTGTTTCTGCTTCTTTACAAGAAGCCAAAAGTTTTAATCTTTCAGTATATATTGTTTCCTAAGTGGAAAGTATTTTATTAACTAATGCTTCTCAAGGGAAGTTTACCTTAAATCCTTGCTTGTCATTTTTCCAGTTTAGACTAGCTTCTAGCCTTTTAACTTTATGGCAATAGGACATCAGAGACTGTATATTCAGACTTAGTAAAATTAGTCATTTAATAGAGTCATAATGATTTTTCACTCTTCTTCAGTGTGACCAGCCATTCTAACTCAATCTTAGACTGGTCTAATATTCAGTTCAATTATTAGAGATTCCTATATTCTAAATTACCTAGCAAAGTTAATTCAAAGCATATCCCCCAAGGTCACCAAAGGCTCATCTTGCGTTTACCTTATTTGTCCTAAACTTTTTGCAAACTGATATTAAAGGTCAGTCTGCAGCGGATGGCCACTGACATCCAGTTACTTCTAATTCTTATTGATTAATAAATTGGAAAAACCCCCTAACTACAAATAAAAAGATCCAGTTCTAATCTGGAGAAGAGGCTCGGTTTGTGTTTTTTCACGAGATGAAGATGAAGCACGGTGGCTACCAGAGAGATTAATTCGTCAGGTAAACACAGATTCTGTCTCTTCTCGTAAGTATCATTCTAAAGACTAAAATTCCTCTTGTGCTGGGAGTGGAAGCTCTCAGAAAAACTGTTTTCCTCTGAGCCAATTCCCCTACAAGAGGCCGGAGATTAACTTTAGCTTTACAATTTGCATCTAAATAAAGTACCTTGACTTCTCCGAACAAAAAATTTACATTGCTACACTCTCATTGTTTAGAATTCTTCCTTCTCTCAAGCAGGTCAATCTACATTCTCCGGTTCTCCGCCCCTACGAGCAAACAGGTGGTACTGCTAATCTCCCTTCCAAGGACATCCCAGCATGTGGCTTTTCAGTCTAAGATAGGATTTGGATTTACCAGGAGAGCTAAAGAAGTAGAAATTTCATATATATTTACAAAGATTAGTTCTTATTTTGATAGAGATGGGCTTAGTCCCTTAGCTGGCCTCTGGCTTTTCACCCTTGCTGTTACTGCAAGGTGTCCTTAGTTCCTCAGGCTACTGGGAATAACAGGGATGAAGAAGAAAGACTTTCAGCTCCTATTTTAACCAAAATTAATGGTGTTAATACTGACATAATTCTTATCTTGGCCTTGCTAAATCTGAGGTTGACAAGTCTCATATAGAGACCTCACAATAACTCAGAATTGCGCTACTGATTCATAATCATATGAATACAGTATGGGTACTGCTTGGCGCAAGAGATTACTGCAGAGAGAAGGTCCAGTTTGACCATTTCTGAGTTCCCTGTGCGACACACCTGATTTGAAGGAGGTTGGTATCTGACTCCAGCTAAAAACCAAAAATACTTAAGGCTCTGCCTCCCCTCCCCAAAAGATACCAAGAGCCACAGATGTGAGTTTTTACAACACTCACGGGAGAAATCAGGTCAATGTCCACCCAAGTCAAGGTTAAAGGCCCACTCATCTATGGATGAAAAAAGAATCATTTGATCACCTCTGTTAAGCATTGCCTATTTAAACTTAATTAATAGGGGGGAGAGAGATTGGAGACCTTGCTGTCGTAAGGGCAAGCCCTTCACTGCCTCCCACCCAAAAAATAAAAAAGCCAACTGGCCTTGTACTAGGAGCCAGCCAGTCTTCACCCCTTCTCCCTGTTCCCCTGCCTGTCACCCAAAATTGCAGAGGATTATCAGCTCAGTGTTATTCTAAAATCATTTAGTTAAACTCAGCCAGGGTTCCAACGCCCTACTTAAAATGCAAACAGGTAGTTACCTATTCAGCACTAATTAGCATTATAAAGTCAGAGCCTACAGCCCAGCGCTGCTATTCAGTCAGTGCTTTAAAGACAGTCTTAGCCAGATACAGTTTACCATTAGAAAAGTTAGGGAATCCCACGAAAACAGGTTTTTTCTTTAGCCCTAGGAACTCAGGCAGAATTATTGAACATAGATAATTTTTCTGCCTCAGGCCACCCCCTTTTTTTATTTTTGTTTTGTTATCTAATGGGGGGAAATGTGGCCTCCCTTCCCCCCAGCCTGGAACCTGCCTGCTCAAGGGTGGAGCTACCGGCTCATTCGTCCTGCCACGCCTACCTACTGCTGGAACCTGCCTTTGCTGCCTGGAGGCACACACGTGTTCGTCCTGCTACTGGACCCTGAGTTACTTGGCAGGATATTGGGTTCCCTCCCCCTTTCTTTATAAACTGAGTGTCTGGAATTAATAAAATTGAGCCTTGATCAGAATGTTTGTTGTCCTGGCTCCATTCTTTTCTTCCGCCCCGTCTAGATTCCTCTCTTTTCAGAGAACTGCCATTCTCAGTCGAACCATTCGTGTTGTGGACTGCGGGCAGGCCGAAACAGGTAGGGAGAGGAAAACCATACTTAGATGTATTATGTGAGGAAAAAAATCAATTTTCACAAAAGGAAAAAAGAAAAGATAATTAGTAATATTGGTCCTTTTCTAAATTTCAGCATCATTTCTTCATAGAAATAAATAGATCATGTTTTAAGATATGTGGCAGTAAATATTTAAAATATAAAACAGTAAGTCAAAAGGAGGAAGAATTTTTATCAAAATTTTAAAATAACCACTTTCCAATACTAAATTATGATTTTCAGTGACTTGGACATAACATAAATACTTAGAACCATCTAGTGGTAAGAAAATGTGCTATTGCCCTCTTCTGGAAGATACTTGAATGGCAGAGACTTTGTATATCTGGTTCAAAATAGAGATAGATAAATAGCATCCAAACACTATTAATGTTTCTTTAGTTTTATTATATTTCTTTATTCTTTTGATTTGTTCATTCATCATTTTGAAATTTATTTTAAAATTTTGATGAATTTTCTTTTATCCCCTAGAGTAATCATTATATCCATCCTATAAAATCTATTTCAGGTTGTGTTCTTCAAACTTGTATTGAAAATTTGTGGGACAAATGAGATATAATGGTGAAAACGTTAAGTTTGAGGACAAAGCTGGGCATGGTGGCATCCATCTTTAACTCAGCACTTTTGTAGAGTTAGACTGAGCTCTATCGGTTTGAAGCTACATAGTCTACAAAGTTATTTCCAGACTGCCAGAGCATCATAGTGAAACCCTATGTCAAATATAGAGAGAGCCATACATAGATAGAACATAGAAAATAAGACAACATTACGGTCATAGAAGATGGCTGAATTGATAAATCACTTGAGTACAACTACAGAGAGATGAGTTAGAGTCCCCAGCATCCACATTGAAAGGCAAATATGGTGGCATGCTCATGTAATCTCAGCTCAGGGGAAGCAAACAGGAGCATCATGACAGCTTATTGACAATCCTGTGCATTTAAATACATGAGCTCAGTTAAACAAAAGATTCTCTTTCAAAATGCAAGATAGAAAGAGAAGATTTTTACCCTCAACCTATAATCTCTCTCTCTCTCTCTCTCTCTCTCTCTCTCTCTCTCTCTCTCTCTCACACACACACACACACACACACACACACACAAACATAGTCAAACACACCTCCACCTACTACACATGCTCACACACAAACAAAAATTATGTTTAGGTCAGAATAAAACAGTGTATTGCTTGTCATTATTATTCTAGGTTCAGAACTAATGGTGCCATTATAGTAGCCTGCATTTTTTTTTTATTACGTATTTTCCTCAATTACATTTCAATGCTATCCCAAAAGTTTCCCATACCCTCCCCTCCTCCACTTCCCTACCCACCCATTCCCATTTTTTTGGCCCTGGCGTTCCCCTGTACTGAGGCATATAAAGTTTGCATGTCCAACGGGCCTCTCTTTCCAGTGATGGCCGACTAGGCCATCATTTGATACATATGCAGCTAGAGTCAAGAGCTCCGGGGTATTGGTTAGTTCATAATATTGTTGCACCTACAGGGTTGCAGATCTCTTTAGCTCCTTGGATACTTTCTCTAGCTCCTCCATTGGGGGCCCTGTGATCCATCCAATACCTGACTGTGAGCATCCACTTCTGTGTTTGCTAGGCCCCGGGCTAGTCTCACAAGAAACAGCTATATCAGGGTCCTTTCAGCAAACGCTTGCTAGTGTATGCAATGGTGTCATCGTTTGGAGGCTAATTATGGGATGGATCCCTGGATATGGCAGTCTCTAGATGGTCCATCCTTTTGTCTCAGCTCCAAACTTTGTCTCTGTAACTCCTTCCATGGGTGATTGTTCCCAATTCTAAGAAGGGGCAAAGTGTCCACACTTTGGTCTTCGTTCTTCTTCAGTTTCATGTGTTTTGCAAATTGTATCTTATATCTCGGGTATACTAAGTTTCTGGGCTAATATTCACTTATCAGTGAGTACATATCATTTGAGTTCTTTTGTGATTGTGTTACCTCACTCAGGATGATGCCCTCCAGGTCCAACCATTTGCCTAGGAATTTCACAAATTCATTCTTTTTAATAGCTGAGTAGTACTCCATTGTGTAAATGTACCACATTTTTTGTTTCCACTCCTCTGTTGAGGGGCATCTCAGTTCTTTCCAGGTTCTGGCTATTATAAATAAGGCTGCTATGAACATAGTGGAGCATGTGTCCTTTTTACCGGTTGGGACATCTTCTGGACATATGCCCAGGAGAGGTATTGTGGGATCCTCTGGTAGTACTATGTCCAATTTTCTGAGGAACCTCCAGACTGATTTCCAGAGTGGTTGTACAAGCTTGCAATCCCACCAACAATGGAGGAGTGTTCCTTTTTCTCCACATCCTCGCCAGCATCTGCTGTCACCTGAATTTTTGAACTTAGCCATTCTGACTGGTATGAGATGGAATCTCAGGGTTGTTTTGATTTGCATTTCTCTGATGATTAAGGATGTTGAACATTTTTTCAGGTGCTTCTCAGCCATTCGGTATTCCTCAAGTGAGAATTCTTTGTTTAGCTCTGAGCCCCATTTTTAATGGGGTTATTTGATTTTCTGGAGTCCACCCTCTTGAGTTCTTTATATATATTGGATATTAGTCCCCTATCTGATTTAATATAGGTAAGCACTAAGTCTGACTTCAGATGTCGAAATGAATGCATGAAGAAATGACATAAATTAGTCACATGGGTATTAAGTAACAAAACTAACATTTTGTGTAGCTAGGAAACCTAGTTACAATTGAGCTTATCTCTTTTCAAGCAAAAGCAAAATTGATATAAAGACCTTCAACATTTCTTTTTCATTCTGAAAGAGAGGATAGAGTTAAGGACTTCAGAGGTGTGTAGCAGCAGGGGATGGGGAATTAGTGGTAGCCACCAGAAAATTCCAGATAACAGGAAAACAAGAGGATCTCAGGAACCATTGGGCATGACATTTGCTGAAATGCCCCCCCCCCCAAAAAAAAGGGAGAAAGAACCTGTAGAAACCATATCTGGAGGTTAGGCATGGGCCCCAGTTGAGAGATAGGGCCACCCACCCGTCTCCAAAATTTTAACCCAAATTTGCTCCTGTCTACAGGAAATACAGGGACAAAGAGTGGAGCAGAGACTGAAGGAAAGGCCACCCAGAGACTCTGCCACCTGGGGATCCATCCCATCTGCAGACACCAAACCCAGATACTATTGCTCATGTTGACAGGAACCTGATATAGCCTGTTTCTTGCGAGGCTCTGCCAGAGCCTTATCAATACAGATATGGGTGCTTGCAGTAACCATCAGACTGAGCACAAGGACCCAATGGAAGAGTTAGGGGAAGGAATGAAGGAGCTGAAGGAATTTGCAACCCCATAGGTAGAATGACAATATCAACCAACCAAACCTTGCACCCCAGAGCTCCCAGGGACTAAACTACCAACCAAAGAATACCCATGGAGGGACTCATGGCTCTAGCTGCATATCTAGCAGAGGATGCCCTTATCTGGCAACAAAGGCAGGAGAGACCCTTGGTCCTCTGAAGGCTTGATACCCCAGTGTAGGGGAATGCTAGAACAGGTGGTAAGGTGGGAGTGGGTGGGAGGGGGGAGTACCCTCATAGAAGCAGGGGGAGGGGGAATGAGATAGGAGGTTTCTGGAGGGAAAACCGGGAAGAGGTATAACATTTGAAATAAATAAATAACCAATAAAAAAGCATTTTAACTTTCAATAACACACACACACACACATATATATATATGAGATATTTGAATATTTGAATGTGTGTGAGTCTGTGTGTGTATGTGTTATGTTAACTAGACTAACTTTAGTCTATAAACTTGTCAATTTTCTCTCATTTTGACAAAACACTCAAGTTTGTTCAATTACTTTAAATGGGGAGGTTTAATTCAGCTCCTATTTCAGTTTGAATGGTAAAAATCCAGTATACCCATCAATTCACCTTCTGATAACAACTGTGTCTATATAGCCTCTTTGCTGACTGAAACTTAATGAAAGACATAGGAAAGGAAGCATTCTTGTGGCAAGTCAGATATTCAGACAGTCAAGAGTCAGCTTTGCTCTTTTATAACAACTTTTTTATAGGAATTAACTGTCACCCTATGCATATTATAATTACCTCCTCTGAAGACGGTGCAATAGGTGACTTCATATGCAAAACCTTCACCATGTTTCAGATCATGATAGTAGTAATAGCATCAAACAGAACTGTGGAGTGACCAACCATATTCAGTCAACAGGAAACAAACAGGTGTGAGGATAACATAAGAACACAGTCAAATCCCAGGGCAATATGGAACCACCAGAGACCAGTTATCCTACTACAACAAACCCTGGACATCCTAGTGACCCTAAGGCACAAGAAGATATTAAATCTACTCTTATAAAGGATAGAGGCCTTTAAAGATGACATGAATATATCCCTTTAGGAAATACAGGAAAATGGATAAATAGTATGAATAACACTGTTCAAGACCTGAAAGGGAAAATAGAAGCAATAAAGAAATCACAAACAGAAGTGATCTTGAAGTTAGAAAATCTAGGAGAGAAAACACAAGCTACAGATTTATGTATCATCACCAACAGAATACAGGAACTAAAAAGAATCTTGGGCGTAGAAAATACAATAAGACAAATCAATATATCAGTCAAAGAAAATGAAAAAAATCTAAAAAGTTCATGACATAACATACAGGAAATCTGGGATACTATGAAAAGACCAAACCTAAGAATAATAGGAATAGAAGAAGGAGACAATCCCAGCTCAAAGTCCCAGAAAACATCTTCAACAAAACCAAGGAAGAAATTTTTCCGAGCCTGAAGAAGAGATGGCTATAAAGGTATAAGAAGCTTACACAACATCAAACATATTAGACCAGAATAGAATATACTCCCACCTCAATCAAAACACTAAATACACAGAAAAGAAAAAAGAGTTTTAAAAGCAACAAGGGAAAATTGCCGAGTAACATAAAAAGGCAGACCTATCAGAATTACGCTCAATTTCTCATTTGAGATTCTAAAATCTAGAAGGGCCTATGCATAGGTCTTGTTCATAGACCATAAGAGACCACAGATGTCAGCCCAGACTACTATACCCAGCAAAAATTTCAGTCACCAGAGATGGAAACCCATCCCACAGGCACAAACAAATCCCTGACACTATTTATGATAACTCTGCTGTGCTTGCAAAGAGAATTCTAGCATAACAGTTCTCTGAGAGGGTCCACCTCATAGCCAATGGAAAGAGGTGAAAAGATTAACACCCAAACATTAGATGGAGCTTGGTGATTCTTACAAAATAGCTGGAAGAAGGACCTGAAGAGGACAGGGACTCCACAGGAAGACCAACAGAGTGAACTAACCTGGATACTTTGGAGCTCCAAGAGAATGAAACACCAACCAAAACATAAGCATAGGCTGGACTTAAGTCCCCAGCACGTATGTAGCAGATGTGCAGCTTGGTCTACAAGCAGGTCCCACAACAGGCTCAGGAACTGTCCACAAATTTTTTGCCTACCTGTCTGTTGATCCTTGGCCCTTAAATGGACTGCCCTGTCTGGCCTCAGTATAAGATGATGCGCCTAATCCCACTAGAGTTTAGTGAGGGGTTGACACCCAGAGAAGGCCTTTCTCTTCTCAAAAGAAATGTGGAATTGGTGAAGGACTTGGGTGAGAGGGTACTGGACTGATATTGGGTTGTAAACTGGATAAATAAATTTTCAAGATAGAGAATAAACATATCCTCTGATGTTAAGGTAAGCATTATATAAATGATTAGCTGTCTTCTAAAAATAAGTCATAGATTTGGTTTAATAGTGACTACACCTGGGTAAAGTAAATGAAGACTGGTAACTGCTATTGAGAAGAGCACATTGGTTGGCTGGGTTCTTCTTCTGGTTTTTCCTGAAGCAGTTCATGAAAAATGATTGAAATGACAAAAAGTGCCCACAAACTTTGAACAAGTGGGCTGCTGGGCTGAAATTAAGGAGGCAAAGTGATAGAAATATTGGATATATACCATTCAAATTTTGGTTTTTGTATATAGAAAGTTATAGGGATTTTGATTGAATTTAATATACACTGACTTGGATAGAATGATCATTTTCATAATATTTATTCTACGAATCCATGAACATGGGAGGACTTCTTATTTTTCTTGCACCTCTCTCAACTTCTTTTGAAATTTAAAGTTTTCATTGTAGAGATCTTTTGTCTCTCTGGTTAGGTTTATTTTGGGTATCTTACCTTCTTTGACACTGTTGTAAAAGGAAGTGTGCTTGTTTTCTCACCATGTTTGTCATTGGTGTATAAAAAAATGTGATTTTTTTTTTTTACTTTTCCTTGGAAATATTTTCCTTGGAAATATTTTTATCATGTATAATTAACATTTCTTCTCCCTCTATTCCTCAGTTTCTCCCCTCCCTTCTAATGTATATCTACCCCCCCCCATTCTGTCTCTCATTAGAAAACAAATGGACTTACAAGGGATGATAATAAAGTAAGTATAATATCATAAAATAGAAAAAATCTATCTCATCAGAAACATGAACAAAAGAAGGAAATAGCTGTATTTGAAATGGTCACAGGAAAGAGATATCAATACAGGCACCTAGTCTCTCACAAACTCGGAAATTGCACAAAAACATTAAACTGGAAGCCATAATGTATATGCAAAGGACCCGGAATAAAAAATACATATAATAAAAAGATAAAAGTACCTTTCTACATTTATTTTTGTATGTGTGTGAGTGTGTGTGTGTATGTGTGTGTGTGTGTGTGTGTGTGATAGCACACAAGTGGAGGTCTCTTCATCTACCCAGTATGGGTTCTTGGAATTAAGCTCATATTGTCAAGATAGGAGTCAACCAACTGAGACATCTCAACACAATTTTATCTTCCTGACCCTAAAACTGGATGAAACCTATGAAGTATATCACCACTTCCTAGTAGAAAAGTAAAGGAGCTTATATTTATATCCATTACATCTCCCTGCCACCCTCCCATTGCCAGTAATCTCGGGAGATACTAGAATGTATAGAAAGTGAAAAGATGATTGAAAAGGAACCCCACGATGTACTGTCCATGTCGTTATCCATGATGGAGTAGGACTTGCAGTAATGACCTTGTTACAGTATACTCATGTTTCAATAAGTAACCTCTCACCCTTGCAGTAGAAGCAAATCTAATAAATCATAAGCAAGTGCTATTGTAAAATACACAAATGTACAGTAACACAAATATATCTTCATGCAATTATGTTCCATAATCTAGTTGTATTGTAACCATGTCTTCTATATGGAGACCCTCAGCCCACCCTGAAACACATTTCCTCTCATCCTTCATGTTATCCTCAGCACCACAGTAAGGATCCTACCACTTTAAGTCTACTTTGTAGTTGCAAGGAGATGTCCCTTAGCTTTACCACTCCTCTAAATTTAGGTCAAATCTTGAAGAGGTAGTATAGAAAAACAATTAACTTCAAATTTTAGATCATAGAGAAGGCTATTTTAAATTATCTGTTGTTGCTATTGCTGTTACTGCTAATGTAATGCAGTCACTAAGAAAGGACAGATACATCTTATACTGGCAATAAGTAATGAGTAATTAAACGATTGTCCCTAGGTTTGAATTATCATGCTGCATTGACTCAGTGTGTATGACGCGTGAAGCCTATCTTTATAATTATTCATTTATTTAGAGGCAGGGTATCTATCTAGTACCATGCCCTTCTATCTCACGATCTAATTAAGTTTGAATTTGAAATACACAATATCCCTGCCTCATCTTCTGAGTACTGAGTTCACAGCTGAGAACTAGCATATCTTGCTCAGACTTTTATTTGACAGATGCTGAAATCAAGGCAAAGCTTACTTAAGGACAGCTAAAGAATTGATTGGATGGCAATACTAAAAAGGGGGACATTTGACTTGACTTTAATGTCTTGGCCAATGTCCCTCATGTTTGTGAGTAGAGGATAGAGCTATGTTTAGGAAGGATCCCAAACTACAAACATTACCAGAAGAGAAATGAAATCATATCCTCACAGAACTTCATCTGCTGCCACATCATGTGAAAGACTAAGGATATGGAAGCAACATACATGTCCACTAAAGCACTGAGACATATAAAGAGCAGTGGAACATTATTTAGCCTTAAAAAAAGGGAGATACTACCATCTGTGACAACACAGAAGAATCCAACAATGGCGTGAAACATTTCAGAAAGAGAAAGTCAAATATTACATTCTTTCCCTTACATATGTGTTTATTATTGTGCTATTTGTTTGTTTGTTTGGTTGGTTGGTTGTTTTTTGTAACCAATGTAGTTGGAAACTGAGAGGAGAACAAAAGGTTACCAGCATCACGGTAAGGGAGGAAACCGGAAGAAACAAACTTACAGTTATGTGTAACGAATGAATGTGGATGGCTAATCTAAATGATGGATATTAACACGGCTGGAAAAATATTATGACTCAGTGGTAGAGCACGTGTGTAGAATGCATAGTATGCTGGGTTTAATATCTGGTAAAGGAAAGGTACATAAGAAATCTAATTATAACTAATAACACTGTAATGTGTATTCAAAATTGTTTCATGCACATGAACATGTCCTGTTCTTTAGCTAATCACAGACATGAAAACCATTGAGACACTCAACTGCATACACAGTTTGCTAGAAGCTAGAAGCACTCTTCCATGTTATAAGACTATGTTAAAGCACACGGCAGTTATTACATTCTTGTTTATTTGTCTGGCAAGTGTTCTCCGCCCTGTGACTTTGTTAATCCGACTTGAAATGTGATGATTATTATAAACTGCTTAAGCCCTGGCTGAAACGCAAGACAATCCAGCTGAGAGGAGTTGTAAGAAGCATAATCCAGTTCAGGTGATCCAAGCAAAACTCAATGAGGGACACGAACTCCGTTCTTTAAACTTTGTTTATTTGTAGGTTAAAATGTAATGCCATACAGTTTTAACAATCACTTAAAAAAGAATTTGTATTTGCATAAAATGAAGCAAAACAGAAACATATGAAATCAAAATGCTATCTTGCTTCAAGTTTTCAAATCAGCACTTAAGAGTCCTGATAGGCATCTCTATGCATTGCAAGTATATTATATAAATATACTATAAGTGATCTCAAAACCACAATAAATATTAAGTAGATTTTTAGGCACACGGCATAAGAAAAATGCAGTCTGCATAATTCTTGAGATTATGGAGCCACTCCTTTCAATCATTTCCACACACCTATTTTACACAAATTATACAGCCAACCACATGGAACCCTCAGTCACATCTGGACCTAACCTTTTCCCCAGCATCAGTGCCTTCTTACTCTTTGATACTATTGCTCTATGCAGCTATCATATAAGAAAATACTTTGCAGTTTTCTCCAACTAAGTGCCTAGGAAGGTTTCAATGCTACCAAAATTAAGTACGGACTATCTACAGAACATACTCATGGGAATGTGCTGAGAGGCACCGGCTCACACAACTGTTCATGGTAATACTGGAACTTACGCTGAAGGCAAAAATATGAATTGTAAGATATACCAGGGAGTTTTTTAAAATTGCCAATGATATTAAATCCAGAAATTATTAGAAACTGAGGTAACACCTTTTTTTAAGAGATAGAAATACTTGAAAATATGCCAAAGTGCTTGTTTTTTTTTAAAAAAAATCCTGGCAAAATATGACCTCAGTCAATGTAAGCTTTGTCTGCCATCCTTTCTGAGCAAATGTAAACTGAAGATTGCTGTTCTTGAACTGTCTAAAACTGTTGGGATTAAAGATCATAGCCATGGACACCTGAGATCACCTTGTGATAAGTGAAGCCCAATGCTTCTCATAGTAGAACCAATGCTCACTGATAAACATTAACCAAACTCAACCCCTGCTTTCGTTCAGCTACAAGTCAGACTCTGGCATATCTGGCATGTCTGCCATCAAATACCCAATCCCATAGCGTCCATTGGGAGCGGTATCCAGTGTTGGGGAACCACTTTGTTTTCGATAAATATTTTTACCAAAACTTGGAGATGACATTTCACTCGGTATCTTTCCATGAATGAGGCTTGCGTCATCTCCTTCCAAGTTCACAGGTTCCTTCAGGACTCTTCCTCTCTTATAGGTCACGGAGGCCAAGTTACCAGAACTATCGTCTATGAGGTTGCAGCGACGAATGATGAACACCACTGGGACAGGAAGTATTGCCAGCACCATCAGAGAGAAACAGACAACCATCCCCCACATCGGGTAGCTCAGAAATTCTTCCGATGCCTGGGAAACCCGGGGAGAGAATAAATGTCAGCAGTCTTTCTAAGTGCTCTTATGAAGGAGTTACATTGGTCTTGGGTTAATATGTGAAATTTTGAAATTTGAAATTCTGACTGACAGTAAGTTATGGAAGTGACATTCAACAAATTCAATGATTATAAAGTCTAATCATTCAGAATATGGCTAGAATTCTGCATTGGCAATGTGATGCTTGATAGAACCTTAGAATAAGATAAAGAAAAGGGGAGTCAGGGAAAGAAAGACACACACAGAGCGAGAGAGAGGGGAGGGGGAGGAGGATGGGGGAGGGAGAAGAGGAAGAAATAGGAGGGAGAGAGGGGTGAGGGAGGGAGGGAGGGAGGGAGGATGGGAGGGAGGGAGGAAGGGAGGGAGAGAGTGATACAACTCCCCAACATGAATGCAACTGCATCTGTTAGCCTAGGAAAACCATCAAAAATTGAAAGGAACTCAGCAAACCTCTCAGTCACTGCTTTGGTATATTTCATCACGAAACAATAGATATTTGCTGTGTGTACCATACTTTCTTTCAAAAATCTGCAAAACTAGACTTTGAAGCACATCTGGCCCCACAGGTTTTGATAAGGATGACAGACTGGTCTGTGTTTCCATTGTGAATATTTTTTATTTTATAGGATTATTGAGCACTGAATAGTTAAAGTAAGCACACTGGTCTATAACAGCTAACACAGATCTCATGTTTGAGGCAATGTGAGCAGTTCTACCTCAAAACAGACCTTCCATAGTGACTGGTCATAGAAACCAATTGTAATAAATTCTTGATTCAGTTTATGTTTAAATTATGTCTTTATCACTAATATGTGTTTTAAGTGTTGGAGGTAGCTGAAATGTAATTAATTTTTAAAGAAAGATATTTCTGGAGGTTTTCTGTTTCCAGGAGAAAAAAGCTGTGCAATCACTGTTCTTCGGTGATAAGATGAAGAGATCTAGTCTAATAGTAAGTTAAAGACTGATCGTCTTATTTGTTAAAGAAGTTCACAGTGTATTGTAAGCATTGCAGCAGTGGGAGGTATATATTATAAATCTTAGCATCCCCAAACCAGAACAATAGAGTCAAAAGCAAAAACAAAATAAAACAAATCAATCTACAAAGCAAAGAAAGTAAAAACAAAATACAAAGTGGTGGCATATTTTCACTTTAAAATAAGCCTTTCTTATTTTGTGTTTTACCTTCTCCTTGATCCATGCATTATATCCGGGAGGACTTAATCCCATATTCACGATGCTAGCTATTAGCAACGTTAGTAGCATTAGAGGAGAAATGTATTTCCACATATAATAGTAATATTTGCTTGGAGCAAATCCTAACATGTCTGTGAGGTCTTCTATAAACCTGGTTAAAAAGAAAATATTTAATTATTCTTCCATCTTATTATACTATCTTAATTACTGGACGGAAATCTATATTTATACACTTTAGTGAGTTTTGTACTGATTACAGTTTCAAGGAATAGGGGGATAGCTCTGAGAACTAAGAGCCTACATTCAAGCATGTGAGCCCAAGTTCAGATTCCAGCAACCCCATACAAATCCAAGGCACATCTAAACCTCAGCGCTAGGGAAATAAAGACTAGCAAATCCCAGGGCCTTATTATCACCTGGTTCAGATGACATAGCAGGCCCGGAGATCAGAGAGAGATCCTTTCCAGAATAAATAATTAATAAGACGGATAGCAATAAAATAGGAGAACCCAGTGTTAACCACTGGCCTCCACAAACACAAGAACAGACACAACTTCAATATATGTATACATACAGCTATGCCCAGATTCATAATAAAAGATGATTTATACATTGAATATTCACTTATCAAAATAAAACAAGGCTATTATTTGGTTAACGTAGACATTCAGCCAATTATTGAAATATACTATGGAAGATTATTTTATAAATGAAAAATGGTCTGTTCTGTTAATCATCTTCATCATCATTTTACATAAACAGTAATGATTCCGTGATATCATCAAATAAAACCAATGGGTGTCTATATATTTTGGGAATTTTCACTTTTTTTTTTTTTAGTAGTGTCATTCCTGAAAGAATGTTCCCGTTTTGTAATTCATTGACGTATCTCTCAAGTTCAATCTTATTCTTCAAGTTCCTCCCCTATTTTTTGTGTTTCCAGGGATTGTCTCTTTATTTTGTCCTATAATTTCCCAGTGGCGCTTGTATGAGTCCATCTCCATTTTCTTCT
Source organism: Mus caroli (assembly GCF_978045245.1). Taxonomy (NCBI): domain Eukaryota; kingdom Metazoa; phylum Chordata; class Mammalia; order Rodentia; family Muridae; genus Mus; species Mus caroli. The sequence goes on along the minus strand of NW_028227264.1, from coordinate 103,157,816 downwards.
TCACAAAGCTACCTATTTCCCTTACACTTCACAAGTTAGCCATAAAAGCAGAGTGGTGGTCACATTTACTTTTCAGGTTTTGTCTGGTTACTGTACCATCATTTATAGGGAAAAAGTCACTAGGTATACAGCACCAATACCCTAACAGCATACAACCACTGCAAAGTAGTCACCTTCCTTTATGCTTAGCAAAAGGGAATCTTGAGGCAACCAAGATGACTAAGTGGGTAAAGGCCCTGGCCACCAATGGCCTGAATTATGTTCCCAGAAACCACACAGTGGAAAGAGAGACCAAGTACTTGAAAGTGGTCCCCTGGCTCCCATGGGTGCACTGTAATATGTTTTACACTCACACGTGAATGAAAATGTAATGAAGTGATAAATACATAAATAAATGAAGTGAATCTCAACTGTCACCCACTAGCTCTTGTACTAATGTTTCTTGCAGACTTTCTAGAAATCTAAGTCCAGATCTTTGGTGAATTCTACAGTAAGATTATAAATATTTTACTTACTTTTTTTTGACAACTCTGATTATCAACAGTTGCTGCACTCAAATGTCAGTTTAGTCAAGTAAAAAATTAGTTCTTTACTTTATTATAAACATATCTTGTTTACAAATAATACATGAAAGAAGATCTGTTGACAAGCATATTTTCACTAGCATTGATTTTGCTTTATCAAAGTAAAGTTTTGCTTAGTAGAATGCTGTATATTTTTTCTAGTAATAAAAATTTAGAGATCTGATGTCAACTATTATATCTAATTATAAAGAACTCTGGGTGCCCTTTGAACAATCACATAATTACTTATTTCAGGTCAGTTTCATCAGTATAGCTTTTGTATTTGTTACGGTATATATATATTTTTTTGTATTTGTTACACTATATATATATATATATATATATATATATATAGAGAGAGAGAGAGAGAGAGAGAGATTATATACATCTAATATATAGATACATATTAGAGGAAGATATGTATATTATACATATGTAATATGTTTTTATACATTAGTACATTTGTTAGATATAGATATATATAATAGATATATGTATTAGAGAATGTTATATATATAAATAATATGGATATATAAGAGCAAGTTATATATCAGAACAAATAATATACATCTTATATATACCTATAGGTATGTGTGCATGTATATAAAGTCTTTTCTTAACTTCTCCTACATTCCCTTCTCTAAACCAATCATTATCTTTACTTAATTTTACTAAAAGTATAAAAATAAAAATTATTTTCTATTCTCATGCAACTAGCCACTGTGCTCTCTTTTATGTTCCCTTTATTTTGAGCCTCATTTATGACAGGTCTACATTTCATGCACAATTATAACCTGACTTCCCATACTCCTGTTCTTAAATCTACTTTTTTCTCTATCATAACTTTAAAATTTTAAATAATCCAAAACTCCATCCTTGTGATGCCTCCATCAATTCTAAACCTTCACTTGCATATCCTGTGAAATATTTTTACTTTTTCATTCTTTACCGTGTCTCAGACCCACATTTTCTTACTTTTGAAATGACTTACTTTCCATGAAACTTGAGTACATTTAAATAAAATTCATTTTCATGAATTATCAGGAGGGACAAATTAGGGCACCTCTACTTTAGCATTGTAATGGCTCAGACCTATGAGTTCTGGGTTCCTCCTCTTGCTAATCTCTTCTTTCTTCTTGTGCTGTTCCTGATGATATCTATCCTACTAAATTAATTATCTCCTCCTCATTTTCTCCTCAGAGTAGAGTTTACTTTGGAAGGGAACTCTGCTTTGTATGTTTCTGAGACTACTTCATTCCCTCACTCTCATCTTCCTGTTTGAGCTCTTTGCAGACCTTACAGCAAGGGATGAGGGTTGGAATCCGGGACACAGCATCCTTTGCTGTAATGAACTACAGAGATTAAAGAAAACGCCAGAAAAATGTCTGTACGTTCTGTACTGCCCTCCTACACATACAGGACACCACATAGGTCTTGAGGTTGACAGTGGCTTTTTCTCAACCTTTTATGAAGATTCATTCTTCTTGCTACAGGCTATGAGTCTTCCATTTCACTAATATAGACAATGAAAAACTAAAAACAAAAGAAAAATTCAAACAACAAAGAACTATGCTGCTATCATTTTCAGATTTTAGGATATTCTTTTACATTTGCATTCATATTTACTAATATTTGCTATGTTCTTATGCTTCAATATATTCTTTTTCTGTGCTAAACTATTTGGTATCTCAAAAGTTTGGATTTTAGGATACTTACTATTAATTTTCTACCATCTTTAAACTGTATTAATGGAGATTCAGGTAAAAGTACATGTGGTTAGTGAGCTCATGAAAGCACAGATCAGTGAAGATGAAGGAAAACTAATTAAATGAGAAAATTCTTGCATGGCAATTCTATTTCAGAACCTAAAATAAAATGTGACCTTTGAAAACAACATATGTTATTTCAAATGACAATCCTGCCATCTCTTAACACACATCTTTCTCTCTCTGAACTGCATTTATATTTCAAGAAATACTATATCTATCATGAAAGTACTGTTAAAATCATAAATGACATATGTAGAATATACTATTTCATGTTCAATAGGTATTCAACAAATGTAGCTCTTGTCAACATTACTTTTCCTTCTCTTGTTACTATTGTTTAGGAACACTGCTATTAAAACTGATATCCTCTAACAAGACTTTGGAAAAATAATAAATATTTAAATGCAAATCTAATTTGATAACCTATTGTTTGAGAGAGGAATCTCATAACAATATCAGATTCTAGCACAATGAAATTTAGGAATCAGTGGCTTTTGTTTTCTTTTCTTTTCTTTTTATTTTATTTTTTTAATTAAGTATTTTATTTATTTAGATTTCAAATGTTATCCCCTTTCCTGGTTTCCCCTTTGAAAACCCCCTAGCCCCTCTGCCCTCCTCCAGCTCACCAACCCACCCACTCCCACTTCCCTCTTCTGTCATTCCCCTACTCTGGGACATTGAGCCTTCACAGGACCAAGGGTTTCTCCTCCCATTGATGTCCAACAAGGCCATCCTCTGCTACATATATGCAGCTTGAGCCATGGTTCCCTCCATGTGTACTGGGCATATACTCAGAAGATGCTCCAACATGCAATAAGGACACATGATCCACTATGTTCATAGCAGCCTTATAATAGCCATATGCTGGAAAGAACCCAGATGTTCCTCATTGGAGGGACATTATTATATCTGTCTAAACATCCCTTGGGCTCAATACATCTGTCCCTACCTCCAACTGTTGTGAAAGGCTGCTCTTGTCTAAATAGTCTACAATAAATTGGCATCTGACAAGATACAGTATTATAAAATACATATTCTGTCTCTTAGCAATGGACATTTATATCTCCAACAGTATTCTCATGGCTTGGTAGGAATTTATCTAGGATTGAACCATATTTGATTCTCTAGATGGATGCTTTATTCATTCATCTGTTGAAAGACATCTTGACTATTTGCAGCTTTTGCTCATTGTGTGGAAAGCTGCTATGAACATTCATGGGCCAGATTTTTTAATCTGGAATATATTGTCAACCCCTTTTAGCAAATATCAAACTGTGTACCTGACATGTCATATGATAGCATATCTTCATTTTATCACGAGCTGGAAGAGTGTTTTCTGAAGTGTTTGCACTATTTTATAGCTCCATACACAATTAGTGAGCTTTCCTTTTAGTCTACATTCTCTGCAATGTTTTGTGCTGTAAATGAATAAGGATATCTCACCACTATCTTAATTTGAAGTTTTAGTATGTATGTAAGTTTGCATGGTGTGCATGTATGCATGTATGTTTACATATCTGTATGCATGTGTGTGTGTGTCCCCAGTGTTGACACTGTGTGTCTTCCTCAATCATGATATATTCAAACAGTGTCTTTCATTGAACTTTATCTTTTGGGCTAGCCAGCTATTCGAGATCTCCACCTCCCTTTGCTTTCTGAAGGGATTATGGGAAGGCCATTCCGCCCAACCACATTTTTCACATGGGTTCTAGGAATGTGGACTTTAGTCTTCATGCTAGCTGTAGCATTTAGTGCTTTGCTCAGTCGCCTCAGTCTCCATGCATTTCCATGACCCAGAATGTTTTTCAACTGCCATTGAAACATGGGGCTTTATTTACTTTTCATATTTCAATGGCTACTTTTGACACATGAAACATAATTATTAAATGAAATTTCCTATTCTTCATAGCTTGTAGCTTTGGGCAGTAATAAGTATGACATCCTAAGCTTTGTCAAAATACTCATTCAATACCAGTAATGCAATTTATATCACCTAAGAGGACTTGAGTCTTTATCCAATGTGCACTTTACATAAGACTCTCGTCACTCAGTCTGTATGTCAGGTAGAGACAAACATTTTTAACATTCAAAATGTCTTATATTGAATAAGTATTTCAAAGATTGCTTTTCCACAGATATGAGTTTGATATTTCATTTCATATTAAGTTCATTCTTCTTACATAAAAAGTGTGTTATTGAAATTTAGATATACAGAAAATTCAGTTAATTATATTTGAAGTTATTATGCAGCAGATTATATATGTATCTCAAAATAAACAGACCATTTTTCCAATTATGTTTGATACTATAAACCATTAACTTGCTCTGTGTCTCTGTGTCTGTTTCTGTGTGTGTGTGTGTGTGTGTGTGTATGTGCATGTGTGTGTATGTGTGTGTGTGTGTGCGTATGTGGGTGTGTATGTGTGTGTGGGTGTGTATGTGTGTGTCTATCTCCCTCTCCACTTCTCATAATAATTCAACAAAGCAACTAAGATATAAGCTTTAGACAGAAGTGGGAAATCTGTGAATCACACATCTGCTGCTAATCAGGTTCTAATTGAGGAATGTAACTCCTGTTTCTCTTATTTTCTCCCATATATGAAATGTGGTCAACAACAACAAACCAAAGAAACTTAAGGTTCTTGTAATATATGAAATACTTATCAAGTGTGGAAGTCACTCTTTGATAATAAGAATTAATCCAATGCTTGGAATTTTAGGCAACCTTACATTGTATTCAATTTTCAGCCCTCATGCACCAGGGGAGAACACCTCAGTAAATTCCCCTATCAACAAAAGCCTGTGAACTATTTGACTAGGTGAAGATTCATCTCTTTCCATTTCTCTTCCCTGTTAAATGAGATATTGATTGGACTTTTCAAAATAGAGCTGACAAATAACTACTGGAAATCAAGTATACTCACTTATCTATGCCATAAACAAAGCTCACAGCAATATTCTCCAAGATGACCACAATTAGCAGAGGCAATGTAGCAGAATAATCGTCAAACATTGTCACGAAGTAATTTCCAGAGCGCTGCACGAATATCAAGCCAATACAAAATGCCAGGAGGCAACAGATAACTAAAGAAAAGAAATTAAAATAACAATTAGCCTCCTCAAAGCCCAGTCTTTCTCTCATTATAAAATATTACAATCAAATAACATTTTTTTCAATTTTTATAATTTTTGAATACACTAGCTTCTCTGACTCTATGGAAAATTACATGTTGGGAGTTGAGTCACACATAGTTAACCTCTAATAAATTTAATAGTATATAATTCATATCTTTAATTCTAGGAAATAATGCCTACCAAGTGCAAATAAAAACTGAAGGAAAACCGTATAAAATTTTTTTAAATAAAATCCATAACCTATGTTTATTATTAATAGAAAAGTGACCTTCCAGACAGAATGTACGTTTATTAAGCTTCAGTAGTTTTCAAATTTCTATGCAATTTTGAATTAATAATGAGTGTAGTGTGGCTTGTAATGAGATTGCCAAACGTACATACTTCCATATTTGATTGAATATGATTATCAGTAAAGCATAACAGAGAGAAAATTCAATCAGAAAAAGCATCACCATCAATCCATATTTACATACTTATCTTGCTTAAACAGCTTGAATGTGCAAAGTAAAGCGATGGGTATAGGCCTGAATATTCTGATTATCCAAGCAACAACTAGGAAGAACTATTTAAAACTTGTTTCCTGCTTAACATCTAAGAAACAGACTCATAAACTAACACTGGCTGTTAATATAAAAACTTACAGATACATTTGTAACCATAAGACTTTTCCACACAACTTAAAGTCATCATCTTAGGCTTCTTGGCACTTAAGATAAATGGACAATGACTATATTACATGTCTCAATCCCCTTCTAGCATACATGAGTAAAATTAAAGCAACGTCTCTACTTCCTCTTTATGGATCCCAATGTGAGTTCTTAGCTGCTGGTCCACCTACTTGCTCCCTCAGTGTCTCTAACCCACTCAACGTGTCAAACCCAAATAAATTTTTTTCTTCTATAAGTTGCCTTGGACATGGTGTTTTATCAGAACAATCGACAAGTAATCAATATAGGACAGAAATACAAACTCCATTTTGAAGAAGATAGAAGTATAAATGTAACTTATATTAAGTGTATATTTTGTCCTTAAAAAAACTAATACACTGAAATAATTATAGCTACCATTATATTATTATAAATTATAATCTATTGTCATATAGATATTAATAACATCCAAGATAAACACAGTCTAATTGCAGTCTCTGATATCTCACACTTATAAATGGGCTACATGGAAGTCAAGAGTAATCTCTCACCAGTGAGTATTTCCTTCCTCACTTTGAAGGTATCCACAACAGGAGTGATGATCCCTTCAATCGTTCCAAACATGCTGCCAAGGCCGAGATTTATCAACATGAGGAAAAACATCACTGACCAGAAAGGAGATGCAGGGAAATGTGTCATGGCCTCTGTAAAGGCAATGAAAGCCAAGCCAGTGCCCTGCACAGCCTGAGGAACACAGAAGAGAGCAGCACTAACCAAGAGCAACATCAGGAGGTGCTTCTTCTCAGCAGGGAAGGTGGGGAAAACGCTATGTAATGGCTAGAGCTGCTGCAAAGAAATACACTAAGATATGCTTTATTCCTTAAGTTATGTGCTCATTGCCTGGACCCAAAGAGTAAAATACAGTTCAGCATTGCTGGACAAAATGTACAACTATATAACATTGCTCATTATTTCAAATGTCTTGGAATAACATAGTGCATTATTAAGTATGTGGGATATTAAATTTTGTTAGGACTTATGCATATAAATATTGATTTGCTGTAATAAAAAACAAACAAAATATATGTATATATATGTGTGTGTGTGCATGTATGTATGTTTGTATGCAAATATTTCTGGCCTATGGGGTAGCTTAGTTAATTAGAATAAAGAAAACAGATAATGTGAAGAATAAAAGGTGGATGTGAAGGAATGCAAAGAATAAAAGGAATTCCCGGACTATAGAATGCAAATTTTCAACCATAAAAAAAAATCTATTTCAGAGAAAAACAACAACAAGGAACACATTTTTTGTCCCTTTGTTTGCCTGTGTTTTGCTTATCTGTTTGTTTGGTTTGGAGTTTGCTTTCTAATTAGAAAGAAATGAAAGAACATGGGGTTGGGTGGGTGGGAAGTGGGTAACAGCTGGAAGGGGATCAAGGAGGAAAAGCTGTGATTAGAATGCACTGTATGAAAATGCATCCTTTCCTCCTACTGGGATGCCTTCTCCAGCCTGGATAGGAGGGCTTTTGCCTTGTCTCATTCTATCTTGTTTTATCCTGTTTGGTTGTAGTCTCTTGGAGGCTGGCTGTTTTCTAAAGAGGAAATCTGAAGGGGAGTGAATCTGAGGGGAGAGGTGAGGTGATTAGAGAGAGGGTGATGGGAGAGGTGGAGGGAGGGAAAACTGTGGTCAAGATATATTGTATGAGAGAATATGTATTCAGCAAAAAATATTTTAGAATTAAAAAAACACATATGTCAATAAAATATCCATTTTATATGCATCTTATCTAAATCTATCATGCCTATATTCTAACATTTAGAAAGACTTGGGGTTAATGTGATAACTTTCATAATCACTGAAACTGTTAGAGGGAAGAGTTAGGAGAAACACACCAATTATGGGTATACACTAAGACTTTCTAAATAGGACTCCATTTGCACACCAAATGATGCCAACATCTGAAAACATAGATATCATGAAGTTAAATTTCTATATAAGAAAATAAAAAATCAAGTGATTAGATAAGCTACAAATGAGAGACAGCTAGCTATGCAAAATAACAGATGGTTAATATCCATAATATACAAAGACCATTAGCTACTAAATGACAAGAGTGAAATACCCCAAGAAATAAAAGGGTAATTAAATAAATACATTTCTTAAAAGATGTAGTGCAAATAAATATATTCAAAGGGCTCAGCTTCATTAGCCATCTAAGAAATGAAAATTAAGACTAGATTGCGATGCCTTCTGACTCGTCAGAATATCAGTCATTAAGAAATCACAAAAAAGACTGGTAAGACTATGGAGAAAGGATTAAATCCACCATCAGTAGGAACGAAACTACTTGAATCTGCATGCAAATCACTAAGAATGTTTCCCCCAAAATGAAACAGATATGCAGTAAAGTCAGCTGTACTGTTCTTGGTATTCACTCATAGAGCTCCAAGTCAACATATCACATGCATACTTGCATATTAGTTGTTGAAGAACTATTGACAACAGCTTAGTTATGGAACCAACCTAAGTATCCATCAATAGTGGAATGGCAGATAAGATACCCTATCTATACATGATAGGATTGTTTTAGCCATAAAGTGCTGTCACACCTTTTAATCACACAAAGCAGATTAATTAGTTTTAGGAATGTTTACTCCTATTCATGAACCGTGTGTGTGTGTGTGTGTGTGTGTATGCATACATATATACATATATGTGTGTGTATAATTAGAGAAAAAAGTAGCCATTTATTGATTGCATCTTTGAATCTTATTCCTTAGTAGTTAACACTCTTTGCATATTTGTGAGTTATAATTACTTTTTTCTGTAGCACATACACATATCACCATATCACCATATATATAATATATATATATGAATTTTCATGTACATGAAAGAATAAGCAACATGGCCAGAGGGGAAAAAAAAGAGCAAGAAGACCTATGCAAAGGATTATGTATTGGAGGAATAAAACTCTCCAACAAAAATGTTCTTATGTACTGTGTACAATTAATATCCGTTCATGGGGAAAAAATAAAATCTTAATGAAAGAAAAATGAAACCATGGGTCAGTGAGGGGAATGTTTGCTACACAAATATGAAGATTTCAATACAGATCCTCAGTACCCTTGTAAAAGTCAGGCCTTCTGCCATGTGTCTATAGAACTGCAGCACCGGGGTCAGGGTTTGGTGGCACACACAGACAAGAAAAGCAGATCTCCAAAAGATGGCCTAGTCGGCCATCACTGCAAAGAGAGGCCCATTGGACTTGCAAACTTTATATGCCCCAGTACAGGGGAATCCCAGGACCAAAAAGGGGGAGTGGGTGGGTAGGGGATTGGGAGGGGTGGGTATGGGGGACTTTGGGGATAGCATTGAAAATGTAAACGAGGAAAATACCTAATAAAAAAAATAAATTAAAAAATAATAAAATATATAAAAAAAAGAAAGAAATTAGAAAGTGCTCATATGAGCAATTTAAAAGTACATCAGAAAGTTCTAGAAAAAAAAAGAAGAAAAAAAAAAAGAAAGAAAAGCAGATCTCTGTGGATCACAGTGTCAAGTTTCAGACACATTGAGAGACCCAGTCTCAGGCCACAAAGAAGGAAATGATGAATAATCACATCTGACATATTGGGACCTCTCTACACATGCATAGAAGAGATAATGCCCTCACACACATACCCTACCCTACACACACACAGTGACACATCTTATTAAAAATGTAGAACTCTAAGCCAGATGACTGTGTTATTTCACTAATTCAGCACATGTCAGGTTTTTTGCTTAATTATGAAAACCTAGAAATTATATTTTTTTTATAATTCAAAGTTATCAAATTTACTTACGCCTTTAAATTTAGTATGGAATCTCTATATTGTACTCGAGGAATAGTAAACTGTCCTACTCAAAACGACTAATGGCTAATTTTTGTCTTCCTATTTGGCAATGTCAGCCAAAAGTAGCAACCAACAGAAGAACATTAGTTGATTTTCCATAATTCCTTATTGATTAAAATAAATTATACTCTAAGAAAAAGATATAATCAGAATTTCTTTAACTGAACTGTCAAAAATAAACAAAATTATCATTCATTCGTCAAAATCCTGAGAACCAAAATTCAAATTCAGCACTAATTTTTAATAGCAAAATCTGTATCAGATTAGTCTTCATTCTGGAGTGGATATTAACTTATTTATGCTAAGACTGCACAGTAGTGTGACTATATCAATGAGACTGTTTTATAAAATAAAGAAAATCTTTGTAAGTAAACACACTCTATGAGATGCAGAGTTAACTGAGAATTTAGAAACTGTATCCCCAGGCCTTTTGCTATCCCCTTTCCTGAAGAAGGCTTCAGATGAAGCACACTTTAACTAACTGATAATTTTTT